>NW_017728931.1:128823129-128870089 GCF_001723895.1 Crocodylus porosus
GGCCTGTTCCTTTAGAACTCTAGGGTGGAGATCATCCGGACCGGCTGACTTGAATGCATCGAACCCCTCCAGAAGCTCCCTAACTAAATCCTTGCTAACCCGTGGCCCAGGTGTGCCTCCCCCAGGGCCCGAGGAGGGCCCAGCAGGGAAGTGCAGTAAAGGGCATGTGTGAATGCCCCCAGTATTAGGTATTTCATTCTGTATATGGTTATCAGCATTTCTCAGAGAATAAACTTTCATGAAGCCCACTCCTCTTCTGCTGCTGCCTCTTCCTCCTCCTCTTCCTCCTCCTCCTCCTGTGATTTCTTATTCTCCTTTACCTTCCTTGATGGTTCTTTGGTCTATGTCGAACAACTAATTTATGAGCACAGTCTGAGTCATCTCTGGTCTGTTGATTTATTATTGAGCAGTTCTGAAATGAACCTTTCTATTTTATGTATTCATCTTTGTGAATGACAAGCAGCTGCCTATCTAGTATTAGAGTTTATTATTTTACTGAAGTCTACAGGTTATAATTATTCTAAAATTCATACTATTATTTGTACATATTTATGAAGCATTATCTGTTGTTCTCACAAATAATAAAGCAATTTTTTTTTGCCAGTATGAAATCAGATGGGGAAAAAAATTGAAACCCAGACTACTTACAATCATTAGAAAACCTATGGCTCTTTTTCTTTAAAATAGAGGCTTCAGCCCTGGTATTATTGGTAAATTCATGTAATTTTACTCTGTTTATCTGAAATTTTCCTGAGCTGAATCATCTTCTCTTTACTTCTTGTTTTATACTATTTACAGGGGGTTTTTCTGTTGAATTCAGTTAAATCCCAACTATAGCTGTATTTCAAAATCCTGATGGTATGAGATTCTAAAATGAATATTTATACTCATGTATCTCTTTATAAACTTTGTGTGTGTTCATCCATACATACAGAGACATTTAAAGTCAAGCTTTGCCTTGCTATCTTAAAAACAATATGTAATGTAACAGAAGGTAGAAATCTGTTTCCATACCAAGTCATGAATCAGGTATTTTTCCTGAACTGAAAACATGCTAATTATATAACCTAAATTTTCTCAAATAGGTGAATGTCACATAGCAAAAGGACAGCAATACTTCAGTGCTGCCACTGAATATCTATATATATATATATCTATATCTATATAGAGAAATATAGATATGGAACATATTCAAAAATAAAAAAGTACATAGGTCTCTAATAGATGCAAGATAATTTTTTCCTTCCAACTGATTCTGTAAAGTGCTTGGTAAACTTGCTTAAATTGCATTCAGATAAATGGGACATAAATAAACACTTAATATGTTTTGCAGAATGGTATTTGGACTTAGGCGATTTAATAAGTTCATGATTTTTAGGCCAGAATAGAACATTATGATCTTTTAATTTGACATCCTGCATAACGTAAGTCATAAGATTTTCCTGAATTAAGTTGTTGTTTCAAGTCTAATAGCTGTGGTACCATTAAAGCATATATTTTAGAAAAAAATATCTAGTCTTAATATAAACATCTCTAGCAATGGAGAGTCTATCGTAAAAATGACAAGGTTCTTGGCAAGATGTTCCCATTCCCTTCTTCAGAGTTATGCATAAATAAACTTAACTGAACCTTCTTTCCTCTCCTTCATTGTTTCCCAGACTGAATGGAATTTTTAACATTAATGATTACAATGTCATCTTTAGTATCTGAATTCCCACTGAACTGGAATGAATGGAACACTTTACTCCCCAGAGTGATTATTGCAAGTTCCCTGAAAAAGCCTGTAAATGTCCCTCCTTCATTTACTCTAATGTAGCACTTAGAAGGCTTTCTGTGCAGACTTAATAACATATCAGACCATTCGGTAAGACTGGAGAACACTCTTTCATGTTCTCTTGCCACGCAGGGTATGGCCACAGATGCATTTTCAGCCTTTTCAAAAGAGGAATCTTTGGAGCGGGCAGTACCACCTGTTTCTTCCTGCCTAACCAGGGGACATTCCCTTCATTTTGGTTGTGGTTGCCTGTTGTGAATGACAAGTGAAGTGGGATGCTGCTGCCCCTCCTTTTTTCCTGATTATTTTAATCGTTCTGCAGAACTAAAGTGTGTGTGTGAGAGAGAGACAGAGACAGGGAGTTAGAGACAGAGAAGGAATTTCCAACTACTTTTTTTTAATATATATTATAAACTTGCAGCTTGGCTATTTACTCTGCATTATTAGTCCTTTGCTCCAAGATGTCGGGGCTGATGCTCTCTTCCTCACAGGCTGAGATCATTGTCTCTCTCTGCTTCCCCCCACTTCCCCAACCCCTTTGCAGTTATAAGTTATTTTATTTCTTGTTCTTTATATCTCTAATTATTTCTTAAAATTTCTATTCCTTCATATCATTGGTGGCATTCTCACTGGTATTCCCAGGGGTGCTTCATCAGAAGCACAGGATCAACACAGAATCTTTCTGCTTCGGGTTATTTCTTCCTCAGAATAAGGTTAAATCCAAATTACCTGGATAATACAAAACAGCAGCTCAGGCTCCTCATCTATTGTCCATATGTCTAATATACTGTGAGGTATTAATTCTGTTTGACCACCTAGTTTTAATAATGAGTTGCTAAAGAACTTGATAAACAAAGCAGGATGTTAATGCATTAGTGTGCATGCCATTTCCAGTGGGTTTGGAAGGATCTGGATGCATGAAGAAAATGGACAGTCTTTTCTTTTTTTATGGAATGCAAAGTAATTCAGTTGCTGTTTCCCATTCTGGAAATTGTGGTAGGTACTGTGGCATAAAATAAGAAGTTGAGAGTACATGGAGTCTGATTCGGACATCAAGCTAAATTTTAACTGCTGTAACTCCATTAACTTCACTGGAATTATGCCTCTTTAACATTATTGTTAGATCAGTGTGGCCCCATCATGGTTACTACCGTTATACAGAAGTATAAATTTAAAGCATTTTATAAATGCTACAAAGTTAAAAAATTAGGACAGGCAAAGAAAACCATGGGACAGCAACTGCTACCTTGTCACTAAATTAAAAAGAGCCAGCCAGAGCAGTGGTGGGCAAAATATAGCCTACGGGCCATATCTGGCCCACAGATTGATTTTATCTGGCCTGTGGGCAAACAATATGGGTGGTAGCTCCAGCTCCAGCCTCTGCTGGTGCCCACCCACTCACCCACCTGCCCTGCCATGTGAGCTGATCTAGGGCTTTCGCTCCCCCTTTTTGGGCTGGGCTGGTGGCGCCTTGCCTGCCTGTGGCATGGTGCTTCCAAGGGTGCTTACGGGGAAGGCTGCTTCAAATGTCCAGAGCCTGAGCTGGAAAAGAGCTTATCCAAGAAGAGGAAGATAGACACTGAATGCCGAATATTCAACAAAGAATGGACTTCTAAATATATATATATTTTTTACTGATGTGGGTAGAAAAGTTGTGTGCTTAACTTGCAAAGAAAGTGTGGTAGTGTTCAAAAAATACAATTTGAATCACCATGTGGAGAGCAAGAATTAATCCAAATATAATAACTTTTTGCCAAGCAAAAAGCAAAGAAAGCTGAGGAGAAGGTTGGTTGAATGCAGAAAGAGCAAGGTTTTTTCCCACAAAGCTATCGGTGGCACAGGATGGAATTATGAGAACAAGCTACTGATTGGGCACAAAATTACCAAGAACAGCAAATCATTTTCTGAAGGAGAATTTATAAAGCAACATATGGTTGACTCTGCTGCGATTTTGTGCCTAGACAAGAAAAAGCAGTTGAAGAACATTTTCTTGTCAAGGCGAACTATTGTAAGACATATCAAGGATATCTCTGAGAACCTGGGCATGCAATTGAAAAGTAAGGTAAATGATTTCTCATATTTTGCATTGGCACTTGATGAGTGTTGTGAAGTCAAAGACACAGCCCAGTTGTTGATTTTCATTTGTGGTATCATGCAAAGTTGGCATCAGTGCAGTCACTATAGAACTGAAAAAGCTTTACTGGAGATAGTAAATGGATATCACACTTAGGAGTGGAGTGGAAAAAATTGGAGACGTGACCAACAATAGAAGACCAAATCTGACGGGCAAACATGTTGGTTTGCTGAAAAGAATTCAAGGCCAAGTCAAAGAAACAAATCCAGGACAGAAAATTATTTTTCTCCATTGCAATATTTATCAAGAGGTCCTCTGTAAAAGTGTCCTAAAACTAAGCACTGTCATGGACGCAGTTTTGGAAGTGGCCAAATACATGTTGAGCAAGAGTATTAAACTACAGGCAATTTGTAACTCTGTTTGAAGAGTCTGAATCTGAGCACACAGATGTTCTGTATCATCCCAATGTAAGATGGCTTAGTTTGGGTAATATTTTGAAAAGTGTGTGGGAACTGAGAGTCATGATTGGTTTGTTTTTGAACATTAAATAAAATGATTCAGATCTCCCACAGCTGAACGATGTGGATTGACTCTGATTTTCCATTTGCTGTTGATATTATGGCCGTCATGAATGATCTGAATTCAAGACTGCAAAGGAAAAGCGTCTTGCTCATGAACTGCATTTCAGTGCCAAGTCATTTATGATGAAGTTACTCCTTTTCTCCCATTGGATAGGAAACAAAGGGCATCTTTATATGTGCTCCGGGTTGAGTGGGGAAGGAGGGCGCTTTAGAGCAGCTTCTGAGAGCTTCTCTAATTAATTAAAGCACCTGAGTGTCTTGTGTATCCCACACTTCAAAATCATGATGGAAGTGCTTTAACTAAAGCTTGTTCCAGGAGCTTTAATTAAAGTACCCCCACTACCATTCTGAAGTGTGGAGACTCTGAATACACAAGACACTGAGGCTGCTGGAGCATGTTAATTAACACGCTCCACAGGACTCAATTAATCGAGTCTGCTCTGACACGTGCTAATTAGTACACATTGGAACAGGCACTGGGCATGTGTAGGTGCCCAAGAAGTTCACCCATTTTCCTACATTGTGGCAGGTTACTGTTTGTGATCAAAACCTGAAAAAATACGTTGTCACTAGTAGACTTGCACACTGAATTTTCTTGCCAATTTGAGAATTTTTGAATGATAGAAAATGACTTGTCTTTGGTCTCCTCACCTTTCACATTTGATGTTAGCAATGCTTCATGTGACCTCCAACTTGAGCTTATTGTCCTGCAGTGTGGTATGTTGCTTGTGGAGCAATTTAAATCAGTATCTCTTCCTAGGTTCAACATCTTTGTCAATGAACAGAATTTCCAAAGCCCAGAGGCTCATGCCCAGAAGATGTTTGTGTGCTTTGGATTAACATACATATGTGAGCAAATGTTTTCTGTTATGAAATTCAATAATTCAAAACATAGATCGTTGAGCAATGACCACCTTGCAGAGCAGTGCTCCATATTGCAACAGCAGAGATTACCTGGTTTTGATTCTCTTAACACACCTCAGTGGTTTCATTCTTCCCGCTTATTGAGTTTCTTTGTTTTTCTTTAAGCTAATTTTCAATATACAAGAGTAAGACTTTATTTTGAGCTATTATGCAATCACCTCTGTATACACTACTCAAAAAACCCATAAATCAGGATAAAAATTATTTTCAAAATAAAATTAAAATACCTTATAGTAGATATTTCATTTTTAGCATATATTTTTTGTTTATGATTTATTAAAAGAATATCTTCACCATTAATTTTATGTATGTGGCCCACAACAGCTCACCAAAACTTGTTAAGTAGCCCTCCAGCCAACATAATTACCCACCCCTAAGCTTGAGCCAGCATGTATCAATATAACTCTTTGGGATGGTCATTTGAGATAGTCTGCTAGGTATCTGTAGCAAAAACTGGGGAGGGAGGTGTGAGAAGAATGTTCAAGCCATCAAAGTAAAGTGTGATGAAGGGTCTTGTGAATATATTTGGAAGATGAAATTTTCAGAGTTTTTAGGGGGAAAAAAAAAAGCTGGATTTAGTATAAATCTCAGGGATGTGTTGAGCAATGGAAGCAGGATGATGACTGAATGTATGGTACCACTTGTCAACCACTGAGATGGCAAGGATAATGGACTTATTAACATGAAACAAGAAAAGAGAGAGGAAAAAAAAGAGAGGAAGTGGGAGAGAGATTAGGAGGGAAGATGCATCTGGCTAAAGTTCGTTTTGGGTTGCAAGTGAGACGAGGAACTATGAGAGCGTGAAGTGCATAGACTTGGGGTAGGAATGCAAATGGAATGCTGGTGAATCACTCTGAATTGTGGAAGGCTCTTGTGGGACTCAGTGGTTTTTATATAGTGCATCGTGAACCCATGGAACTCATTTCCACAGTATCGAATCCAAGAAATTGGATTAAAAAATACGATCTCTCTCTCTCTCTCTCTTTCTCTCTCTCTCTCACACACACCCCCACCCACCCCCGGATTAACCCTTTAGTGGGCCCATGGCAAACAAACTTTTGGGCCCCTATTTTTTCACTCAATATTTATAATACATAAAATAAGCACAACTGGGCCCCTTCTTCACTTAAGGCCCTAGGCATGTACCTAGTTTGCTTATGCATTAATCCAGCCATGCGCACACACACACTCACTCACACAGGGAGAGAGAAAGCCTCCACAATTATACTTGATAGAATTAAACAAATATATATATTGGAGTAAAAATGTCTCATGATTCAGAGTATAAATCAATCCCTAATTGATAGAATTAAGAAGAGAAGTGAATGAAAAGACTTGTAATGATTTCTGTGGATCTGAAGCCAATATCCACTAAATCAGTAGAATTTCTTCAGATTGATACTAGAGTAGGAGCAGGATACCCTATCAGAAGGAAACTGGGTTGCTTAAGCATGCCTTGTTTTTGACAAAACTACACTGGCTGCACTCATCACATTGGCAGTCTTTTCGTATTTAGAAATAGATTCTTGGTGGTTATTGATTGGTGTCAGTGCTAGCTTGGAGTTTGAAGCACTTATGCCCTTAGTCTAGAAACCTTCTCTGACAGTCCCCCACCTGCACAGCTGTGATTTGCCATTAAAGGCCTGGTGAGCAGGAGCAGGACCATGAGCTGTAGCTGTGAGTTGCCACTAGAGGGCTGGTGAGCTAGGACAGGCTTCTGTCCCTGCTCTACAAGGGAGATGTGTGAGAGATCCTAGGATACTGGAGGACTTCAACCTGGGCAGCACATCTGTGGGGAGTGGTGCCACAGCTGTGTGGAGTGGCCATACCTAAATGAAATCAGAGCTGGATAGTTTTGTCTGAATTTGATGAGGAGGATCTTGCTGTGATTTTTAAAAGCAATTTTCTACTTAAAATGTTCTTGATTTTAACTAAATGACTGGATTGCCTCTCTATGCCTTCTTGTGTTTTGTAGTTTACACTTGAGTATTCTCTGTAATGGACAAGTGAAAACAACACAAAACCAAATGATGAGTGATTAGAAGATGGTCACTTTTACAAAGTTTCATAGTTTTATAGTATCTAGGGTCAGGAGGGACCTGAACAGATCATCTAGCCTGACCCCCTGCCACAGGCAGGAATGAATGCTGGGTTCACAAGACACCGGACAGGTGATCATCTAACCTTTTTTTGAATTTGCCCAAGGTAGGGGCGAGGACCACTTCCCTGGGAAGTTGGTTCCAGATTTTGGCCACCCTAACTGTAAAATATTGCCTTCTGATCTCTAACCTAAACCTATTCTCCATCAGCTTGTTACCATTGTTCCTCATCACCTCAGGTGGTGCTGAAGAGAAAGGGGCTCTTCTTATTTGCTCATGATCTCCCCTGATGAGTTTGTAGGTAGCCACCAGGTCATCCCTCAGCCTCCTCTTGCAAAGGCTGAACAGGTTCAGGTCCCTCAGTCTCTCCTTATAGGGCCTGTCCTGCTGTCCTCTCACCAAATGCTGCCCTCCTCTGAACCCCCTCTAGGCTGGCCACATCCCTTTTAAAATGCCACACCCAGTACTGGATGCAGTACTCCAACTACGGCCTGGCCAAAGTCGCATAGAGGGGGAGTATCACCTCTCTGGACTGGCTTGAGATGCATCTTTGGATGCATGACAAGGTACGGCCAGCTGCGGTTTGGCATTGGCAGCTCATGTTCACCTTGGAGTCAATAATGACTCCAAGATCCCTTTCCACCTCTGTGCTTTCAAGAGGGGAACTCCCCAGCCTGTATGTATGCTGCGGACTCCTTCTCCCAAGGTGCAGCACCCTGTATTTATCTACATTGAACCCCATCCTGTTATCATCTGCCCACTTTTGTAGTCTGTCTAAATCTAGTTGCAGCCTCTCTCTCCCTTCAAGAGTGCCCACCTCCCCCCACATCTTAGTGTCATCAGCAAACAACATGCTTTCAACCCCCTTGTCCAAGTCACTGATGAAGATGTTAAATAGTGTGGGCCCGAGGACTGAGCTCTGGGGTACCCCACTGCTCACATCCCACCAGGTCGAGTACGACCCGTCCACCACCACTCTCTGGGTGCGCCCCATCAGCCAATTTTTTACCCATCCAACTGTGTAGGCATCAATGCCACAGTCACTTAATTTATTAATGAGAATGGGGTGAGAGACAGTGTCAAAGGCCTTCTTAAAGTCTAGAAAGACGACATCCACGGCGACACCATCATCCAAGGATTTAGTTACCTGGTCATAAAAGGCAATCAGGTTGGTCAGGCAGGTCCTGCCTTTGATGAACCCATGCTGGTTGCCCTGAGCATGATCTCCCCTGCAGACCCCCCACAGATGTGCTCCTTGGTGATTCTCTCCAAGATCTTCCCGAGGACTGAGGTGAAGTCTTCAGTCTGTCAACAGAAAAAAAATTCTCAAAATATAACTCCTGTTAATCAGCTTATAGATTTATATCCTGATTTGATGTAATTGTGTGAAGCTTATGAATACAGTAAATAATAAGCAACAGTAAAAACAGCTGCCTCTGGTTATTTCAAGCAGTAGTTTTGATCGTAAGGGTCAGCAGGACAGAACAAGGCAGTTGGCAGAAACTGCACCTGCCACGGTAGCTGTTTATAGATCATTAATATATTTGGAAACTGCTGGCAACTTTATCAACATACATTTCTTCTGCAAGCACATACGGTTTAAACTAATTAGGTTTTTATGAAAGAAATAGTCATTTTCCACAGGAAGTCAGTAACCGTAAATCAGCAGAGCTGCATATTAAGCATCAATTCTTCCTACTTGCTCAGTCACCATATGGCACCGCACACTGTGCTGAAAGATAATCACTTTATTGTTGGCTGGGTTTTTAATCAGATACATCTCATGTTGTTTTGTTAAACACTGCCCTAGAAAAAAAATAGCTTGGATATCGACAATGCATTTTCCTTGCAAAAGATAAATAAAACCTTCCAAAACACAGGCAAGCTTGGTCAAATTCGAAACCTAGGAATCAATAAGGTGATCATCATGAAAGCAGATAAAAAATTGTTTATAGTGGTTCAAAGAGACATCCAGACTAAATGCGATGGGACCTTGGGATTTCATTGTGTGGGATATGTGTTTTCCAACTCCAGATTGAAGGCTGCAGTAGATTTGGCAGCTGTGGCTACCAGACTGAGATCTACAGTAGGCCTATCAGCTAGTGTGCTGCTGTGGTTTCAAGACTCTAAAAGGGGGAATGACAATGATTGCATTTAATTCTCAGGCTTGCAGGTTGCTTTTGCCTTGTCCCCAAAAAATCTCTCCACAGAGGAAGCCCCCGAGAAGTCTGTGCCATGGCACTGGGGAGGAGGGAAGGGGGAAGAAGATGCTGGTCTCCTAGTTTGATTCCCCCACCAATAGAGCAGAATAATATTGTTCCCACTGAGATCAAGCCTCTCTCCTCCCAGGCTTTGAATTGTACTAGGTGCACTGGGATGAACCTGAAAGAAAGACAATTTTGGATATATATTAGAGAAACAATGCAGTCAGTAGGAAACAGTCTCCCTGGAGAAGTAGTGGGAAATGGCATGGCTTTAAAGGCAGACTGAAACATATTCATAGGATATTGAGGAGGTAACTGTCTCATACCAGCAAAGGAACAGGTTATTTCATATGTGTATGGCATTTCTTACTCTTTCCCTCTCTGGAGGAAGGCTATATCCACTAACTGATGCCATTTGCTTTGTGGAGAGGGGTTAGTTATTTAAGTTATGGTCATGGAGGAAACAAACACCCATGTGCTAGAGGACCCAGTCCAATGGGTCTGTCTGCTTCCTGTATTGGTAAGAAGGGATTCATTCACATGAATTATAATGCTGTTTACCCAATATTATGCCTACTGTGTTTTGTTAATTATAGTTGGAATTAGTGTCTGTTTTGAGGTTTTCTGATGAGAAAAAAAACCCATTAATTTTAAACAGTTTATTCAGCTGTACTCCTGTTTTCTTGGGGAGGAGGGAAGCTTAATTTATCTGTTAAGCTGTGATGCTTAATTTATTAGTTCTTTATATACTGTGGATTTCTGGCGTTTCCTTTCTGCTTATTCTAGAAATAAAAGAGATACTTCTGTAGCCTCACTTTCCCAAGGAAAGTGAAAGTAGGGAGTGCTGCCCAAAAACTCGAGAAAGGAAACGTTTTTGTTGTTGCCCAGAGACAGAAATAAGAATATGGCTCTGGGTGGGAGCTCAAGCCGTAATTTTATTTACTTTAGAAAGGACTCTTGGGTGTATTGAATCCAGCCCATAGCATGTGGCAGTAGAGTTACCAGTGTTTCACTCAAAAATGTGAGCACCAGAACTGTAAGTAGAAGTGTATGCATTTGGAGCAGGAACACCCAAGCTCCATTCGTTCCATATGCTGTGTGGCAGGGAGAGGGGATAGAATTGCTGATACATGTGGTTTTCATCTTTATGTAGTTACTGAAAAGTTTTAATTGAAATGATCAGAGCAATGAGGTTCCTTCCTTCTAATTTGTTGCTCATCAGGAAACCCAGCAAACAAAGGCTACATAAAGTTTCTCTCTTTTTGAGGTAAACTGTCAGAAGAACCTCACATCTCCTTTCAAGTAATGCTGTCACAAAGCCAGGTGTTAATTATACTATAAATAGTAACAGTGAGAAATAGAGTTGATTTTGGTACCATAATGTGTCAAATCAGTCACAAAGATGTTCCATAAAATACATTTTGATGTGGAACATCTTTGTGGCTTGTTTGCATGGCACCATAAATTGAACATGCATCATGCCCTCACCCCAGTAGTAACAGTCAGCTAATTGCCAGCACTGGCACTGGGACAGGGGTTAGCTCCCTGGTCCCAGTGCTGAAAATGGGCTGCCAAGGGAGTGAGTTACAAAGTCCCCCAGTGGGTAGAGCAGAGGGGCTCCCTCTGCCAAGGTCTTGGCATTTTCTGTGCCTGGTAGCTTTTTGTGCCTTACACTGCAGCCCACACAGGCTCTCCAACAAGAACCTGGGTCCTGGAGCTACGCCCAATTTAATGTCCTGGATCAGACTCGGGGCAGCTCCGAGCCTAAGCGAGACCCAGGTCTGCCCGTGCCAGATCCCAATGCTCAGTCAGGGTAGGTCCAGAGTTCAGGACAGAGTCCCTTGCCCAATCTGAAGAACTGGGCTGGAGACTGCTCCATAGTGGTGTGATTTGTATTTAAGGTATTTTATGCCCCATTCAAAAACACATGCACATCCTGTCATGCATGTTAGGGTGTGCAATATTTGGGATGCAATATTTGGGATGGGGTGTGCAGTATTTGGGGGGGCATCACATTTTGCATATTCCAATCACACCATTATTTTAACATCTGCCACAGGTCTAGAAATGCTATGTCCCCCCTGTTGACAATAACATCTGATGAAGTGAGTTACAGCTCTCAAAAACTTGTGCTATCTATAGACATATAAAAAACTAGAACTCTTGGTTCCAAAATGATATCTTTTGTTAGATCAACTGGAAAATGGCAAGAAAAAGGACAATTTTCTTGCCATTTTCCAGTTGGTTTAATAAAAAGTATCATTTTGGAACAAAGAGTTCTAGTTTTTTGTATGTCTTTATGTCTCAGATCAACACAGCTACCAAGTACATCACTGTGCTATATATATATATTTATATATATGTGTGTGTATGTATTTAAGTACTGCTGCAGGTAATGTGTGTGTGTGTGTGTGTGTGTGTGTGTGTGTGTGTTTGTACTTTGGTTAGTCTATAACAGGGGTGGGGAATTATTTTGGGTGGAGGGCCGCTTACTGAGTTTTGGCAATCCACTGAGGGCTGCATGGGAGGCAGCCAGGAGCAGATACATATTCATTTTCTAAATTTTTTAGGGGTCCTGTGGGCTGGATAGAATGGCCTGGTGGGCCACATCTGGCCCGCGGGCCACATTTTTTCCACCCTCCGGTCTATAAGATACAAAACTACTCTTCCTGACACTAACAATAGCCTTATGCATTTTACTCCACTATGTTCTACCATTATTTATACTTGTCAACTCTGCTTCTCTCATTGCAGTTGCTGGAGTGTGAGGAACTGACTTTTCACCTTCACATTTAACATGCAGAGTCTTCACACTTGAGCACTATTCTATTGTTAGTATTGTCTTCATATATTAATTTGATTATCAGCTGGTTTCCTAGTGACAGTAAAGGCCCTTTTACACTACTCCATCAGTTTTAAAGGGTCATAAAACTGATCAGTACAGTTAGATACATTTTAAAGACTCTTGATGTGACCAAAGTGGTCTATTGGGTCTCAATTTATATGAGCATTCTATCATGTCCTCTGCTTTTAACTACAACAGATAGACCCAGGATGTAGAAATAGGTACTTAAAGCAAGCTCATGTGCATGTAATAGTATTTGGCAGAATATAATCATATAGACCAAGATTTGTAAAAGTCACTAGTGATTTGGGGTGCCTCACTGTTTGAATACTCAATTTAAGATACCTTAAAATTGCATGATTCCTGAAAATGAGGCCCCCTTAAGATGTCATAAGTTGGACATCAAATGCAAAGACCTCAAACTTCATTTGTTACTTTTTAACATTTTCACCTGAGCAGAGTATAGTCTCGTTTTCTGAGGGACAGTTTGTAGATTTAACCTTCTCAAGGCTTTGAGGGAGACATAAGTTCCAGCCATATGTTCCCAAAACTGGGCACAGGTTTCGTTGGAAATGAAGCTGGCATTTGGTGAATGAAGTGTAGGCCACAAGTGGAAATATGTCACTGTCTGGACCAGCATTAGATAGCTCTATATAGCTGTGGAACAGCATCTAATTCTGTAGTGGTGATTACTGACTTCAGTAGCATTATTCATGGAGTAAGGCAGTATTCAGCATAGTCTTATGTGCTTTCTGACATTATGAATATCTGATTATGACTATGATTATGATTATGCACATATTCAACCCACACAGTTTGAAATATTGATTTTATGGAGTCATCCCACCTTGCCTTGCTTTCTTCTTGCAGAGTTCTTAATTGAAATTTGATCCTTCTATTTGGAAAACAATTTAAGTGTTGCCGCAGGCAAACAAGACATTTTTCATCTCCTGTCCTTCAACATGAACTGCCTGAAACAAGTTGGTCCCAATCACCAACTCAGGATGCATCAGTGATTAATAAACACATCCTTACCTATAATGCTTCACCAAGAATTTGAAGAAGTTTTGATAACTTCCACTTAGCAGCTGTAAAGGAACCAGCATAATTTTGATGTATATATACAGCTGCAGACTGGCTGAGAAGCTGGTTATAATATGTAAGGCTATTTGCCAAGGCAGTCAGCCAGGAATTCTCTCTCCTACAGCTTTGGAAAGGGATCTCTTCTGCATTACTGAATCATTTACCATAGTAGGAAGATGTTGTGTCTAGCTTGGAATATGCCTAAGAAAAGGCATTTTACAACTGATTTCATTGCCTTGTTTTTAGAGCATCCGTGTGGGCCTTCTGCAATGAAGTCCTCAGGAAAAGCCCAAGCAGAGGAAACTGCAAAGTTTTCCATGATGAGTTTCCTCCAAGTCCTTCTGCAGGTTTAACTTCTGAAGAACACATGAGAACAGGTTCAGGCTAGGACAGACATTCAAAATGCCCAAGGTGGAATGGCTCTAAGTTGCACAGTTTTCTGCAAGTGGTATAGCTTAAATTGGTAGTGAACAGAATACACGTTGGCCCCTTGGTGGAGGGAGTAAATCTTAGAACGGGTTCTGCCGCTTTTGAACCAGTCTCTGTGTGCCAAACTTCTGTTCTGTTATAGATACAGGCCAGTTTCTGGTCATGTATACCAGTGAAAGTGTAATATCTGTATCTGTTCTGAGAGAGGTGAACTGACCTGATTAAGGTTAAACTGCAACTCAATAGCGTAGTCAGGATTGAGTGTCAAGTAGGCACCTATGCAACCATATCAGTGATTGAACTCTTGTCAAACACTGACATTCTGATTTGTTTTGCATTAGTAGAAATTACTATGTACAAGATAAGACAGTGGAAAATTAGCTCATGGATTCTTTATTTTGAGCTCCAAAGTCTTTGCACTGGACTCCATTGCTTTAAGAAGCAAAAGGGAGCATATGAAGCAGGGGAGTATAATGCGAAAACTGAGCTTAAAAGACTAGCAGCACTACAGTATGTGAGCAAATGAATGGGAGGCCCTAAGGATAATAGGGAAGTATAGAGTCAATATCTAGTTGTAGGTAGAAGGCTATGACAGATTTGGTTTCCAGGGGTGGCTGTGATGGCCACGCAATTCCTACCCCAGCTCTAACTCTAAGGCCTCACCTCTTTTACTTTCCTGCCACACCTTTGATGTTATTATTTTGGAAAAAAGGGAGGCTACTTGGGGGTCTTAGAGTGAGCCTGACATTGTTCCAGTGTTGGGCTTTGGCCTCCACCCCTGTTTGCTATTACTGAGCCCTCTCACTCTAGTCCACTGAATGGACCAAGGTTCAGGGTTGCTAGCTTACTGTCTGCTTCCCAAGGCCTTATATTTGTTGTCTCTCAGGCTGCTAAGCCTCCTTGGACTCTCGTGGTCTGTCTGGGTCCCCCTAAACTACTGGGTCATCTCTCAGTAGATTGAAACCAAACCCTTGTGGTTATAACCAAACTATTATCCCAACCTGAGTCTAAATCCTCAGTTTCCTCAGGGCCTACCACACTCACTGTTTGCTTGAATCACACGCACCTCTGGAGATCTTCACTACTTAGCCTCCACAGAAGATTGCCTACCTTGCCTCTGGCCCTGCCTTGCATCTCTCCAACAGCCCTGCCCCACCCCACTTCTGGTCAGATGAGCCCTTGGGTTGCTTGCAGGTGCCTGCTAATTAATCTCATTTACTGATCTCCCTAGCAACCCAGTCCCAAGTGCACCCTGTCTGTCCTGCAGGACTCTGTCTGGGCTCCTTCCCTCTTAAAGTGAGAGAGCGCTTCTGGCTGTCTGTCACAAAGGCACATAGTTATACAGCAGTAACCTAAGGAGACTTCCTTTTACTTTCATACTAACTGTGGAAAGTCTTTGTTCTTTGACCTATTACATCCATTAGTTAAGGATGCAGGTACTACTTTGCAAATAGGAAAGATGCTCAAATTTCATAAAAAAATTCACAAAGCTCACTAAGACATTAAAATTTATAACCAAGAGTACAGAGAGGATGGGTAAGTGCTAATTAGCATGCAGTGGCATGAACAGACCTGCTTTAGATCTTTGCTGGGCAGTCATCAAAGTTGCTAGATTCCAAGCTGACAAATATAATGTCCCTTAGACATCAAGTTGTTTAATCATGTCATATCGGTTCAGTACATGCATGTGATAGTCACACTATTTGTGTTGGTGTTTCTGATCTTTCTTCGTGAATATAGTAAGCCAGATCCTCAGCTTCTTTAAACTGAAATAGCTGCACTGAAGTCATGCTAATGCATGTTAGCTAAGGATCTAGCCAAGAGTTGATGGTTTGAAACTTTGCCCTGACATCTGTCTCAAAGGACCATGCTATTAAACAGTTAATCACTGGATATCAGTACTTAGCTGAGACAGCTTAAAATGTATTTAATCTTCTAATGGTTGCACTGAAGTGATACTATAGCTGCAATGGTCTAGGAATCATGAAAAATGGCAGAATTTTTGGGGGATGATATCTTTTATTGAACCAACTGTAGCGTTGAGAGAGGTTCTAGACAAGCTTTCAGGCATGTGGTTCTTTTAACCCTGTAGATATTGTACTGAAGCCTAAACATGTGGGGTATTTAGATAAAAATGGGGCCAGGTATAAATCATAGAATTGCAAAAGTGTCACCAAGTCAAGAACATTTTAAAACACCAGGCTTGTTTTATCCATACCTCCAAGCCTCTCAGAAATGCTCTTGGTTAGACAGAGTAGCTTGGATAATTCATTACGCTTCTTTTAAAAAGACAGGACCAAATTCAGAAGTGAAGCATAAGGTGATGAAAATTACACTCAGTAGGACTCCTTCAGACCTAATTACATCTGCTCTGCTGATGGGTAAGGTATTCAAAGAGAGTCCAATCATCATGCTGAGGAGACAAAAGAAGCTGTAAGAATGTGTGAGTCAAAGAAACACCCACCTTATCTTAATTTTCACTTTCTTATTTTTTTTTGTCTCTTCAGCAGGTAAGTAGCTTTTACTGAAGCTCCTGCACACTTCAGTAGAGTACATCTAGGTAGGTCAGAAGGATTAATTGAAAATATGGTTTAAAAATATTGAAAGTACTTTTACTGGCTATTTCTCAAATAAAGCCCTGAGGATTTATCCTCATAAACCTATAAATGTGGGTATCATGGCACACCATAGGGTTTTACATGTTATTCTGCATATTGGCAAATCATGTTTTCAAATCTGACCTCTTTATTAGGACATCTATGTCCTGGATTTGAATGCTTAAATTAACATACATTATGGAACTGTCCATGATATGCCCAGAGGAGGTATCTCCTTTAGCTGTGTGTTTGAATGAAAGCGATGGATGTCACAGCCACAGTGTCTTGTAGAGAGCTTAGTCCCAGAAATATTCTTTTGGGCTGCATGCACAAGTTCAAATGATCTGGGAGAATTCTTCTGAGTTTTTTTTTCCTGGTAGAAAGATTTATATAGAGATGCCTGAACAGACATTTGATTGCTGAGCCCTTGAAGAGCAGAGAACTTGTAGTACTGAAGCTGCACAGCTGGGGAGGGTGGGGAGGAAAAGGGGTACTATGTGTATGTCTCAGCAGTGCTCTGTAGACTCCCTCAGTCAGCCTAGACACAGATGGCATTAGTGTACAGGGCAGCCCTGAATGGCTGGTGCAGATTGCTTGGCTTGCATCTCCCTTAGCATGATGTGGGAATATGAAAGGAAATCAGTTGGAGCATCAGAGTCCAGTGAGAAACACACTGTCACCCTGGGGAAAGTAGATAAGAACAAAGCACCTTGGAGTGCTGGAGGACTGCACTGTGGTTTCTCTTAGAACAGAATGTACACAAACACTTGTTCTTCCAGGAGAAATCCTCCCAGGAGTGATTGATTCCTATTGCTCCCAGGTTATTTTTCCCCTGGGGCAGCCATTTTTGCTCTGAGAGAAAAATCATGGACATCTGTGAACTCCTGGTTCCTCCAGGGAGAGCAGCACCTCTTTCATCAGAAACTGAATATCTGTATGTAGCTTAGATGTGTTCTGTGCACATCTAGCAGATCAGGCCTTTCAGAGGAACAGGAATGGGGGAACAATTGGACTGTGGATCCCAAAGGAATTTAGGTATGAGCAAGCTGCGTAGCACTGACTAGATTGAGATGCGTCTAAACATGCATAGTAGCAGAACTGTAGCTGCCATGGGAACCTTCCTGGAAAATACATATTAACCTACAGAGCCTTTTGATGATTACAATAATGTACTTAGAAGATCTAGGACCAACCTCTTTGAGAAACATACAAACATCTTTTTCTATGTATATGTACCCTATCTATCATAACAGCTGAGGCCTTTTGGAGCTAACATAATAATAATAATAAGGACCTGTAATGAGCATATAAGGCATTATGTGCATCAGGTACAGAGACAGAAAGAGGTATTTTGATATAGCTATAAGCAGTAAAGGTTCACTTCAGCCCTGCCTATGAGGATGGGTGAAGGCAAGTAAGAGGTACTATCTTGACCTGTGGGTCAGATTTTGCTCCCCAGTTGGAGTTGTGCTGCTTATTTCATAGAAAGAAGATCAGATTCCATGTCAGTCCCACACTATTTAAGCTAAGGATGGGATGCAGACATGGAGGAACAATTTCTTTATCCTTTCATGAAGTGTGGCTGGCTCTGCCCTCTCTGCTGTCAGATGCTGTGCTTGCCTAAGTTCAGTAATTCCAAAAGTTCCCACTTGTGCACTGTGCTCTGTCATAAATTTCATTTCACATGCTCAATTTAGTGCCAAGCAGATTTCCTCCTCAGACACACATACACACACATCTTTGATATTGCTCTGTAAAGATAACCTGCTCATACAAGCAGTGCATCTTTATGGCAAGCTATCAAGAGTTGCTATTCATTTTGGTTGACAGCAAATTAGAATTAAAAAAAATGCTTATCAAATAATTTATTCCACGACTCGGCCAATACAGAGCTGAGTTACAGGGATGTATATTTTCTACAGGTCCAGTATATGTTTATAAACTCTAAATGATGAACCTTCCATGACATCTGTGGGAGACTATGCCACTGTCTGTTTCTCAGTCCACACACACTATATTCTTTTGTCCTTGCCTGTGAAAGTTTAGCAGTTGGCATCATATTTTTTGGGTTCTGTGAAGCATTTGTTTTGGAGAAAATTATATTAAGAATTATATTTGATTTTGTTTATACAGTAGAAAGGAAAAGGTTAAATTTAGACCCTATTCCAATTCTGTGGATGCAGACAGACTTTCGTGGCTTTGATCAAACCTTCTTGTACCTAAATCTTATTCAGTGGGGTTTATACTCATGCTTAAATATGCGCTTAAGTTCTCTGTTGAATGGGGGCCTTGAAGCCTATCTGCTGAAAATGTGTTTCTTGTATAATTAACACAAAAGACCTGCTGGTTCTTCTGTTGTATTCTTTTGAGCTGAACATTTTAATGCGAAGCTTAGATTTTTCCCTTTGCGAAATATGACATTTGCTGCTGGATATTTATAACTGTCAGGGATACTGAGTGGTTTTCATGAACAAAGAATATTTTAATGAATTCTGAACTACTGTGTTAGTGCTCTTATTTCTTTCCCACTTTTTAATTTAATGAGAAAAGTTCTTAGTCGCTAGCAATCACTGGCAAGCCAGCATCACAGCACACTCCCAGGGGGATGTTTTGCTTGTACCCAAGTAGCATACACAGCTTTAAAAGCTTTTAAAATCACATCACTCACCGCCAATTTTAATGAAAAAGAGCTTACTTTTACTATTTTAGATTTAATGAAAGGAAAATTTCATTTTTGTGTGTAAGAATGGAAATTAAGAATTAACTTTTTTGGCACGTGCATTATCAAGGGGGATTAACTCAATGATTTATTCATTGTTCCTTCTAAGTGTTTCATTAGAATTCATCTTCTTCCTGGAGAGGACAGAAAGTTATTAGAATGAGGTGGCAAAGCTTTAAGTTTCAGGTGACAGATACAATGGAAGAGCACATGGATTCATGGTGTAATGGCTTTGTAATTATTAGACTATACATTGCAGTATATTACTTAGGGCCATATCTATTAATTTCATTTCCTGTTTGGGGCTCATTGCCTCTGTTTTCTAATGGTCCTAAGGAATGATCCATCAGGAAAGGGAGCAAAATCTGTGGTCATCATCCTGCAAAGCTTCAGTGTATCCATCCTGTTACCTATCTTATCTATTATTATTACAGGATCTAAGGACTGGATGTTTCACAGACGTATATACTGTAAGAAGTCCAATTTTGTTAATGAGATTATTCACTTGCATGATGTTAATCATGGGGTCATCACTTGACTATACCCTTCTTGACCAACCAGCAGTTAAGGAGGATATGATATGCATGTATAGACATTTGGAAGAATAAACACCAATACAAAAGTGTGGGCTCAGAACCTGCTGCACCTACCAGACTTATTTTCCACATCCTGTCCAGGAAAGTGCATATTTTTCCCATTCTTTCTATGGGCACACTAGTGTACTTCCAGATGCACATCCTGTTCTACTCTGTGGGGTGCTTACATTCCAGCAATATTATGCAGCTCCAAAGCAGATTTTATTCTGTCAAAGGATGTGCATGACCCCATTATTTCAATGGGCAGCATAGTTTTTGGCAGTTCCAGTATGCCAGGCTCTAAGTAACGAAAAGGGGATACAGACCACTTGGATCTATCTCCCCAGAGGACAGGCATCTCAGTGGGCCTAACCAACAGAAAACTGCATTAACTTCATTATGGAGTAATTCTCACCAGTGATGGTACCTTATTTTCAATAGTCTTATGGTTAAGGCAACAGAACAAAGGAGATTTCATTTCTAGCCCTTTCTATTTGTCTACTCCCTATACCTCATTAAGTTTAAACCCCCATCTCCTTCTTCCTAAGAAGATTCTCTGCCCAAAAGGCCCTGGGCAAGGCAGGGGTGAGGACTTCTTCCACCTCTCTTGTTAGAAAGATTGCTGGATCACTGGGCAGGGAAATGTGAAAGATTCATGTGGACAAAAGGCAGGCAAGCAAAAGGGAGTACGACTGTACAGTTCAGTGGAAAAGGCAATGCTAAGAAGGGAGGCTGCTTGAGTTCTCTACACTGATCCCAATGATGAAAAGATGGACAGTATCATGCTTGCAGTGTCAAAGAGCAGCTTTGTGAGGTATTTTTTTTCTGTCTAGGGATCTGGGGGCTTTTTTGAAGTGTATGAACTTCCCCAGGTGGAACTGGATCATAATAGAGCTCACCTGGAGTTACATGACTAAGTGGTCATTCTGGATCACTTCTGAACATCCACAGAAGATAAAGTTTGGTTCCTAAGGAATTTTTTCAGGTCAGAAAGGTGACACAAAAATCTTGATGGCTTAGCATTATCTGTGGAAGCTGTACTGAGTATAATAAGATCATGTCTAGTGACTGAAACTTAAAAGTCACCGTGCTAGTTAGCTGTTTTTGAGGTGGAATAGGATCTGCATCTTATTTTTGATTCATCTTTATTTTTAGTTCTTCTTTTCTAGTAGCTCTGCCTACACGACCTGACTCATATACTTTATTTCAGCAAAACTAATTAGATTCTAAATAGTTTTCTCTGTGTCAATATCTGCTTACAAAAACACAAATTAAATAATCCAGTGATAATACATTGTTCATGCAGATATGCATGCACACAAAATAATTATGTGTCATATTACTGTGTGTCTATGACAAAACAAGGACTCTTCAGACAGGAATCTGTTCAAACATTCAGGCCCTTATATAGATCCACTGAAATGGTTATGATATGAAGAAGCAACTACATACATAGCTTGTACATAGCCCTGCAGGGGTCTTCATTAATAAAGCCAGATTTAATGTTCTATACATTAATTTGTAGACTATTTTATCTGTGCTTTAGTAAACAAGGCCAATAATAACACTTGTCAAGTCAAAGTAGTGCTAACACTTTACACTCAAGGCTGATCCAGGGGGGTGTGGTGATGCAGTCACATTTCCCTCTGACAGAGCTCATCTGTAAGAGATGCTTCACTGCCCAGTAGACTAATCTACTGTGCAGTAACATGTCACAGTTTGCACATGTGGGACATTTACTGCACAGTAACTTAGACTACTGTGCAGTTAGCCATTACCTGTAAATACAGATTAACTGTGTAGTAGCTGAAGGGACCACAGGGGACAGGGAGCTCTCTGTTTTCAGTCCTGGCACTGCTCAGCTCCCAGCTGATCAGTGCTGGGACTGGGGAGCATCCTGTCCCCTGTCCCAGCTGTTGGCTCCCAGAGCAGAGCTGGGAGCTCTGGGGAGTGAGCGAGGGCTTGTGCTTGCTGGCAGCTGTCCCTCTTGCAGGACAGTTCCCAACCATCCCTCTGCCAAGCAAGGGGGCCTGCCCAGCAGAAGGCTTGCTGGCAGCTGCCCCACACCCAGGAGAGCTCCCGGTGAACTGCTTGCCAGGCAGGAAAGCCCTACCTGGCAGAGGGCTCACTGGCAGCTAGGTATCCTGATGAGCAAGTAAGCCTAAATCACATTAATAGCATGTGTAGGTGCACCCACTGTGTAGTGTACAGATTTGTTGGATGCAGCAGCAGCTATCTGTGCACATCAGATCCCTTCCTGATGTGCATGGGGCCAGAAGACAGATGCCACTGCAGCCAGCAGATTCTCTTGACCCTGTGCATGTTGGGAGTGGCCCCCATGCCCTTTGTCAACCCACGGGCTAGCATCCCCGGGAGCCTGGAGGTCTCCCTTGCTGCTGCAGCGGGGCAGAGCAGGGTGTGAGCATTGGATCAAATCTGTTCCCAACAGGGTGCCCATGTAAATATGCTCCCAGGGAAAGTTTACTGCACAGTAAGCCTAAAGCACATTAATAGCATGTGTAGGTGCACCCACTGTGTAGTGTACAGCAATAGAGAGCTCATTTCATGAGTGCTCTCGTGAGTGCTTCAGTCTCAGCCTCCACTGCCAGTTGCACCCCTTGCACCAGTGAACTCTATGCTGCACTTCCACCCCCACTTTAAAATCCTAGATCTGCTCCCATTTATACCAGCTGAGGACCTACTCCATTAGGCCCACACAAGGTTTAATTCTTGAAACCATCAATCAAGTGAGTCCTTCCCTTGAACTCAGTGAGATTTAGTAATAGTACTGGTAGTGCCAGGTTCATGGAGGGCCTCAATCACAAGCACAGTGGAGTTAGGTCCATAATCTAGACACTAACAGCACTGTGGATCGGAGAGGTTTATTTATACCATATGCTGTTACAGAAAACAACATTTCACTGTTAACACCATACTAAAAAAAATAGCACCTTACAATGATCAGCTTCAGAGACATATTCTGTGGTGCTTACATGTATTGTAGAATGAAGTCAGTTAACCAAACTTGGAAGTTGAATAGTTTCTTTCTTTTCTTTGTTGTTCAGGTTTTATCTGCAAAAGAATTTAACATTTTGAAAGCATTTGTTTCAAGTGTCCTTATAAGAGTCAATTCCTTTGTGAGTTTTTTTCTTGCATATGTTTTTGTTTCCCAACATGGTAGAGCAGGAAATGTCTGACCTAAATATGAGACTGATCAATTGGTCATGGCAGCTGTCAGAAGCAGATTTTTGGCGGCCTCCAGTCTGACTTATAGACCAGTAGACTTGGTAGGTAGCTGGTATTCCACTACATCCCACAAGAATACCAGCCCGAGAGTCCAATGTGAGATGTATATGAATGCGGCAGAATATCTTGCAACTGAGAGGCTCATAATCACTGGAGCCTAAAATATTTCACATTTGGTATGGAAAAAGGGAACTTGGCAGATATCAATAAGACAACAGAAGATTAATATATATGATAATTTTGTAATCCTTCATGATATGGCTCTTTCTTTGTCTTTTTAAAAATAAATAAATAAGTCAATCTTGAACATGTTCTGAACAAAAAATATGCATTCATAATAAACCCTAGAGGAAACATTCCAATAAAAGGATGCACATGCCTCAGAAATTCATTGAATATTCTTGATTTCCCTTGATTCCTCTAGCTTTTCCTTCAAGCTTTAAACTTATAGGGCCAAAATCATCCTCAGAGTATACTAACTTCCACTGCAGTCGATGGAGTCATGCTGCAGGGCTGTTCATATCTGTGAAGATTTTCACGTGATATCCTCTGTATAGCCATAATATGAATAGAGTTTATCCAGAACTGCTAATGGAAACCTGCCTCTTCGGTCTCTAAAGAGCAACAACTGTATTTCAAGTTTAAAGGAAATTATTATAAAGTGGAAAATGATGAATGTACCTGTATGAATATCCATCACCATGGGCAAACGGGATAGTTAGATATATGTTTTTCATTTAGAGATGCCTGGGATCTTAATAAGCAACTAGCTTTTATACTCTGGGTTCCCAAAGTACCTGAGGATAATTAAAATTGCTGTTCAAAACAGAGCGTACGCTTCCACTACAGTCATAGCTATCCCAAACTACCTTTGAAGTTGGAAGCTCAGGTAGCAGCAACAGTCTAGCTGTGGCAGCGTGGGTTTCAGCATGGATGAATCAGAGAAGCTGTGTAAATACTCAGGCAGTTATCTTGTGCTGACCTAAGTTGCTGTGGCAAGATTGCTACTGATGTCCTAGATAGCCAGCTTGAATATGTCTACACAACACTTGCAGTTAAGGGGTGCAGACAGAAGTGCAGCTCCCCACTGCAACTGGGAACACTTTGCAGGAAGTGTTCTGAGTTACAGTCATCCTCCAGAACAAGCTATTTTCTCCCAGCAATGGCTCGTCCTCTCTCCCAGCCTATCCCAGTTTCAGAATGGGAGGACGGAAAGGGAGCAGCGGGAGCTCATTCTAGGGGTTTCCCAGCCAGTCCTGGAGGGTGGGCCCGCAAGGGCTCCAATTCACCCACCCTGCCCTCTAGCGGGGGCTGAACCCCACCCCCCAGACCAAACTCCCTTTGCTCTCTTTTCCCCCTCCCATTCTGAAAATAGCTTGAGGCTAGCAGGCAGCACAGACAGAAGCTACAGAAAAAATGCCCTGTTTTGGAACGTCTTCTTCTGACTGCGCGTGCAATAAGGGTTCAGATCTTCACCCAATCAGCTATTTTTTAAGCTGTCTGTAGCAGTGCACGTGTGTTTGGTCACAGCTATAAACCGATTTCTGTGGCCAGATCAGGTGAACATTGTCACTTCTGTCTGTGCTGTAGTGACTACAGTGTAGACATACCTTTACGGATTTCTAGATACAAGTGTTGCTTGCATGCTTTTATTTTTTGTTACTTGGAGCATTGAGAATACCTGCAGTTTGGGTTCAAGTCATCCTTGGGCCCCAAGCAAGGTTAGCTCCAAATCAACAAATTTCACAATGAAAAAAATGGAAAATGATTCTCCCAATACAGGCTGATTGTCACTGCACTGTGGTCAAACCAGGGATGCAACATCAGGGATGAATTTATTCCCTTGAGTTTTGTACTTTGTAATCAAGGAGGTTGTACTGATGAAATGAGAGCAAAATTTTGCACACTGTATTTGGTTTAAATAACCCTTTCCCCCAGATTATATTTGGTACCTTAGAAAACAATAACAATAACTTTAAACTTCAACTTACATTTTCTCTCTAAAGTGGGGTGTTCTTTAAAGAGCAATCAGAAGTTAATGTAGAGGCATTATATGATTTACTTATTTGCTATGGCAGAGGATTGATCTTAATAAACCACCCTTCCAAACCTGTGTCTCATGTTTCTAATTACACCGCAATCAATTAGACTAATTAAAATTAATTGGTACATTCCTTGATCAGGACCGATGACTTCTGCTAATTAAAGGATGGCCTGTTTACAGTTTGCAGTTTACATATATGATGAATCTTTGGAGCATTCCTTGAGGGTAATCAAAGTACAGTTGGACCCTTGGCAGAAAACACATTTATATTAGTGTAATAAGCCTTTACACTGGTATAGAAAAGGAGTCTATATATGACAGACAGGCAGCTCTACACCAATGTAATGGGCATGAAGCCAGCATAAAGCAATGCCAGGAAAATCTGGCGTAGAACTACACTGGTGTCATTAACAAGGGTGTGATGTGATATGCCTGCAGATAACCTGAGGTGGTCACTGCGGGGCATGGGTTTCTTAAGGGTGCACCTTTTCTTAAAGTACAAAAAGTTCATGAGAGCTCAGATCTAATTCCTATATGTGGAGAGCATACGTGCAAGCCGTGCGGTGCGTTCTTTCTCAGATATTGACTGGCCCAGACCAGTTCTCTCAGCTCAGCTTGTCAGGTGCCTCTTAAAGAACTAGGACAGACTGCATTCCTTGGCATATGAGATGCACTTTTCAAAGCCAAATACTAATCCCCCCCCACAAATGGCCTGAGTCTTAAATTTTGATAATGAAAACATAAAAGCCCTTATATACACCATGGAGGTTGTGCCCTTTCGAATGTGTCTTTATTTGGTGTTTTACTTTTCTTAAATTAAGGGTGCATCTTCACCTTTAAATTTGGGTGCATCTTCAATTCAAGGCAGACGAGGTTCTTTGCGTGAATCTGATATCTTTTGTTAGACTAACTTAAATAGTTGGAAAACAATTATTCAATTCAAGACATTTTATAGTCTGAGGAATATAGTATTCCTTAGAATCATTTGTTCAAAGTAAACAGGGTATGTCTTGTTTTCTGTCAGCTACCGGTCAGGTACTAGCACATGCTTTAGGGTAACTGAGTTGTCTGTCCACTCCAGATCCCAGTGTAAATTTACATAAATTTGCAAACTAAATTTTTGGAGGGGTTTGTGGTGACTAATGAGCAATCTGAATAATGTTGCGTGGTGGTGGGGGTGGTGGTGCAGAAACTAGCTTTTGCAGCCTTTTTAGAGACTAGCTATGATAGAATAGAGGTCTTTGGAGGTGCAAGGTATCCAGCACCCAGGGCTGGCAGAATCAGCAGGAAGGCTGTTTTCTGATGATACTGGCAGGACTTTCAGAAAGGCAATGGTATAAACAGATGAAAGGGTAAGAGACAGTACTTGGACTGTTTTTCTCTCTCCAAATGTATAGTCAGTTTTTCTTGTATAATTTGTTTCTCCTATATAGTAAATCATTTTGCTGTTTTGTATCCTACCTGATTGCCTAGGGAAAGAGTGATCTCTGGGTCAGTGTTATTCCAAGCTATTCCTTTCTATGGAAAGGAGGATGTAATTTTTTTTCCCCACAACCCAATGAAATGGCTGGCAGAGATACTCTTGCCCCACCTACATGGCCCAGTAATAAAGGAATGGAGCTGAGGCTTGCTGGGGTCAGGATGTATCTCAGGGTAACAGTCTAGCTATGGCAGCTAGCTAGACTTGTTTTGTTCCTTAGGGCAAACAGGGTACATTTACAAGTGTATTAATGTGCTGTTGCTACTGCACATTAAGTTTAGTACCTCTAATATGAGGTACTCCATAAATGCACAGTAGCCAGCTCTAATGCACAGTAGGAACGGCACATGGTCTTTTCATGATATTTAATGTGCCATTGCTACTAACTGTACTGCGCATTAGCATGGTTTTTGTTGTGACATGCTAATTTGCAGTACAAATAATCTACTGTGCATTGTGTAGATGTGCCTACAGTGGGTCAACTGGGACAAACTGTGGGTCAGTTTTGGGGGCCCCCTGGATGGGTTTGTGAAAGTCCACCCTTACCACAAGTCGTTACAGAACTACCATTGTTAAGTGTAGCAGAGACTGCAGTATTCACCTTTACTGATGACTTACTGTAGTTATTTTCTGCTTTTGGTTATCTGTGGGTAAATGTTGATTTTATAATGGTGAATATTAACATCAATATAGAAGTTACTTAGCCTAGGCCTCTAGAGTAAGGATTCTGTCAGGAAGTCGCATTCCCCTGAGGTCTATAATCAATATTTTGCTTCCTTGAACCCTGCTGATCTCTCCTTCATCTCATGATTAAGCTCATCTCATAATGAGTTTTGAAACCTGGGCTTGACAATAGTAGTAATAATAGAAAAAAAAAAAAACTTGCAAAAGGCTTAATGGTGCATTGTCTGTCTGTTTAGTGTCTTCACTTAGGACTCTACATTTTAGAAAGTTTTTTCAATAAAGATACCATGATCCATAAATATTACAAATTACACAGCCCTTAGAACTTTGGCCTGCTGTGCTCTTTTGTCTCAAAATAACTTACATTTATTGCATTTCTTATTGCAATTGTAATATTGGTGTATTGAAGTAATAAAATTGTCATGCTAAGTATGTAATGAGGCATTTTGCTCTGCTGTTAACTGCTTCCTTGTTTGCGTTATATTTTATAACTTTATCATATCTTCATAAATATGATTTAATACAATAATAATGTTAAGACAACTGCAGCTTCTCAGTACTTTGTTCATATCTATGCTGTCAGAGTAGCAGAGCTTTGTTGCTCACGCTACACTTATGTTGAATGTTTGTATGATTGGAAACATTTTTTTTAAATTCTATAATTGTTCAATATGAAATATCATATTTTATGGGTTAGGTTCCCAGATGTTGTGGTAATAGGCAACAATATAAAACCCAAATAAATGTAACTTAACTTGCAAATGGAGTTTTTAATACATTGGCCATGATTTTAAAACATCAGAAGTCTGAACTTAGCTAAATACCTGCCTCATTTCCAGAAGTGCTAAGAACCCAATGTCTCCATGAGCTTCAACAAGAGTGTCTCTTGACTTCTATCAGGTGCTCTGTGCTCTTGAAAACCTAACAGGCATATGAAAACCTGGCTACACACAAACCTTGTATCAGTTACCTCTACTCGCATGGTTAAGGTGCTATAGACCTTGAATGAAGAGCCATTTTTACTGGAATAAAGGTGCGACTCCTAGCATAGCTTCAGGTATGAACATACAGAATTTATACAAGGTGAAAGGGGGCTGGGCTTTAACTGCACATCAGCTGAACCTTAATAAATTGCCCTTGTGCGTGTTCTCATACCACAATAAATAGAGGCTAAACTGAAGTAGCTTTATTCTTTAGTGAAAGAAACTTACATTAGCAAGATTGTAGCTTCCATTTGCCACAGTATAAGGGCTTTTATAAGGGGAATTGCTATTGATCACTTGATGTGTGCTAAAAACTCTACCCTTTCTTACCTCATAGTAAATTGTTAGTACATCCATCCCCTTATTCCAGGACTTGGAGTAAGTTATACCAGTATTACAGGCCACCATTTCAGGAGGAAGAGCTGGATCTGGAATTTTCCAGGCAGCTTGGGGAGGCCGTGCGTACAAAGGATGTTGTGGTCATGGGTGATATGAACTACCCTGACATCAACTGGGAGGAGCTATCAGCCGGGTCTAGCCACTCATGAAGGTTCCTGATGTGCATACAGGACCTACACATCATGCAGGAGGTACTCGTCCCCACTAGGGGAAATGCCATACTGGATCTGGTGTTAGCCTCTGGGGATGACCTGGTGGGGAGGTGCTAGTACAAGGGAGGCTAGGGGACAGTGACCATGAAATGATCCAGTTTGCTATTCAGAGAAAGGTGGGGAGGGTAACTAGCACAGCGCAAATACTTGACTTTAGGAAAGCCAACTTTGATGTGCTCAGGGCAGTAGTCAGGGAGGCACTTGGAGCCCAGGGGGTAGCTAGTATGGGGGTCCAGGAAAGGTGGTCCTTCTTCAAGGAGGCTATCTTTGGGGCACAGCAGGATGCAATTCCTCTGCGCAGGAAGGTGGGAAAAGGGTCCGAGAAAACTTCATGGCTGAGTGCGGATATCCAGGCTGGCCTGAGGGCAAAGAAAAAAGCGTACTGGTGGTGGAAACAGGGGGCCGGGACAAAGGAGGAGTACACCTCCCTGACCTCAGCTTGTAGGGATTTGGGGAGGAAGGCGAAAGCAGCACTGGAGCTTAGATTAGCTTCTGGGATCAAGGATAACAAAAAGTCCTTCTTCAAGTATATAGGTAGCAAGAAGAAGTCTCAGGGTAACGGCGGACCCGTACGAAACAGGGCAGGGCAGCTGGTGATGGACACGCGAGAGAAGGCAGAACTCTTCAACAAATTCTTTGCCTCTGTCTGCTGAAAATGGGGTGCTCTCTGGTGACAGTGCAGAGAGGCCCGGGAAGGATGTGAGTCCCCCGACTGTTAGTTCAGACCTAGTTAAGGTTTACCTGGAGGGCTTAGATGTGCCCAAGTCGGCGGGCCCAGATGACCTTCATCTGTGGGTGCTGAGGGAATTGGCTGGTGTCATCTTGGAGCCATTGGCACGGCTGTTCGAGGACTCCTAGTGCTTGGGCCAAGTCCCTGAGGACTGGAAAAGGGCCAATGTGGTCCCTATTTTCAAGAAGGGGAGGAAGGAAGAGCCTGGCAACTACAGGCTAGTCAGCCTCACTTCTATCTTGGGGACGGTCTTTGAAAAAATTATCAAGGGCCACATTTGTGAGAGCCCTGCAGGGGAAGTGATGTTGAGGGGTAACTAGCATGGGTTCATGCAAGGCCAATTTTGCTTGACTGACCTGGTCTCTTTCTATGACCAGGTAACAAAGAGCTTAGATGGGAAGGAGGAAGTCGATGTTATCTTCTTGGACTTCCAGAAGACCTTCAACACAGTGTCCCACCCAATTCTGGTGGGCAAGATGAGGGACTGCGGCATTGACAAATGCACAGTCACATGGGTGGCAAACTGCCTTCGGGGGTGCACCCAGAGGGTGGTGGTGGACAGGTCGATGTTGACCTGGGAGGGTGTGGGCAGCGGAGTCCCCCAGGGCTCAGTTCTTGGGTCAGTGCTGTTCAACATCATCAGCGACCTGGACGAGGGTGTGGAGAGCACCCTGTTCAAGTTCACTGATGACACCAAGCTGTGGAGTAAAGTGAATACACCGGCAGGGACCGCATCTAGGCAGACCTGGATAGGTTAGAGAAGTGGGCGGATCTGATCAGGATGTGGTTCAACAAGGACAAGTGCAGGGTGCTGCACCTGGGGAAAGGGAACCAGCATTATGGTTATAGGTTAGGGGCTGACCCTCTCAGTAGCACAGAGGCAGAGAGGGATCTTGGAGCCAGGATTGACTCCAGGATGAATATGAGTCGCCAATACGATGAAGCAATAGGCAGAGCCAACTTCACCCTGTCATACATCAACAGGGGCATCACTAACAGGTCCAGAGAGGTCTTGCTTCCCCTCTATGCGGCGCTGGTCAGGCTGCAGCTGGAGTACAGCGTCCAGTTCTGGGTGCTGCATTTCAAGAAGGATGTGGAGAACCTGGAGAAGGTCCAGAGGAGGCCACTCGTATGGTTGAGGGCCTCCGTGGCCAGCCCTATGAGGAGAGGCTGAGGGACCTGAATCTCTTCCGTCTCTGCAAGAGGAGACTGAAGGGGGATCTTGTGGCTGCCTACAACCTTATCAGGCGCCACCAGCAGGGACTCGGGGAGAGTCTGTTCACCAGGGCCCCCCTTGGAGTCACCAGGAACAATGGCCACAGGCTGAGGGAGGATAGGTTTAGGTTAGATATTAGGAAGAACTACTTCACTGTAAGGGTGGGCAGAGCCTGGAATAGGCTTCCGAGGGAGGTGGTGCTCTCACCTGCCCTGGAAATCTTCATGAGGAGACTGGATACGCACCTGACTGAGGTCTTATGACCCCTGCTACCCCCAGTGCTCCTTCCTGCACATGGCAGGGGGTTGGACTAGATGATCCGTCTAGGTCCCTTCCCACTCAGTGATTCTGTGATTCTATGATTCTATAAGACACATTTGTATTAATATAAAAGTAGACAATGACATTCATAATTGAGTTGGACTGTTGCTGTGGTTGTGATAGTCTGCACTATAACAGTAATATCACTATAAAAACTAGGTGTTGACTAGTCTTATAATGAACTTAGGAATCTACATTAATGTTTTTATTTTTAAGAAGTGACTGTGACTGTAGTATACAAAAGTAAAATTTTGTGTAGTTCCTGCTTACTTGAGTAGTCTAACTAAATTGGGACCACTCAAGAAGTAAGGATGGCAAGACTGGGTCATTGGCCAAACTGAAGTACAAATAAAAAAAAGTCATTATGGAGTGTCACAAATCTTTCTGCGGTTCCACTGCTTGCCATCCCTACATGCTGGCCCTGAGCTGTATCAGAGGAATCTCTGTCAGGTGGCTTTCCATTAGGTTGTGAAAGAAATTTTAGTTCCCACATAGAGTTAGCTTTATTATTATTCACCCAGAAATCACTCTTTCAGTGAGAAATCAGTAAGGAGAGACAGAACAAAAAAAAAAAAAGGATTTCTTATGTAGGAGAAAATACTTATACAAGCAAAACTGACCGTAAGTTTGAAGACAGAGTGAAAAGACAAGTAAAGTTTCTTACCCTTTCTTCCAACTACCACCTAGCCCCCTGAGAGTCCTGCCAATATCTCATGAATCTCTAGAACCCTTCAGAAACTTCTTTCCCGGAGATGCTTGACATCTCTCTGGCCGAATGGGCCATTTTTCTCAGGTGCCTTCACTATTGTGCAGTTGTCTTCCCATTACAAACAGACAACAGCTTATCTTATCTCTGTGACTGGGTGTGGCAATTGTCCTTGCAAGGGATAATTAGCAATTCTTCTCACTCCCTTGTCCTGAAGTATGCACCCCTCAGTTCTTTTGCTAAACTGTATCCAAAGCCATAAAGATATGCACATTCAGCAGAATATAATCTATGTGGTGATAAAAATGACATAAATGGATACAGCCTTATATTGACTTTCAGCTAAGACTGCATACACCATATCAGTGAAATAAAGACAAAAGAATATGCAAGACAGACAACTAACTTCCTAGCTCATGGTGGTGTTCATGACAGAGCGATCCAAGGAAAAATGTTCTTTGGAAAGAGCCCATTATTAGGGCCAAAATTGGAGAGTTTCTACTCATTTTGCTCATTCTGATGAAACTAGAGTTGGTGTCCTAGCTATTATTTGATGATAGACTTTGCAGTTTCTCCCTTCTAAAGTTTTATAAGTGAAAGTATTCACTCAGATAGCATACTTTATTGTATCTCTTGACTATTTATGGGACTTCTAGAGCCTGAATGAATTCCATCCTGATTAACTGTTTATTTCTTCATATTTGTTTAGAAACATATTATTCCTCCCTCATACATTAATCTTACTGCATCTTCTCCAATCTACAACTTAAGTTTTCTCATTTGCTATTATGAATTTTATGAATATTGGGCATATTAAGTAAGAAATATAAAAGATCCAATCATTGGAAACTAAAGACAAATTTATGTAAGAAATATGGCTCAAATTTCTAGCAGTGAAGGTAATACCGCTTGGAACAATTTACCTTGTCATGTCGTGGCTTTTTCATCACTTGAAATCAAAGCATCAATGCAATTTGATATCTGGTATATTAAATGAAACAGAATTCATGGGCTTGATACAAAGACTACCAGCTAAAGTCACTAGGCGTGTGCTAGCCTGGAAGCCAGATTAAGTGTTCATATATTTCCATTCTAACCTTTTGAATCACTCTCCTATCTGCACTGGGGGAAGATTTCCTGTTTCCTCTGCAGGATTTGTATGTACAAAACTTGTATGCTGAGGTATTTTTAATTTCATAGGCGACAATGAATTGTGTCTGTAACTATTCAAGGCAAGGGATTATTAATATGCCTGTCTGGCTTTAGCCTCTAGATTAGAACTGTGAGGCAGTTAAAACAGTGAGGTAGTGGAATAATAGGGAAGATGTGGAATCTCCATTATTGGAGGTTTTCATGAAGAGAATGATTAAGCATTGGTCAGGGATGATCTAGGCCAGCATTTCTCAACCCCTAGTTCATGACCCAGAAGTGGGTCACAATATTATATGAGAGGATAGTGAACAAACTTTAAAAATGGATTCTTCTTTAAAGGATAAAAAAGTGGGAAACCGTGGCTTTTCCTTTGCAGGGTGCAGAGTTCCAGCCTGCAAGGGGCTACTTGCTTGCCCCCCCTCATACCCCATACACCCCACACTTCCCCACACACTGGAGGACTGGGGCCTGGGGGCAGCGGGTCAGGAGTGAGGGGCACTGGGTCAGGACTTGCCACTGATGTTTACCAATGGGTCCTTGTACAAAACAGATGGCTCTGGAGTATCCCTTGCCCCCAGAACAGGAGGGAAAGGAGCAGTGACAGGCAGAGAAAGGAGGGGGGAGGGAGGAAGGGAGCTCAGAAGGGGAAGAGAGTGAGGATTTTCACCTGCTTTAGGTACTTTAAGAAGTTCCTGGAGGCTCCCATGGTGAACTCGAGTCCAAAAAAACGGGGAGGGGGAACATTGCCATGTGACTGCACCCCCTCCGGATCCACCCCGATTCTGTTTCAAGTAGGGAGTTAGATAAGATAACCTTCTAGCCTAACTTGTTTGTAATTCTATGAAAGCCCTCTAGGTGATTTCAAATATCTGAATGAAGTGGATATTCAGCCACAGCAAGTATTAAATAATATCTTTTTGTTAAGGACCAGAGCATGGGCAATTAAGTAAATGCTCTTCTCCAGCAAGGCAAAGTCCATAAACTGGGTCCATGGGGAAGTGGGAATCAAGCAGGGGTTGCAGTTAGCCAGAAGTCAGAGTTCCAGGCAATTCAGGGTCAAAGTAAGTTGGAAAATCTAAGCCAAGGTCAGGGAAAGCCAGGAGTCAAAGTGGGTGTAGGCTATTTCCTACAAAGTCAGGGAAATTGTTGCCCTGATCACCCAGTTAGGTTAGGTTGGTCCCAGGGTTTTGATCTAAGCTCATTACACCTTTGTTCTAACAGCAATTTTTTGAAATATCTCTCCCTTTTTATAGCAATGTGCTAAAGCCCATATTTATAGATTTCATAGACATTAGGGCAGGAAGGGACCTCAGAAGATCATCGAGTCCAGTCACCTGCCCCAGGGGCAGGAAGTCAGCTGGGGTCATAGGATCCCAGCAAGAAAAACATCCAGGTTTCTCTTGAAGGCATTCAAAGTAGGTGCTTGAACCACCTCTGGCCGCAGGCCATTCCAGATCTTGGGGGCTCAGACAGTGAAGAAGTTCTTCCTTATGTCCAGCCTGAAATGGTCTTGCAGGAGTTTATAACCATTTGACCTTGTAATTCCTTGGGGTGCTCTGGTGAACAAACATTCCCCCAGGTCCTGGTGAACACCCCTTATAAACTTATACGTGGCCATCAGGTCACCCCTGAGCCTCTGCTTTTCCAGGCTGAAAAGTCCCATTGCTCTCAGCCTGTCATCATAAGGTCTGTTTTCCTGACCTCTGATCATGCATGTGGCTCTCCTATGGACTCTCTCAAGCTTCTCCACATCCTTTTTGAATTGTGGAGCCCAAAACTGAATGCAGTACTCACTTTACTGGCTGCAGCATCACATTGAAGGCTCATGTTCATCTTGTGGTCAATCCTGACCACCAAGTCGTTCTCATCCGTAGTGCTAGTCAGCGTAGCACTGCTGAGCCTATAGACATGCTGCCGGTTTTTCCTCCTAAGGTGGAGAACCTTGCATTTTTCGGTTTTAAACACCATCAGGTTCTTGTCCACCCATTTACTGAGCCTGTCCTCAGGTGTGGATGCTTTGCCCTGAAGTTAGGTGTCATCAGTGAACTTGGCCAGTCCACTTCTGACTCCAATATTCACATCATTAATGAAGAGGTTGAACAAAATAGGTCCAAGGACAGAGCCTTGAGGGACACCACTGGTCACAGGGCACCATGACAATTGACTTCCGTCAACCACCACCCTCTGAGTCCGACCCCAGAGCCAATTCCCCAGCCAGTGGATTGTGGTGGACCTGAGGCCGCAGTTGGCCAGTTTTGCCAAAAGGTGATCATGGGATAGCAGATCGAAGGCTTTTTTAAAGTCAAGATGTATGACATCAATCTCTTCCCCCTTGTCCAGGTGATAGGTCACCTAGCTGTAAAAGGAAATGAGACTGGTCAAGCATGACCTACCAGCAACAAACCCATGCTGGTTGTCCCTCAGCGTGTTGCCATCAGTCAGTCCATTAAGGATGGCCTCCTTGATGATTTTTTCTATTTTTTTTTCTATTTACAATCACTTGGACAGCATTTCTGTTGTGTGGGGGATGGAGACCAGGGCGATGTTGTTATTTGCATATGGGGCAATTGTTTTCTGTCAAAATATTGCAATAGCATGATTGCAATTGGTGGTGAGAAAAAATCAGTGTTATAGTTAATGACATTGCACAAAAATAGTATAAATTTACTGAGTTTCCATTGTGTATGTTATTGTTCTATATTGGCAATATGCTGTGTTCCCCCTATATGGCTGTTTATTATAGGGAAACAAAAGTAATAATAAAGGAAAAAACCTCTAATAGAATCAGTAACAAACAATATTAGTAGAAGAAGGGATATCTTAAACCTACATGCAAGAGTAAGCAAAATCATTTTAAAGCCCCAATAGTAATAAAGTACTGTAGTGCCCGAAGTGACATTAATACTACTGTCAGAACACATTCCACACATGCAGAGAAAATGCTGTACTTAGGGACGACCCATTACTTAGCAATGAAAAACTGGAGAGTTGCTTGTGAAAGACAGTTTGATTTGCTACGGGATGCTCAGCTAAAGATAAAGGGCACTTACCAAGCACAGAACACTCTCTTTTTGCCATGATAAAAAAACAGCTTCATGTCTGCACCAATTGAGTAGACTACTACTGAAGGAAAAAATTCAGCTGATGCCACTGCAGTGACACAGAAATTGTGGGCTGCTCCCTATGGGTTATCCAACGCAGACTAAATCCCAGTACTTTAAATAGATTTTCATATCTCAGTGCTTCCATTAAGGCACCAAATCAGCATCTAGATTTTGAGAACTGCTTAGTACAATAAAGCTTTCCCAAAACCCTTGAGTAATTGGTGTTTAACAAGGGGAAAAAGTAAATACAAAAATTGGTGTCAATGGCTAGCTAGTGAGAATCTGTGTTATGAGTTCCAAGTTACCATTTTCTTTTTCATGGTAATGTCACTATCAGGGACTAAAGAGGATATCCAGATTGATAAACTAGGCACCTAAACAAGATTTAGGGCAAATGTAAGGACTTAAGTTGCAAAAAATGATCCTGAGTACCTCTTCTGTAATGATCACAAGATGTATCCGGATTCTGTATTTTTAATGGCAAAGATCCCTTGGTGGTTAAACTTAGGACAAACATCCCCATCTGGCTAAGTCCCACTGAGCTCCATTGCAATCTGAATGCAGCACCTAAACTCAGTTGCTGGAGGGACCCAAAATATAAGGTGCCTGAGACATGCCCACAGCTTTGAGTTCAGCACAATCACCTTTACTAAAAATGTGGAAAGTAGTGGTGATAATAATATCTTAGTCGGGGGAACACTATGCAGTTGTGCACTCTCCACCCCATCTCAGAAGAGAACTCGGTACTCTGGGTCTCGTGTAGACTAAGGCATCTAATGCGCCGCCTTGACTCAGGGACCTAATTTCCAAAGACAGGAATTCAGAAACTCCCTTTTTTAGCTAGCTATAAATAGCTAAAAGAGTGTAGGAGAAGGGTGGGTAGGATGCACTTCCTTAATTTCTAAAATCCTGACACAGCCAAGAGCTTCAGAACCCAAGACTGTTGAAATGAAAATGCTACTGAGCTAATGATCTCCTTGTATGTCTCAGCTTACATAATAATTTTTTGTTAAATGGCTTCTTGGAATAAATAGTGAGTAAGAACTAGAGAATGTCTAAACCAGGACACAATCAATGAACAGATGGAGATGTAAAGAATATATTCTACTACTACTCTTCTATTAAAGGAGTTACATATGGTTTGTTAGCCAGTTTGGCTACCCTGGCTTAGGTTTTCTGAACTGCCCTTTGTTGGTTCCTAACTCTTTTTGGCTATTCCTTTACCTCTTAATCACTAGGGCTGCAGCTCCTGGAGGCCCCCAGGACCTCAGGTAAGGCTGTTGGGGACAGCACAGTGCTGCACGCAGGGCAACTTGCTGTGTGCCGAAGTGCACGTGGTACGGGAGTTCCACAGGGACAAGAAGTGGCGGTGCAAGGTGTGCAAGGTGTGCCACTGCTACTTGTCTGCAGGGAACCAAAAGTCCATGCACATCTGGATGCACCCATTGGGTTAATTTTCTTACTGTGAAGAAAAGTAGTAATTTGGAGGGCTAGTGTCCCTAGTCAAACCATCATTATTAGCTAAATTGCATCTCCCAGTATGTTGTTCATGATGAATGTTCATCATGAATGGGTGACTCCATATCACTGGCATTTTTACCATGCTTACAAATGATATCAGAGTTCCAAGTAAACTGCACTTTGATGAAGATCTGTATGTCTTTGTTTTGGCTTAAGCCCAAGTCTAGGCATGTATTTTGTTGCTGTTTTGTTTTTTTAAATATGGCCAGCTTGTGCTGAAATATAAAGGTGTTTTCCTGGAACTCTGATCCTTCAGGAACTCTGTTGAAACACTGTTCTCCAAGGTGCTAAAGCATCCACAGTTCTGGTACATCAGTGTGGCATATACCAGTAGTAACTCCAGGACACACGAAGCATTATATAAAGTGATTTCATACTTGGATAATGTGAAAGTTAGGTTCATTCTTCAACTTAGATTAATTCTTCTGCACAGCAAGTCTAAGAGGGTCCTGTTTGTCTGGAATATTCACGCCCTGTCTGGTTAGGTAACTGAAGAAAGTGCATTGCTTGATAATTGTATGTAGACGAGGTCCTCTCTTTGATTTATTCCAGACGAGGTCCTCTCTTTGATTTATTCCACGCATAATTCCAAAGTTATCTGTTTCCATTACACTCTTACCAACTTCTACAATTCAAGTCCAAAGTAATGACAAGTCAGGAAATGTAATTATCTCATTGGCCATTGTCATTCCATTTTGATGGAGTGCATGGAGTTAGTAAACAATGATCATGCAGTGTCATCTGGTGGTACACATTGGCAGTGCACAGACAACGATGGCAACTTAAAAACAAGATCTGAGAGCACAGCAGTGATGGTTTCTAGACAATAAATGCATAAAAGGGGCAACTATGCCTAGAATGACACTAATCAAATGACAATGACACATTGAAAATTTAATTATGAAGAGATTATGAAATAATTGTGAACAATAGAAATAATGAAATAAGAACTAGAGGGTCACATACTTTGTTGTTTCTCTAGGCCCATTTTATTTCACATATCATGGGTTCCTTGCATTCCTGTCTTCCTTATATGAGCTCTCCATATGCTACCTTCCTATGCCCCTGTTTCAAGCACATATGCAAATAATTAAACTTGTGTCATTTATAATTTTCCATCTTAAGTCTTTTTCTCTTAGTCTGAGAGAGAAGTTATGCAGGGTATCTACTTTCTCAGTAGGGGCAATGGACAGAGTTGAAGTATATATGTGGGGGCTGTTGTTATGATAGACTTTTGATTTATAGGTGATTATAGACCTGTCTAAAGCTTCTAGAAGGGCTTCCTAGATGCCAGGGGCTTTCTACTTCTCTCACTTACACCTTCCAGTTTTCTGATTTTCAACAAAATGATAGAGTTCTTCTCTGAGATGCCTTGTATCTTTCTGTGAAGTTTTGAAATAGATCAGATATTATGTTTAAAAGTTACTGAATTATACCCAAACAGAGCAATGCCATTCACTTGTATGTAGCATGTCAATTTACTTGGCCAAAGAAGCTTGAAACATAAACTGATATAAACACCTTGATTCAACATTTTTAGGATTTAGGTTTTGAATCTGTAGGGGAAAAATTGGAAACCTGTAAGGGACAGATTAGAAAAGCAAAGGTGGTGACAGAATTCAGATTAACAATTGAAATCAAGGATAATAAGAAGTCTTTCTATAGGTATGTAAGTAACAGGAAGAAAAACAGTGAAAATGTGGGACCACTTCTCATTGTATCTGGACATCCAATCACCGACACCAAGGAGAAAACTGAACTCTGGAATGAGTACTTTGTATCTGTATTCCACCAGTCTAAGAGTGATAGCCTGCCAAATACATATATGACACAGAATTGTCACAGTAGGGATGATCACTTACCAACAGTCAATGAAGAGCTGGTAAAAGAACAGCTAGAGAGACTGGATATCTATAAATCAGCAGGCCCAGATGAACTCCATCTGGGAGTGCTGAAAGAACTAGCTCAAGTCATCGTAGGACCACTGGTGAGCCTCTTTGAGAATTTGTGGTGCTCAAGAGAGGTCCCAAAAGACTGGAAGAGGGCCAAAGTTGTGCCCATCTTCAAGAAGGGGAGGAGAGAAGACACAAGGAACTACAGGCCAATCAGCCTGACCTCAATCCTTAGAAAAATCCTTGAAAAATTTGTCATGGAGGCCATATGCAATAAGCTAGAAGTCAAACTTCTGAACAACAGCGACCATGGTTTTGTCATGGATAGGTCATGTCTGATTAATCTCATTTCCTTCTATGACTAGGTTACTCACCACCTAGATAAGGGAGATGAGGTTGATGTCATTTATTTGGACTTTAAGAAGGCCTTTGACTTGTCCCAAGGGGATCTCAAGGTAAAACTAGGGTACTATGTGCTCAACAATTCAACAGTCAGATGGGTGGGAAACTGGCTGCAGGGTCAGACCCAGAGAATACTAATAGGTGGAACAGTGTTGACCTGGCAGACCAGTGGGGTCCTCCAGGGTTCAGTACTTGGACCAGTGCTTTTCAACATCATTAAGGATCTGGATGTGGGGATGAAAAGCACACTGGCAAAGTCTGCCAATGATACTAAGTTCTGGGGAAGTGCGGTCATGCATCAGGGTAGGCTCATCATCCAGGCAGCCCAAGATAGATTAGTTAGATGGGAGTGTCGGGGGGTGGGGGTGCGACTTAGGGGTCACCACCGCCTTCCCGCGTAGGGACTGCTTCCCGTTTGCCACAGCGTCGCTCACCTGTAGCTTGCATGTGCCCGCCTTGCCTGCCATGACTTTGATGATAATCCAGTTCAGTTTAATTTGTCCGGCGCGCGTCAGTCCAAAGGTGAGACTCCTTAAGTTCTCAGGGATCCCGCGCTGATGAGGGCTCCGCCACCCCTACACCCTCACCCGTTCCACCGGGGAGTGACCGCCTATCTTGGCAGGCCATGTGTTAGGATATCCCTCACAATGTCCGAGAAAGAAATGTAAAAGGTGAACATAAAGGTTGCAGCCAGGGATTCACTAGAACGAGGAGGCTGCTTTAATCCTCAGCAGACCTTCCCAATATTCCCCTGTACGCTGGGGGATTAGCACCCTTTCTGTAGCCCCGATGAGCTCTTTAGCCTTCCCTAAGGCCCCCCGAGGCTACTCAGTCCTCTCGATTACGGGCGTGGTGGTTTCACCATTGGTAACTGCCCCTGTATTACAGTCTGTACGGTACCTGGCTCCTGCCGGGTCCCCACCGCTTCCGGCAGCGTCAAACCATTTGCAGCCTTGCTGCACTGCTTGCCCAGGCTCCTAAGCCCTGCTGGGGCTTTACCCTTAACCCAGAAGGTCCGGCCGCGTCTCAGGACGGCTCGCATCCGCTTAAGGGTGCTCCCACCAGCATCGGCTCCTCCGCGCCCTTCTTCCAGTTCCACTGCTCCTCTGACCATCTCCGGCATCTCTTTTATGCCGGGCCTGGCCAGCTCTGCTCCTTCCTCCTCCGTGCACCTGTAAGAGGTGAGTTCCTGCCTGGCATTTTGGGCCGGTGTGCACAGGATTAGTGTGATTGCATCTGGGTGGGGAGCCTCGGGGCCCATCGGCTCCTTTTTTCCCTCACAGGGAGGACCAGAACCAGATGCTGTTCAACACTGAGAAGTGTAAAATGCTCCATCTGCTCCAGATATGGGACTGTTCAGCCTAGAAAATAGCAGACTTTGGGGAGATTTGGTGGCAGCTTACAAATACATCAGGGGAGAGAATCAGGGGCTAGGCAAAGAATTACTCACCAAAGTGATCGAGGGGAAAACCAGGAGCAATGGTCATAAACTCCTAGAAGGTTTCAGATTGGATATAAGGAAAAACTTCATGGTTCATGTGACCAGACTCTGGAATAGACTCCCAGTGGTGGTGGTGCAGGCACCTACCCTGGAGATTTTCAAAAGGAGACTGGATGCACATCTTGCTGAGGTTACATGACCCCAGCGGTTCTTCCTGCCCAGAGCACGGGGGTCTCGGCCCAATGGTCTCACAAGGTCCCTTCCAGCCCTAAACTTCTGTGAATGTGTGAATCAATCATTTACACCTGTGCAAGCTTTATACCTCCCAGTCACAGGCCAACTGGGCTGTTTGATTCAGTTTCAGATTGAGGAGGCAAAGTTGGGAGTGAAGACAAATTTATTATAGCTTACACACACACAACAGTTAACAAAAAGATAAATGCCATAAGCAGATAATGCAGTATTAAAGAGCTAATAGTAAATAACAGATAATAACAACAGATAGATAGATCAATTCTGTTGCAGGCCAACTGGGCACTGCGAGGGTATTAGCCACTGGGCTGTTCAAAACAGCAGATAGACAGACGTGGGTTGGCATCTCATTGATAGTCCCTCAATGCCAGGTGCGCGTCAAGTGATTCCAGTGAAGTCAGGCGTCCCCGATCAATGCTGTCAGAGGGATTACTGAGGAAGGTTCCTTGATCAGGATCCAGTTCTTACTCACACGGGGGTCTGGGGTCCGGGCGTGGAACAGAAATGATCGCTCTGTTCTCTCCTTCCTGCTGGTCACCTAATGCACGCACTTTTATACCTAGTCTTATGTTAATCTGTTGGCTTTAGAGCCACTCATAATGTTACCCTATAGCTGTTACCCTCTCGGATTGGAAGGTGTTAAAATTAGCATAAAAGGTTACTACCTAGATTCCGGTTTAGTCAATAAGCAAATTATGATGCAGCACCTTTAGGTTTGAAATTGACATTGCTCCACCTAAGCCCCAACCTCTTTTAGGTTTTATTTGAATGTGCTTTCTTGGGATGTGTTTTCCTGGAATGTGTTGGGTGTGCCAGGCAGTGGATCCAGTTTTATCACCAAGGCTGAACCCTGAGCAAAAAACCGTTAGGTCTCCTAATCTTGCAGCTACAGATTTGCCTATGGGGCTCAGTCAATTCCACGAACAGTTAATTTATCGTTTTGGTTAAACTGATGACAGACAAGTTACATTTGCAGTTTACAAACTTACAAGCTTTATATTAACAAATATTACCTGTTTAGGCAAAATACCAAATGCCTCCAAGAAGCACATATTTATTGCTTTTTAATCCCTCTGGTTCTGGCCATCACACTCCTTCAGACTGATGTAAACAGTAATGTAAAGTGTAGATATTGAAAATCTCCATCCCACATTCTAAAAGAACGGGCAGCTGAAGTTGCAGGCCCAGTAGCAAGTGTTTTTTTGCAAAATCAGTGACATTGTGGATGGCACCATATGATTATAGAATAGACAAATGTAACAACTGTAGCTATATTTAAGACAGGATAAGAAGTGATTCAATGATAGGTCTGTTAATCTGACACCAATAACATTGCAAAACTTTATAATTTACCTGGGAGGCAAGAATAATAAAGGGTATTGATGTACTGGAAAATGAAGTAAATATAACACATCTTTATCAAAGGTATATCATTACAGATGATATAGCTATCTCTCTTTGATAAGATAACTGATTACCTTGCAAAGGAAATATGGGCTAATTGAAGTTTCAGTGCATTTGGAAGCCAGTTTTGACCAGCCTTTATCTTTTATTTGACCATGACATCCTAACTTCAGAAAGCACTTTATTTATGCTAATCACTACTTAATACAAACCCCATGGACTACCTTAGTGTAAGTAAACAGCATTGTGAGGCCATGTTTCCCAGAATTATGCATCAATGATTAACTCTCTGACATGTACTTGGGGAAAGGGACTGATGTTGGATAATCAGCTGAACATAATACCCTTCATGCAGAAATGAGGCATTATCAAGTTAGGAGTAGGGAGGTTACATCACCTCTGTACTTGGCATTAGCATCTACTGGATACTGTGAACAGGTCTACATTGCAGCAGTTGTATGCCCTTGCTAGGCCTTCCTAAACATTCCCCAACCCCTTATGCCTGATTGCACCCCCTAAAGTCAAGACTATGCCAGTGAAAAGGATTCAGAACATTCTTCCACAGTCACTGTTGAGACTTTCATCTTCAGCTTGCTTGAGAGTAACCCTGGAAACTGACCCTGGAGTGCCCTCACTTGCATACTTCTTTGTTTGAAACACATGTGCAGGCATAGGTAGGTGGGGCATACATGAGGACAGTCTATCAAGGACACACTGCTGCCATGCTGTAGACAAGCCCTGTGTCAATTTCTGGTGTCTACAATGGGAGAAAGAAGTTCATAAACTCCAGAGTGTACAGAGAAGTTTTAAAAGAATGACTGTGAATTGGAAAACAGCCCTTACTATGAAAGAGTCAGGTTACTCAATCTCTCAGTTTAACAATGAGGAAGTTTTGATCACAAGTATAAGAACCTATAACAGAAACAATTGTACAGAGGACTCTTCAATTCAATTTTTATATATATATATATATATTCCAACGATTGAATATCAAACCTAGATAGGCTCAAACTAGAAAAAAGTACATTGCACCTCCAGGGTTATTCAGGAAGTCAGATTAGATTATCACAATAGTCCTTTCTGCCCTTTTAATCGCTACACTTTACTGCATTGTCAAGCAGGGGTTGACAACTGGGGGTATGCATATCCCTGGGGGTACTTGGAAAGGGGTTAGTGGGTATGTGTGGTGGGGGCACTCCCTACCCCTCCTCCTGCCAAAAGTGTACCCAGAAGGGGTACACTCCTTTAAAAAAGTTGTAAACCCCTGGCATATACCATTGGCACATTGTTTTAGATAATTCAGGAGCTTTTTAGTGGATATATCAGAGCATACTTTTGAATGTCTACCACTTTTCTACTATATTTTGCTTCATTGTAAACTGCCTTTGTAGGAAGATTGCTATATATAAATGCATTTACCCTGGATTTGATCCCACTAAATACTTAACAAGCTGGCTAAATTAATCCCAACTCTGTCAAACATATGCTTAATTTTGAAATAGAATTTATGTCCTTCACTCAGCTGACCTTCTCCTCTAATCCAAGCATCATAAAATAAGAAAAGGTCATAATAGGTATGTCTACATATACACTTTACTGCTTAGTAGACTAATTTGCTGCACAATAAAGCATCACCATCTACATGTGTGTGGTAATTAGGCTGGTGCAAACTAATGTACTGTGCTGTCAGGTTATCCCATCAGACACAAATACTATCTTATTGCAGCATAAATTACTGTGCTTAAATACACATGTAGATGGTGACATCAAGATTAGTTTACTCTGGCACAATTTGCACTGGAGTTTTATTAATTGCGTGGGTAGATGTGGCCACTCTCTAGTGTTTACCATGTACATTTATGTCCAATGTGTTATTTGTAAACCACTGCGACAGGATCCTTTGGTATAGACTAAACTGTTTATTTCTGGAGTTATTGAAAAGGAATCCTCAGTTTGATCTAGGAAGTGGAGACTCATAATACCTACTGAGTAGTGAGGCACTTAGATATTATGCTAAGGAATGTATAATCTCTAAGGTAAATTAAACAGTAATTCAGCTAAATATAGTCAAAAAATGGAAGACAAGGTAATGGAAAAGGCTTCCCTTGGTCTTCAAGAAAGCAGGGTTCAATAAACTCAGAATTTCTAGGAAACATCCCATGGGGTGCATCTACACAAGACATTTGCCGTGCAGTTGACTAATTAACTACGCAGTAAACATCTCAGTGTCTACATGTGCCCACTATTGGGGCACAAGAAGCTAATAAACCCTGCAGCAGGGTAGCACTTGTAACTAAAAGTGCTACCCTGCTGTGGAGTTTTTTTGTGCTCAGCACAAGGGTGCTTCAGTGAAAGGGCTGCCTGCTAGCTAGCCCATGCTGAAGTCCCCTCACACCCCTGCTAGGCCCTCCACAGCACACTGAACCCAGTTGGAGCAGCTCTGGGCTGGCAGCTGATCAACCAGGGCTGCTATGACCTGACTCAATGTGCTTGTTCCTGGCGCATGTGTAAACCATGCACCCAGGAGCTTCCTGGAAACAATAAACTGCGGAGAAATAAGCTCTGCAGTTTACTGCTGTGCGCTAATGGCATGTGTATACATGCTCATGGAGAACAAGAGTGAAGAAAAGAGAGTCCACTAGAGGCTCTTACACATGTGGTAAGTCTGCTGGGGCATGTAAACTGACATGCCCAGCACAGCATTGGGTGTAGATGTATCAGTGGTGCAGAATGCGTCAGTGTGACAAAGTGGCAGCAGTGCACTTTGAACTAAAACACATTCAGTGTGTTGACGTGGACTGCACTGCTGAAACACCTGCACCCGATGCAGTCCTGGGCGCTTTTAATTAGTGTGGCTTGCTAATTAAAAGCACCCAGTGTTGCATTGGGAGAATGTATAAAACTACCTCAGGAAAGTAGGCAGTTTCTTAAAGAAGCTTTATTTTGGGCATAAACACAAATTATATTAATGCATAGGAAAGTTAAGAAGTATAGCAATAAACCAAAGTGGTTAAATCATGAGTTGTTCAATGATCTGAAACTGAAAAAAGAATCATAAGCAAAATTGTTTTTTTCCTGTCTGGTTAGTCTATAGGGAAGGTAAGACAAAAGCACTAGAGCTGAGCAATACAGAGATTTTAGTTTACTGTATAACATTTACAGCCTTTAACCTCTAGAATTATATGGGACTCCCAGAATTGATGGCTGATAAAATTCTATCCTTGTATCAACTTCTGGTCAGGGCTGTTTTAAAATACTATGATGCCATTCAACAGTGATTTGTTTCCTTGTAGCTGTCAAAGGTCTGTGAAGTATATACAAAGAATTTAAAGAAAGACAGGTTAAAATTTCCATTGGTTGGCAACGGTGGCATCATTTGTAATGTCCTTTGTGGTCAAAGAGATACTATCAGTGTTCAGCATCTCTGAAAATCAAGCTACTGATTTCATGGGTATGTTAGGCATCCATGATGGAGAAAAGAAATTAGTCTGAATATCTAATTACATAGTAGGAACCAGTGATTTTTTGAATTAATACTCTTGTTGGAGGAAATCCTTAGAAAATTAGAATCTATGCACACACAGAAATTAGAGAGATCTATGTTCATCACAATATCTCCTAACTAAAAAAGAAAATAAAAGATCCATCCCACCTGGAGAAAATGATGAACTGCCCATTTGCAAAATTCTGGGTAGAACTTTTAGAAGAGGGAGAGTTCCTTCAATTGCCTTTTGTCTTTCTAATTTATCAGCCTCTAGCAACTGAAGCACAAATCCTGTTTTCCTGGAGCTCTGGTACCATCTGCTGGTAGAAGGGAGCATGTTCTCACTTAAACCACCAACCCCCCCCCCCCCAACCCCCCCCCCC
>NW_017728931.1:128870189-128890800 GCF_001723895.1 Crocodylus porosus
CCCCCCCCCCAACCAAATCAAAGATCCAAAAAAATCCTGCTGATTTATTAATACTACACAAAATCCCCAGACATTGAGGGATTAAACATAGAATGCTGCTTAGGAAATCTCAATGACTTTCCACTTGTAATTATGAAGAAAAAATAATTTATTCAACAAAGCAGGATTCAGACTTCAAAAACGATATATGACTACTAGCGGCTCAAAGGAAGATAACAAAAACTTGAACACTTATCTTCAAAAGGCTTTATAAATAATAACTAATTAGGATTTGGTCTTGCAGAGACTTATTCCTGTAGGACTTATTACAGAACTAAGGCTTTGTAGCAGCTGGAGAGCAGGTAAATATTCTTAGCCTTTTTCAAGAAGGGGGGCTGAGATAGCAGTGTTGATGAGCTGGGGGGTTGGAAAGTAGGTGTAATTGCAAATGGGATGTGTGTGCAGATTTCCATGCCTTTACCTATGGGTGCAGACAAACTAATACTTGAACTGTTGCAAGAATGTTGCTGTTTGGGAACTGCTTAACAATTATCCTGGGTCAGATGTGTCTTCATGTACACTGCTGCACGTTTTAGGCATTGAAGTACCACTGAACTACTACCAGGTGGTGGTAGAGAGTACCCAGCCCAACTGCAATTTTCTGCTTTTCCTTCTCATTAACACTGAGTGACTAAAGACCTGAACTTTACTGAAATTTATGTGGTGATATCCTGATTGGGAGTGCCAAAGTTGCTTGTAAAGTTGGGAGGGCAGACAAAAGGGCCTGCCTGGATTCCTGCTTCTAGGTTCCTGGAGTGGGCTGGGCACTCTGGAGGTGCCAGAGTTTTCACAGATTTGAAAGTGCATTTTCCCCCAAGCTGCTCATAATTTTACTTCAGTTCCTGGAAATGGATCTCGGTTTGATGCATCCCAGGCTGATTTGGGGAAGGAAGGGTGGCCAGATTGTGGGGGGAAGGTGTCTGGCCCCCTGCTTCTATGTGCTTGGGCCCTGGGGCTCAGGAGGTTTAATATCAAAGAATCATAGAAAATCAGAGTTGGAAGGGACCTCAGAAGGTCATGTAGCCCAACCTCCTGCTCAAAGCAGGACCATCCCCAACTAGATCATTTCACCCAGGGCTTTGTCAAGCAGGCCTTAAAACCCCCAAAGGATGGAGATCCCACCACCTTTCTAGGTAACCCATTTCAGTGCTTCACCACCCTCCTAGTGAGAAAGTTCTTCCTAATATCCAACCTAAACCTCCTGCAACTTGAGACCATTGCTCCTTGTTCTGTCATCCGTCACCACTGAGAATAACCTAGCTCTATCATCTGCAGAACAACGTTTCAGGTGGTTAGAGGCTGCTATCAAATCCAATCTCAGACTTCTCTACTGCATATTAAATAAGCCCAGTTTCCTTAGCCTCTCCTCAAAAGTCAAGTGCCCCAGCCTCCAAAACATGTTTACTGCCCTCCACCGGACTCTCTCCAACTTGTTCACATCCTTGCTATAGTGGGAACTCCTAATAGCCTTCCATTAGTGGCAGTGGAGTCCTTGGAGCTCCCAGGCACACAGAACCAGGGGGCCAGGCAACACTCTCCCCACACGTGGCCACCTCCCACCCCATATAAGCCTGGGATGCACACAATCCTGGTCAATTCTCACCAGTGGAAGAAAATTGTCCAGCTCATTCAAAGGGGCAGAGAGGTGCCCCAGAGGTCTGAGCCAGGGACACTGATATCAAGTGCTGCCAATAGAGTTTGGGGCAGTACAATTCTAGCTACATATCAGAGCAGCCTTCTGCCATGAGGGGGTTGGGGTAGAAGTGGAGGGGAAGTGATGCACTGTGGGGTGCCTATAGGACCAACCAGCTTCATGCCCTCATTTAGCACTGAACTGGTTCAGAGAGATAATACCTGATTATTCAGGTATACTGTTGAATCTGTTCTAAACTGGCTTGTATGTCTGGACATGTGCAGTTTTAAACGCTTTAAAATCATTTCAAGTGTTATGTCTGTGTGTGCCTTACAAACTGGGAATTAATATACAGCCATTGACTATATAAGTGTCTAGCTATGGAAGAGAATACATCCCCTTAGGATGAAGAACAAGTGTTAAATAAGAGTATGCCATGTGCATTTATGGTGACAAGGGAAATGATGGAGATTGGTTTCTTTCTTTTTTTCTTTCTTAACTAGGACTCTCCGTCTCTTCATTTACTACGCGTCGGGGCCTCAGAGATATTAGATCTTGGAGAAATGGAACATTTTTATGCTATAAAAATGAGAGAGAGAGAGATTGCCAGAAGAAGCCTACTCCAAACCCAACACATATAGTCTGGACCAATATGCTAGACAGTCTCTGGAAAAGAAATATCAACTTGGATATTGAAAGTATTGCCAATTGTATCACAATTAGACATGATGGGTCCTTCAGAAAGAACCACTAATTTAGACCAAAGAATATTGAGAAAAGTGATAACATCCTAAACTCACTGGCACCTTGGTCTAAGCTGTAAGCCTTGGAATATTTGGCAGATTTTGTTCAAGCACCAGCTCCTGAAGCCATGTGGTTATATGAGAATCTTACCTTTTGTTAACAATATAAAAAAAAAAAGTTTACCATTCTTGGTTCTCTAGAAAATTTTGTGGTGGCAGGAGGGAGGCAGGACAAATGCAAAGAAATTATTCATTACCCATAATTGCACTTGTCTGAGTAGGTTAATGGCCCAGCCCTGTCCAGGCTATTGTGAGACTGGGATTGGCTGGTCATCCTTGTCAGTCAAACTCCTGTTCCTCTTCTTTACTCCCTGGCCCCCTGCCCCAATCTCTCATCAAATTCCAGTTCAAACATTGAAATTTGCAGTACTGGAAAGCCATTGAGAGAAGATATATACAAGTACAGATTTATAGATGCTAGGGCCAAAAGGGACCTCAACAGACCATCGAGTCTGACCCCCTGCCCTGGGCAGGAAAGAGTGCTTGGGTCAGATGGCCCAGCCAGATGTCTATCCAGCCTTTTCTTAAAGACTCCCAAGGTAGGGGAGGGCACCACCTTCCTTGGAAGTGTTCCAGTACTCTGGTTAGACAGCAAGAGAGTCACCTCAAAGGCAAGCTATCTAGCCAGGGGGAAAAGGAGCTGCTCCTTCTTTATCTGTGCTGCCCCTGCCTCTGCCTCCCACCCTGTGCCCAGCTCTAGGTGACGTGGAGCTATGCATGGGTCCGAGTTGCAGCTGAACCCATCCTTGTCTAGGAGAGGTCCAACTAGAGGAGAATTCGTCCCTCTCCATGCATAGTCCAGGTCACCTGGAGGTGGCAGGCACTTGTGCTGTGGCTGGAACTGTCTTGGAGCTCCAGTACTGTTCCAACCACAGGAGAATGCTTTCCTTCTGCCAGTCCTACCCATCAGCTCATCAGTGGGACTGGGGTGGGGAGTATTCCCTTGCAACCTGACCTATCCCAGGGAAACCCCAGTTCGGTTCAATGTTTGGGAAATTAACCACCACCATATGCATGGACCAGTCTGTGCAGGAATGGGAGGCTGCAACAGTACAGCTGGACCTGTCCCACAGCCCTAGGGTGGAGGGGTTCCAGGCCTGGGAGAAAGCCTCCACCCTGTCCCACTGATCAACTGATTGGCAGGTCTGTGGCTGAGACATATTCCCTTATGGCTGAACCCTTCCAGGGGACACCCAAGATGGATCCAGCCATGGGGAAATGCTCCTCCATTTCAGAGACCAGGGGTACCCAGGTCTGTTTACTGGTGAGGGTCATTGGTGCCAGCAGCAAGGTTCCCCTAAGCACACCCCTGGGTAATTATCAGAGAGCCAGTGCTCTGCTTCCCTCAGTCTTCCTTAGATGTGGGGGTGGGGGAGGGGAGCATGGGAGAGTAGAGGACTGGGTGGATCAGAAGGGTTCAGTGGCATGGTTACACCAGGGGAGCAGCATCTAGGGACTTTCTTAAATTCATGAATCAGGTAGGAATGATTCACACACCTCTCACACACCTCTCTGTAACAGAACAGAAGTCTGGGACACAAAACTGGTCTATACTTGATACCCATTACAGAACAGAAGTTTGGCACATATAGACTAATGAAAAATGGCTGAACCCAGTCTAAGATTTGCCCCGCTCCAATGTGTGTTCTGTTCTGTTCATTATTGATCTAAACTATGCTGCTTACAGAAAACCGCATAACTTAAACTGATTCCTCCTTGGGCTTTTTGCATGGCTGTACCTACCCACAATGACATTTACTGAACTGTAATCTCCTAAGGGAAGTGTTGTATGCCCCATCATTTAGTATTGTGTGGGATAGTGTTCTGTTATTAACAAGCCTTCACTGGCAAAGCTGACTAGTGGCAGCAGGGCCACCATATCTCTTATTTCAGTAACATAACACGATTCAGTTGTGCGTGAATTGAAATGGGAACTCAGGCAATGTGTGAACTGTATGTTAACGTGTATTCAAACAAAACTCCTGGAAGATGTAGTTATTTACAATTAGAGATATGATGCTCTTTTGCTATCGTGTCTAAATGCAAATACTGACGCTTTGACTGGAGGTTTGTAAAATTGATATTGGTATTGACTATTTCCATATTTTTTCTTCCTTAAATTTCAATGAATTGTTTGTTGCAGGTTTCATAGATTTCATATATTTCATAGACATTTGGGCTGGAAGGGACCCCGGAGGATCATCAAGTCCAGCCCCCTGCCCCAGGGGCAGGAAGTCAGCAGGGATCATAGGATCCTAGCAAGATAAGCATCCAAATGTGTCTGGAAGGCATTCAAAGTGGGTGCTTGAACCGCCTCCGGCGGCAGTCTATTTCAAATCTTGGGGACTCAGACAGTGAAGAAGTTCTTTCTTATGTCCAGCCTGAATCTGTTGCGGTGGAGTTTGTGACTGTTCGATCTTCTCATCTCTTGGGGGGCTCTGGTGAACAGTCCCCCAGATTCTGATGAGCACCCCGATAAACTTATAGGTGGCCACCAGATCACCTCTGAGCCTGAGCTTTTCCAGGCTGAAGAGCCCCATGGCTGTCAGCCTGTTGTCATATGGTCTGTTTTCCTGACCTCTGATCATGCGGGTAGCTCTCCTCTGTACCCTCTCAAGCTTCTCCGCATCCTTTTTGAATTGTGGAGCCCAAACCTGGATGAAGTACTCCAGCTGCGGCCTCACCAAGGCCGAGTACAAGGGGTGAATGACGTCCTGGGATTTGCTTGAGAAGCATCTATGGAGGCAAGCCAGCATTTCGCTTGCCTTACTAGCCGTGGCATCACATTGAAAGCTCATTTTTGTCTTGTGGTCAATCATGAACCCCAAGTCCCTTTCACCTGTAGTGCTAACCAGCATAGCTCTACCAAGCCTATAAGTATGCTGCAGGTTTTTCTCCCAAGGTGGAGAACCTTGCATTTTCAGTGTTGAACACCATCAGGTTCTTGTCTGACCATTTCATGAGCCTGTCAAGATCTGCCTGGATCACCCCCCTGTCCACAGGTGCAGATGCTTTACCTCAGAGTTTGGTGTCATTGGCAAACTCGGCCAGTCCACTTCTGACACCAATGTACACATCATTGATGAAGATGTTAAATAGTATAGGCCCTAGGACAGAGCCTTGAGGGACTTCACTGGTCACAGCGCATTAAGACGATTGGCTCCCATTGACCACCACGCTCTGGATCCTGCTGTGGAGCCAGTTCACCAGCCAGTGGATCATGGTAAGGTTGAGGCTGCAGTTAGCCAGTTTAGCCAAGAGGTGATTGTGGGATACTAGATCAAAGGCTTTTTTAAAGCTAGGATATACAACGTCTATCTCTTCCCCCTTGTTGAGGTGATAAGTCACCTGGTCATAAAAGGAAATGAGATTGGTCAAGCAAGACCTACCCACAACAAGCCCATGCTGGGTATCCCTCAGAATATTGACTTCAGCTAGTCTGTTAAGGATGGCCTCTTTGATAATCTTTTCCAAGACCTTCCCCGGGATAGAGTCAGGCCGATGGGCCTCCATTTCTTGAAGATAGGCACAACATTGGCCCTCTTCCAATCATCGGGCACTTCACCAGAGTGCCAAGAGCTCTCAAAGATCTGTGCCAGGGGCTGAGCTATGATGCTTGCCAGCTCCCTGAGTACCCTTGTGTGTCCATCAGGGCCCACTGACTTGAAGGTATCTAGCCTGTTGAGGTGTTCCTTCATGAGGTCAGCTTCAATGGAGGGCAAGGAATATCCCTCACCTGGGCCTCCCTGACCCATAGTGGGCAGGGCCATCCCATGGGACTGGTGAAAAACTGATGCAAAGTACACATTTAGCAAGTTTACTTTTTCCTGGGCATCAGTTGTGAGTTGCCCCATCTGGTTTAGCAGGGATCCAGTGTTGCCTTTGCTTTTCCTCTGGCTACTCCACATATCTAAAAAAGGACTTTTTATTTTCCTTGATATTTGGAGCTAGTTAGAGTTCCATCACAGCCTTGGCTTTCCTGGTTTGCTCTCTGCAGGTCCAGACTAAAGCAGAGTATTCCTTCTTGGTGGCGGTTCCAGTCCTCCATCCTTTGTAGGTCTTCCTTTTAAGATACAAGTGGTCTACCAGTTCCCTGGAGAGCCAAGGGGGCTGCTGTGCTCTTTTGCTGCCTTTTCTCTGAGATGGGATGGACGTTGCTTGCACATCCAGGATTGCGCCCTTGAGGAGCAACCACTCATCCTGAATTCCCCTCTCCATTGGGTTGTGGCCTTTTAGGGCCTCTCTGACAAGCCCCCTTAGCTTGTCAAAGTCAGCTTTCCTGAAGTCGAGGACTTCTGCATTACTGACTGACTTGCCAGCTTTATGGCAGATGGTGAAGGTGATCAGCTCATGGTCACTGTCACCCACCTTCCCTTCAATCATTAAGTTGCTGATTAGATCATCCCCAGTTGCCAGTATGAGGTCGAGAAGTGCTTTACCTCTTGTCAGCCTGTAGACTTCCTGTGTCAGATAGAGGTCACCCACACATGAGAGAAAGCTTTGTGACTGCTTGGATTTGGCTGAGCACTCCTCCTAAGAGATGTCTGGGTAGATAAAGTCTCCCATGACAACCATACACTGGGATCATGTGGCCCCCACCATAGTACCCCCTGTGTCATGTTCTCCATGGATTTTAACCCAGAGGGTCTCAAGTCGTCCACCGTGGGTGCCAATGTCAGCTTGCAGGGATGCGTAGCTTTACTCAACATAGAGAGCTACGCCCCCGTCCCTTTTGTCCACTCGATCCCTCCTGTACAGGTTATAGCCATCTATACCCATGGTCTGGTCATGGGTGGAGTCCCACCAGGTCTCCTTTATCCCAATGACATCATAGTTATTTGCATTTAGCAGGAGAACAAGTTCCTCCTGTTTATTCCTCAGGTTTCTGGCATTTGTGTATAGACATGCAAGTATCCTCTTGGGAGCCCATGCCCTGCCTACATTTTGTTCCAGGGCTGGAGGTGGAGTGGGATCCCTTATGTGCCTTGGCCTGCTGGCTTTGCAAGGGCTGCTTAGTGGGCCAGCAGTAGCAGTAGTCCCCACATCCCCTGGCAGGCTTAGTTTAAAGCCTGGTGGAGCAGGTCAGCCAGTCTGGCTGAGAAAAGCCTCCTCCCCAATGGAGAGAGGTGGAGGCCGTCCCTTCCCAGCAGCTCACTGCCTCTTTCTCCAAAGAGTAGACTGTGGTCATGGAAGCCAAAGTCTTCCCAATGACACCAGTGCTGCAGTCTTTTGTTGACTACCTGGATCCTCCTCTCCCTCTTCAGCCCGTAGTCTGAGACTGGGAGGATCAAAGAAAACACCATCTGTGCCCCCAGACCCTTTAGTCCTGCACCCAAATCCCTGTAGCACCTCATGACCAAGCTGGGAGTGCTCTGAGCTGTGTCACTGGTGCCCACATGGATGAGGAGCATAGGACAGTGGTCAGTGGGCTGGAGGAGCTTAGGGATCTTCTCTGCAATGTCTCAGATGCTGGCTCCCGAGAAGCAGCAAACTTCACGGTCTAAGGGGTCAAGTACCCCCTCAGTCTCCCTCAGGATGGAGTCTCCCATGACAAACATTTTGTGTTTGGTCTTGGAGAGAGTGGGGGTAGTAGCTACAGTGTCATCTGTGTTGCCTGTGGGAGCTGGCAACTCAGCAGGCTCCCACAGAGGGTCATACCTATTGCAAAGCTCCAGCAGGGTAGGGACCTTGGTGCAGTGGGCCTTGGGCCCTTCACCTCCTTGGTTCAAGCCCTGGGCTGGACAGTAAGGGAGGTCTCCGAGTCCTCCCCGTCCTAGAGGAAGACCATGGTCTACCCTCCACCTCCCAGGGGAGAAGGGCCTGGCAGTAGGAGTCTATCTCCTGCTCATAGTCCCTGATGGCAAAACCTGCCAACACATTTCCTCCACCCCCACAATTGCTACACCCCACAACAGAGCCATCAGCATTCCCAGATTTTACAGCTACACCTCCAGAAATGTAATATATCTCATCCAATGCACCAAATGCCCTGATGGAAAATACGTAGGAGAGACCAAACAACATCTGCACACCAGAATGAACACACACCGGAAATCTATCAAAGACGAGAATACCCAATTACCGGTGGGGGCACACTTCTCACAAGAAAACCACTCTCTCTCCAATCTCTCACTTCTAATCCTCAAAGGAAATTTACAAAACATTTCCCAGAGACTTCACTTCATCAACCTCCTGGATACTAAAAATCATGGACTAAATATAGACATTGGATTTATGACACATTATAACCTGCCTGACATCTGACTGCCCAGGTACCCCTCCACTATTTACCTGCTACTTTCATACCCCTTCTCCCGCCACCCAGCCTGTCTCTCATCCACTAACTCCTCAATGTACATGCAGACTAGCCCAGCCTCTGGCTTTTTTAATTTTCATTCCATCCAGGAAGAGCAGACACCAACTGCAGAGACTTCCTTGGCCTGATGAAAGGTTTTTAAACCCAGAAGCTTGCTTATTTTTTTTTCCAACTGTTTAAGTTGGTTTAACAAAAGATATCAGATTCACCCAAAGAACCTTGCCTTCCTAAGTCTACTTTTAAGCCCTTGTTTGTTTTTTTACAAATTAATCACATTCCAACAACTCCATTCTGTCAATACTGGTAGAAATGAAAGTTTATATTCAGGCTGTTAATGGGATTTCAGTGTGAGGGGCAACATTCACAGGTCAGAGGTTCAGATGTAAGTTGGAAAAGGTTGCTCTTTATCTCCCTAGCTCACATAGTTTCTCCCACTGCTTTTCAGCTTTTTTAAAAGTTATAGCCACAGTCCACATCCTTGTTTGGTCAAAAGAAAATCTGGAATTTCAGCTTTGATGAAACATGTATCCTTAATCTATAGATCTCTGTTCAGTGAAAGGATTTCCAAAAATTCTCTCTGTGTCTTTGGATATGCTACAGTCAGAATGGATATGTGAAAGTAATGTTAGCATTTACAATGTTCTTAACATGATATTTTTAATACAGCTCCTGATTCTTAAACAGTCCAGGGCCAAATCATCAGCTGTGTGAAGATTCTGCTTAGTGAAGATGAGTGAGAGATATATGAAGAACGTAGATCTAATCCACCTTCCTGTGCCTCTGATCCTTGGCTAGATAAGAAGACCCAGCAACTATTCCAGTTACTAGGCATCTAAGAGACACTTAGATGTCTAAGTAGAATAACAGTATAACTGGGGGGAGCGGGGAAGATGACTAGGGGAGTGAGTACTCCCAAGTGCCGTCTTTGAAAACACAAAAATACCTACTGCCACAGCTGATGGCTGACTGGTACAGAGCTGCCTTCTTAGGCCTCTGTAGTGTGATTCTAGTCTGTTTTGTTCAAGTCCCTGATAAACCACTTACATGCTTATTTTTACAAACCATCTTCATGCTACCCTTCAGACTAAATCATAAAAAGTAACAAGGTGCAATACAACTCACCATCCTTTGTATTAACATTTCCTTTGGGGTCTCAGGAAGAGTAGTATTGCATTGCAATTTTACATGTAAATGTCACTTAAATGCCTAAGACGTAGCTTAAATTCTTGCTTGCTTGAAATAGCAGCATTTTACCATACGCTTTTTCCCTCTCCATCTTTTCCTTATAAAAGCACCTACATGATGGTGGGAGGTGGGGATAACACTAATAGAAATTCTTTTCTGGTAGAGAAGTCCTTGCTTAGCAAGTTAAGGGAAGTTGTCTGTGTAATCAGGAATGAAGATAGGTGTGGCAGGGCACAAGACAGGCAGCATCCAGGTGCCTGATGAGGGCAGTTATTTTGGACACAGGGATATAAGCTGGGATGCAGTTTGCTGCAGTAGGAAGGAGGTAACATCAGGCTGAGACGCTACTCCAGCCCGTAGTTCAGGATGGAAGGGCAGGAGCTATGGGGTGGGGGTGACCTCAGTCCATGCTCGGCTGAGGGTAGTGGGAGATACCCAACAGACTGTGCTGGGGCTGACTGAGGCAAGGAAAACTAAGCCCAAACATGGGTGAGGCCAGGTGGGATGTGTGGCCCCTGAGAGAGGGCAGTATGAAAGAGGCTGGGTGAGAGCCAGCAGAGAGAGAGGCAGCATGTGAGTGGCTCTGGGGCTGTAGAAAAGAGCTTGAACCGTGTGCCCATTTTGCTTCAGCTGTAGGCCTGAGAAGTAACAGCAGAGTAACATCTGTGAGGCATGGGATCTGAGGAGGGGAGGCTGGAGCGGGTTTTAGGCCCTTGTCAGCAGGGCAAGTAATGGGTAGCCTCCCGCCTTAGTAACAACTTTCATATTTTTCCACCAAGGCGTGGTAGGAGAGCGAAGTGGGCAGTTACCCCAGGAGTAGGACCTCTGATGAGGAGGCCACCCTGTTGCAATATGACACCTAGTATTTCAATAGCGCATTTAGCCTGTGTTGCAGAGCATATAAGGCACTGAGAGTTTTTGTAGGTTTTTTTAGTCTTGTAACAATGATATTTTTCTGACTATTCTGACCACTCAAGAATAACTCCCCAGTTGCAAATGTCTGAATCTGGGAAGTTGTCTATAGCAGCTGAATAAGATTCTCATTTGTTTTTTATCTGTGGCTGGCAGAGAGTACTTCTGCAAATCCTAGCATACCCCTTGTGGCTAGGATACCAGCATGTGAATCTCTAGTGAGCAGTTTGCTACAGCCCAAAAGAACACCTTGAGCACATTGATTTAAATATCAAATGCCAACACAGGGAAAAAGTGCAAGAAAGGGTTTCTTTGAGTAATGAAAGCATTTTATGTAGGCCAGATTCTACTTTCAAAATGCCTGATCTCAATATTTTTTGTTAACTATCTGTAGAAAAGTGCTAACAGTTTGAAAGCTAAATCTAATAAAGGACTTCAGTGCCTAAAGCAGGACATAAGTGTATGCAACTGTGTTAGCTCCAAGAATTGGTCCAAAAACTCTTGGTAGCTCTCATCTAATCCTAGGGATGCCTTAATTCACTAGTGCCTCACTGTTTGACTTGAGTTCTGCTTCCGTACTTGTCCAAAACCACCTCAGTCTGAGTAGCTTGACATCTAATTCCTGCTGACATCTGAATGAGGTCCAGGAAATAAAGGGAGGAATACCTAAATCCCTGGGTATAACCTGTTAAGTGTTTCAGAGCATGTCTGAGGATCTGAACATACGTACATTTGGAGATGCACTGTTTTGTGTTGACAACCCAGGGATGATGCACTTGTAGCAGAACTACTTCAATTGTCACCTGGAGTAAGCAGTATTAAAATTGGAAAAGTTTTGCCGCACTGGTATTGTTCTCAGCACATCAACATGTAACAATTAGAATGTAACACCTACTGCCCTTTTGAAATGTTCCCTTTTGAAACCTCTCCAAATGTATGCATGCTTATACACTAACATACATGCACAGGACCAGGCCCACAGTGTAATACTGTGGTGGTAATTTTATTTTAAAACGCAGGTGGGATGAGGCAGTGCTCCCACCCACCTGTTATCCAGTAGCATATCGTTTACAGCACTCACTAAAGAGGTGAAAGATACAAGTTCTCAGCTTGGGTTCTCTATCTCATTACACCTTCCACTTCCCAGGAGAGTGCTTCAATCATCAGGCTGTAGACTAGGCTGAGAGGAGGCACCCTCGAAGCTGTGCTACTGTGGAGCAAAGAAAGCAAATTTCCTGGTGCCAGGAAGAGGGGACCGACCCAGGAAAGAGCATGACACTGCGGCCAAATAATGAGAGCACTCAGATGGGAAGGGAAAACTTAGGTTCTGATATCTGTTCCAGGACTGAATTCTCATGTGGTATGGACTGACTCCAAAACAGAGTTACTTTTGGGGGTTCACTGTGTCACATGTATGGATATTTTCCCAAATTAGATTTAATCTGCAGTGTTTAGTCTCTTATTGTACCTAGTACAAAGTAGGGTTTAGTATTATTGTTCTCATAGCCATCTGCTGTATTATATTTGATATAAATATCATTTTGATGTATCTTTATAGTTCAACCAAGGTTGTGCCAATAAGACAGTGATTAACTTGAGCAGCCCTCAGCTGTTCACACATAGAGGAGCCAATGGCTGAAAATAAGCATTTGACAAGGGTTTGTTTACTGGTCTTCCTTATAGGCCTGCTGTGAGGCAGGGGAAGGCTGGATCTGGCCAGACCATGATCAATTCACATTTTAAAAGAAACCTGTTGCCTGGCTGGTCAAACTATCATATAGGAGTAGCTACATATGAGATTAACAAATCTACATGTCTAAATAGGATACATGTTTTTAGTTCAGTAAATACAGATTTTCAGGGTCCAGGAAGTTACTGGTATAGTGTGAGCTTCTCTATAAGGCTAGGGACAGATATTCAAAAAGCCTGAGCCTGAATTGATTCAATCTTGCAAGTTAGTTTAAGCTGCAAAGCTTGGACTGATTTGGATGTGGATAGACATTCCCGTTTCAATCAAGAAATGTAGGCACATTTCTGCAGTGGCTCAGGCTAGAAGCCAGAGGGTGCTAGAGCAGCCCCCTCAGCTGGACGCTCTGATTAGGGAGCAGTTCTCCACCCCCCAGCAGCCCAGCAGGGAGTTGATAACAAAGTGTTTAACCCCTAACACAGTGTTTATCACCTCATTAAGAAAACAAGTCTCTCTCCATTAGTTCAAGCTCTTCTTAAATAGCTTCTCCAATGAAGGAATGGAGGGTTATTGCTAGTTACCTGTTGATTAGCTCTCAAAAAGCCCTCAGCTGACACAGCCCTGTCTGCCTTTGTCCCACCCCCCACAGCACGGACCGTAGCAGCAAGTGTTATGCTAGCTAATGCTGAGTGGTGTCTGTGTAAGGCACAGGGGAGCAGGGGATCCATGCCTGAGTGGGGAGTGGGGAGTGGTGAGGGTGAGGGTGAGGGGGGGAGCAGGAGGAAGCCAGGCAGCACCTGCTGTACTTGCAGTCTCTGCCAGAGCTGTAGCCAGGAAGCAGAGGGAAGGGCCAGCCCAGCTCTTTGGAGAGCAGAGAGCAGAGCCTCATCCAGAGTGAATGCCAGGATGCTGGGGGAGTCTGATTTAATTTAAACAAGGAAGGGGTCTGTGATGACATTGTATAAACCGGTTTGACCCAAATCAGTTCAGTCTGATACTACATTCCACCAGGCTTATCTCAAACCAGTTTTAGCCATTTTTGAACTGGTTTACATGCACTGAATGTTTGTTCTGTTGGAAGTTTAAACTAGTTGCTGATCATTTAAACTGGTTTGTGTGTAATGTCTGTCTCTAACCTAAATGAAGGTTTGACATATATTAATAGTCAGATTGGCAAAGATACTTAAAGTCTACCTCAAAAGCATGCTTTGCTTTTAGTCTTTCCAGATAAAAGGGGGAATGAGGACCCCTAGACAAAGCTGTTGGGGAAAGTAATCTGACAGGGAAGTGCAAAAGTCTCTGGAATGAGGTCATAGGCAAAGTCTGCTTTAGGCACTGTGGCCTGCATCTTTGGGTCTTTGAAAGGGAAGAACAGCTTAATGTTCTAATATTATCTTTTTGTTTGAGTGATTCATTTCACTCTTTGTATCTCAAAATATGGTGACTGATTTATTATACTTACCCTGTTTTTATAATAAATCCTTTTGTTGTTTGTCTCCTTATTGTTTGCCTTTGAAAAGCATGACTTCTGGGCAGGTGATATTCCAGGCTAACTCAATCTGTGGAGAGGGAGATCTATATTTTCTTCCCAACCCAAAAATCGGGTGACTGCCTGGGTCTTCCAGAGAATCCCTCATTGCAGCTGTAGGGCCCAATATAAGGGCAGTGGAACTGAAGCTTGCTATGATAATGAGCTATCCAAGAGCAACCTTAATCTGTTCCTTGAGTCAAGTGCAGCACAGTGGGGGGACTCTCAGGGCTCTACAGATGAATTTGTGACATCATATCAATTTAATGTTCAATTCATTTTTTTTTAAATAGATATTTGGTTATAGTTAATCAAATAATTTTGACCAGCTGTACATTCAGATTATGCTACCAGTTCTGCCTTGGGAGAGTAAGCAACTCTGGGTATGTCTACACTTGCATTTATACTGACTTAAATTTACTGCATGGTAAGTTACTGCATAGTAAGCAGAAATAGGCTGGTGTCCATATGTGCAAGTGACCTGTAACTAAGTTTAGTCTCAGGTCAGAGCAGTCTGCCACGTGCCCCTGTGGCTACCAGGGGGGACCTCCAGCCTCCAGCCAGATGGCTGCCAGCACTTGGGACTAATTTTAGTCCCAAGTTGAAGCCAGGAGAGGCAGCCAGCCAGGAGCCCTAGTGGCTGGGCAGACCCAGCAGGGAGGCCCTCTAGGTTACTTCGCAGTAACAGGTCTACACATGCGATACTACACAGCAACTAATCGGGCATAAATTTGATCTCTGCATGATGAAGGAATCACATTTATGCTCAAGTTGGCATAAGATGCCATATTTACTATGCACATAGAGACATGTGCCTGTACCACATAGTCATTTTGGTTACTGCTCAGTAAATGTGCATACGTAGACATGCCCTCTAAGACTAATTCTGTCCCTTTCTTTTGTCAAACCACACCATCAGTATCTTTTAGATGGCCAGAATGGATGACATTAGTTTGTGAAATTTAGGGCTAAACTACTGCATCATAAGAACCTTGATCAAGGATGATGGGATGTTTGTGAAAAGCATTTAGCTAGAATGGCAAATAAAAGAATACTGTATTTAATTTAGGTAATTATATTGTTCTCTTGGTATTAATAGAACTGTTTAATAATAGATAGCAATTGCATCGGCACAAAATGGCATTTCCATATAAAGCACATTGAATTTTTCATATTGGTATGCCAATTTTGCAAAAATTTCAAAGTTATGTGTGGGTGTCTCCCATCACATTTTTACTACAGAATTTTTTTCTCATGGTTTTCACCTGCAACAGATATTATCTAACTAAAAAGTATAGAACATATATATCAAACATTCTTGATTTATAAAGCCTCAGGGATTGTTTTTCCTGAGGGTATTCATACACTTTTTCCATTTCTTCTTTTTATTTCTCTAGGCCAGTGCCTAGTCAGCACCTCCTTACATTTCTTTGAAGTTTGAAGGAAGAAGAGTTTCCAAGTGTTACTTTAAAATACTATAGATCCAATACTAGCACTAAACTGTAATATTGAAATTCAGAACCCTAGGGTGTGTTTGAAATAATTCATGACTTTTCTACAGATATAAATTCCTTTTTAAAACCAGTTAGTAGAAGCGTTATGCTTAGCACAGAAAGAGATCAGTGACTTCTGCACTTACATCAAGTCCATGAACACTAAAACATGAACTTCTAGTTTTCTATTAACCTACATTTACACTCAACTAAAATATAACTGAAGGGAACATTTCTAACTGCTTGTGCACCAAAGTTGCTTAGGTACATGAAAAAAATCCCACATTTGGTTTGGAATATAGTACTCTGATAGACTAGCCACTTACTAGTATGGGAGTAGCTATGCATATCTAATTATGTAGTGAAAGTAGGAGTGAGCATGCTGGTGCATGTGTTAGACTTTTGAGCACATTGCCGAGAAATAGTGTTTCCACCAGCCTGAAAAAAGATGGACTGAGTTGAGTGTTTATGCTTTTAATATGAGGATTGACAAACCTGACTATAGGATCAATATTTGTTAAGCATCATTGGTAGAATAACCCTATGAGTATAATTCTATGGAAGTCAGTGGAGTTAAAGGGGTAGAAAACTTGTGCCTCAAACCAATAACAGAATGTTACACAATCATTTTATGAAGATGTCAGTCCTAATGTCTTTATACTATACAAAGCTAACATCAATGACATCAAGGTACCATCAAGTATAAAAGTAACGTTGAGGTAATGTATAAGGTAACTAAAAAGCCTACTTCATGAAACACTCACTCAGGCAAGGTACAAAGTGTTACACTTTCACCAGTATAAGTGATTGGAAACTGGCCTAAACATGTAACAGAATAGAAGTTCAGCACACATAGACTGGTTTAAAAATGGCACAGCCTGGTGTAAGATAGGCAACCTGTGTGCGTCTACCAAAGAGTGAATGTGTGTTCTGTTTTCTACCTATCTAAACTACTCTGCTTACAGACAACTGTGCAACTTAGATCAATTCCCCATCAGGATTTTTTGATGTCTGTACCTAGCCTCAGTGGTTGTTGAAGTTTTCTGGCACCTGGAGCAGATTTCCAATTCACCTAGTGAGTGACTGCAGCTTGCAACCAGCTCTGACAAAATTGGTTCTTAGTATTACCTATGAAAGCTTATGCAGTATCCTGCACTTTACCATCTGGAATGCTCTATTAACCAGTATCTGTCACAGATGGCACCTGTTGTTTATGGCAGTGGATTGACGTGGCAAAAGCAAAAGCAGAAGTCCCACCATGGCACTTCCGGTTTTGCCTCCATAAGCCAAGTCTCATTTCTTCCTCAAGGACCACAGCCCAGGGCAAAGCTGCCTGCATGTGGCCCCCCTCCCTGTCCCCTGGCACACTGACACCAGGGGGTGAAAGCCCTGGTGCACCGGACGTGGCGGGAGATAATCCGGGCAGGAGATAAGCTCTCCAATAACTGGCATATTTGATTAACTGGCACCCCCCCATTCATCATGGATGCTGAATAACAGAGCTTTTACTTATCCCTAAAGTGTCACCTTCCCCACCTTCTGACCAACTTTGAGTTAGGAAAATAAGGATTAGGAGCTATTCTGTTCTCTCTGGGATAATGTGTGGCCCCCTATTATAGGAAAAGGAGGATACCTGTATGTCTCCAGAGGTTCATTCTGGCTCTGCAATCCCTAGGTGGCTAGGTTTCTGCTAATAACTTCCCAAAGGCAACAACATTTTGCTGCTGGGAATGCATAGAGCCTCTTAAGCCCTGAGGGCACTGAACTTGTCAGAGCCCTTGTTCATATCTCAGCCTTTGCTGAATTTCCCAAACAAGTATTCCCTTGCCTAAGTCACTTCTGGGGTAAATGTTTTCAGAGCACACCTATCAGGTCAGAAAAGATAGTGAGGAGGCAATACTGATACCTCAGTGGTTAGAGTATTCCCCTGGAGCCGGAAGTCCAGAGTGTCTGATTTGAAGCAGGGTGCCAGGGTGTCATGCTCTTTTAAGTGGGCAAGCAGCCAGAGAGGCAACTTGCAGTTGGTGAGGGGGTTAATTGGAGAGTCACTTGACCAGCAAAGGGCTGGGCTGGAGCTAGGTCAAGGCTTCAGCTGGTCAGGATGCTTAGCCCTGGGAACCAGGAAAAGAGAAGCTTCTGATAACAGAGTGGCAGGGCTCCTGAAATCGCAGTGGAACTGGGTAAATGACTCTGCAGGTCTGGGAACAGAAGAAAGCTACCTGGGGCAGAGAGAAAGGCCTGCTTGTGCAGGCAGGGGTTCCATATTTTATGTTAAGCCTAGAGAGATTTTGGGCATCTGCCAGAGGGCATATATATATATTGTTTTAAAGTTACACTGGTGGCCTACTGGGGCAAGGTCAAGGCCTACTTAAAGAGCTGGTAGCCCAAGAGGGGCATTAGGCAGAGACTGCCAGGGCTGGGGAAGCGGTGTGGTCCCAACTGGCCCAGAATTGGGTCCAGAGCCCAGGAGGGGCCAAAGGTCCACGAGGGACCACCACCAAGACTGAGAGGGTCAGGGACCTATAGGCAGGGAGGCTGGAGCCCAGAAGCTAGGGTCTGTACCAAGGGCCTGGGCTAAAAAGCTGAGTCAGAGAGAAGGCTGATAAAGACAAGACCCTTACAGAGTGGACAGGGGTACAGAAGCACCCGTGTGGCTTGGGCATGGTGCAGGTGAGTGTAACAGAGTACAGGGTGTGCTCTGTTACTCACAGGGGCATGAGCAGCAGGAAGGTAGCCTGTAGATGGTTGCAATCCCAATTAGGCTGAATTGCCCGACTGGGAACAGGGCTCAGCTGTTCACTATAAGAAGGGATCTGAGCAGCAAGGCTAGAAGCTTGCTGCTAAAAGCCAGGAGAACACCACCCAGCTGAAGCTGCTGCTTTTGACACCTGGGAGGCAAGGGCAGGAGCTATGGGAATGGCAGGAGGCTCCTGGTCCCGGGGCATGACCTAAAACTACACCCTGCTGGGGAGGATTAGGTGTGGTGGGACTGCTGTTGGTGGGGGCAGCTTACAGGAAATGCCACACCTCAGGCCTCTCCAGTGAAGGGCAAGTATGGGGCACCAGAAAGCCTCAGCTCTTGCTGCCTTGCGGGTGGCTTCATGGAGGGGAAAGGCTAGGGGAGCATACCCTAAAAAACAAAGCAGGAGCCCAGGCTCACAGTGAGTTCTGAGGCAGGGCCCCAAGTCAGGAAGGGACTTGAGGCAGTGCCCAGACTCACTGAGAGCTCTGAGGTTGCATTAAGGAGCCAGGTGTGAGGCTCTAGGGGACTGGGACCATGAGCTGAGGGAGCTAGATGTGAGGCTTCTTGAGCAAGGGGCTTCTTTGTAGGGACCTGGTGTGGGAGCCCTGAGTAGGAAGGGGTAGGAGCCCTGAGTTAGTGAATAACAGCCCAGTGTGTAAGCACCCCCCAGCCTGTTTATTTTACCCCTACATGTCCCAAGTTGTTCCTTATGCTGGTCTCACAGCTCCTGGAGCTGGAAGTCCATGGTGCAAATCCTGAAGGCAGAGGTTGTGACCAGAGCTCATTGCATCTTTTCTTTACTTGGCTAGCGCCTCATACACACACCTCTCATGCACTCTACAGGTGTTCAGGCAACCATCCTGGAGTCACCATCCCCAAGGCAGGCAACAACTGACCACTTGGGATCTTTCAATTCTCCCTTCCCCTATTCTTCCCTTATAGAGGTATGTATAGTAGAAGTATTCTTGGGCTGGTTCCCTGTGAAACTGGCACTTGTGTCTTCTCATTGCTGGGATGAGACAAAGTTGGGTCAGAAAGGTTCTTGCACTACCCCTACCTCCATGCTTCTGTTTCTGGAGAGGCCGTTTGGCTCCACATCTCTGATTTAGGTCTACAATCCTCATATTGTTATGGTGAGATTTGGTGGTTCCTGGAAGAATTTGTTTTTTCAGTTCTCCCAGGGAGGGCCTCAGCCAATATGTTGTGTTCTTGCTGCTTAACATGGTCCCTTGGGAGCATCTTGACAGGTGGGGGGTGGGCCATCTGCTTTGATGGTGTGCCAGGAAACCCAGGCTTGCCATTCAACATACGACTGCCTTGAGTTGTACCTGGGGCTTCACCATAATGAGCTGGCATTCTGGGAAGCATTTGCAAGGTGAAGGAGGGAGCTGTTGCTTTGCTTTCATGGATTTGAGCGGTCGTGTTGGGGGGGGGGGGGGTCCAGCCCCCAACCCTTGCCTTCCACAATCACAGCTGGGTTGGAGCTGTGGTTGCAGGAGTGGAGGAGGGTTGAGGTTGGGCTCTGACTGCAGTGATGTTCTGTAGCAGCTATGGTTCCCTCTGCTCCTTCCTCTCCTCTGCTCTAGGTTTTTCCTGGGCTCATGGAGCTTACCATCCTGGACTGCATGGCATCCCTCTGTGGGGCTGACTCATCAGAAGAAGTGGGGGGGAGGGCTGGCCATGGATCCTGCAGGTTATGCTGGTGCAGTGGTCACTACACTGGTATTGTAGGGACTAGTATGCACTCTGCACCTATGGGAGAGGCACAGGAGGGCATGAGAGGACTGGCTCTATAACAGCCACAGCTCCTATGTAAGAAATGGTGTTTTGGGTCTTCCCTGCACCACCTCATCCTCTGGGCAGGGTCCCTGCTTGGGACACTCTTCATGTCACTGTAGGTATGGGGGGTGTTGATGGCCTTCTTCTTGGTGAGGAAGTGGGGCAGGTCCTTGTAGAATGGCATACTCTGCTTCCAGCCCGTGGACCTCCTGTTAGCATCAAGTGTGTGGTGATACAACCTCTTCAGCACCATCCTCTTAGCAAGGCACTGCAACCAGTCCCTGTTGTGACCTTGTGCCTATGTCTGCTGGGTGATGCACTTGAAGACATGTCTAATGTGGTGGCTTTTCTGGAGCTGGTGCTGGATCTCTTTCTCACCTCAGGTGGTGATGAGATCCCTTATCTTCCTGAGCTCCTGGTTTCATGCCCAGGTTTTGCTGATGGTGGGCAGGTTCAAATATGTTTTCCAGTGGTGCCCATGGGGTCTCAGTGT
>NW_017728931.1:128890900-128892999 GCF_001723895.1 Crocodylus porosus
TGGATAGATGGAAGGATCTCCACAATCTCAAAACTTCCAGGGGCTTCCAGCAGAACCCCATGATTCTGGCAATACCCTACACCCAGCCCAGGCTGTAAATTTCAAAGGACCTTGACTTCCAGTATGGAGGCAGTGGCTATGCCTCATGTGGTACTGAAGTGGCAAAAAAAACCTTGCTGCATGCCAGGTGTCCATGGGCCAGGTACCTGCTGGCACTGCCCAAGCCATGGAGGCCACAGGGCTGGCTCAGTGTAGGCCCAGTGCCAATCTCTTGGCTCCTGCTTGGGGTCTGGGGGCCATGCTGCGGTCCAGATGGTGGGGTGCCTAGCCTTGGAGCTTCCTGGGAGAGCGTGGGGGCCAGGGCTCATCTCCCATGGGCTTGTGCCTATGCACTGGGGGTTCTCCTGGGATCTGCATTAAGCCTATGGGGTGCTTCAGCTGGGGTGGGGATATAGCTCAGAGATGATAGTGGCCCACTGCCAGAAGGGGGCTCTTTCTCCCTTCTCCCCACTAGGCTGTGGCTCACAGCTGGCTGTGATCTGAATATAACGGTGTACAACATTCTGCCTGTCCCAAATAAACCAAGGCCTAGGATTTTTGAGATGGTCCATGTTTGTAACAGCAGCCAAGCAGCTTCAGACTTCTACTGTTTCACCTGTATGGATATTTCAAACAGAGGCCAGGGTGGAGATCACTGCTTAAGGTCACTAAGTGATTAGCAGTCACACTGGAGATCTAGTTTCTCCATACACATTGTAGGAGACAACCTTCAATAGAGTGGAAGATATACCTGTTCAGTGAACCAATGAGTGAAGTGGGCATGTACAATGTTATTCACTTTGACACATTGCTTTTAAGACAGGAGCACAAAGAATCAAATGCTGTATCCTTTTTGGCAACTACTAGTGTCTGAAAAGGTTGTATTTCTACTTGCTAAAAATGAATGGATCTTGAACAAAATTAACAACAGAGGGCATTTGTACCTTTTTCATTCTGCAACGTGCAGGAGATCTCTGCATGTGAGCTGATATGCATTGCGCTGCTTCATGCGCAGTTGTATAAGTGGCCAAATGCAGGTCACCATGCAGATAATAGCAGCAGTGCACTTTTGAACTAAAACACCTCTGTGTTTTAGGTCAAAAACACACTGCTGCCATTTTCTCAGCACTGATGTGCATTTCGCCTATTATGCAAGTGTATACACCACGGCGCCAGGCACTTTTAAAATCACAAGCATGTATACAACTGTCCAGAGATTGGCATCATGGTTCAGACATGCCTGTGGCAAGCTTTCTAAACTCTACTACCAACAAGGTAAGCTCTAGCAAAGGAATTTCAAAGCCCAGGAAATAAAACTGTAAGAAATGTCCAATTTTTCAGTGGTTCCAATTTCCTATGCATGGGATGAAACTGGTGGAGGTCCAACTTAGGGGAGCACATGCCCTTCCTACAGCCATAGGTGGAAAATTCAACCAAAATCTGAATGTTTCCTTTCTGTGGTGCACTTCACAGCCTGACAGTCCTTGGGAGGAGGGGGGAGTTTTAAGGGGAAATTGGAGACGGGAGCTCCCTAAAGTCATTGCAAAGACATTAGGGCTTCAGGCAGGTGGTTCTGTATGTCTGATGGCTTTCTAAATTCTGTATAGATATTGGGGAATCCACTGGGTTCAAAAGGGAAAATAAAATTGCTGCTTCTTTTGCAGGCAGCAGATTGGAAAGGCGGGGAAAGAATTTCCATTTTCCCCCCCACTGAAGAATGCCAGGTCTTTCTTATGGGGAACATCATAGACCATCTACATGTGTACTTTACTGCAGAGCTAATTTAGCAAACTCCATAGTAAAGTGGCAAGTTTACATGTTCAGCACTATTAGTTTGGAATAAACTAATTAACTCTGCTGTAGGATAGTGCTGCTTAACACAAGTACTATCCTATGGTGTAGCTATTTACTCCTCCACAAAACTGTCATGGAAATTTTTGAGTATGTGCTGCCAGTACAGAAGAGGTTAAACTGACATGCGTGGTTTGAAGCTGTGAGTGGAAATTTCCAAGGCTCACCCAGTCCTTGCCCCCTGGGTGACCTGCGGAGCTGTCAATCAT
>NW_017728931.1:128893099-128923358 GCF_001723895.1 Crocodylus porosus
GAGCACGCTGATTGGCTACCAAATTGATATAAAAGTTCTGTGAGCCCCTCCCTCGGTGTGGTGTCTGTGGAGATCGCGTGGACTAGAGACAGAGGCTGCTGCTGCAGGGACTGCTCTCTGAGTCAGGCTTTAGGGCCTATTGATCTCCTCCTTCGCCTCCTTCGCTTAGTATTTCACTCGTTACCATTGCGGTTTTTGACTACATTTATCTGGCTCCTGATTTACCTTTTGAACTGACTAACGGCTTACGATTTTGGATCACCCTATGGACTTCGTTTAACCCAGCTCCGGACCATCGACCTCGGCTTCCTTTTTCGACTACGACTGGCTCAATCCCTCTAACCTGACACCTTCGCGGCTTCATCTTCTGGCTACTGACCTCGGCTTTTCGTATTCAACCACCCGATTTGTCCATTGCTGTGGACTGGCGTCACGCGACTCGTTACCTACGCGTTACAGTTTTGTTTGTTTGTTACACCCATTAATGAGCTGTTGACCAGCCCTGGGACTAGGTCTTCGGACTGAACCTCGTGGGCCAACAGACCCCTTTGTTGTTTGTACGTTATCACTGTAACCGAAGAAAGAAACTGTGTGCCTCCGCTTCAAAGCGTGAGTAAAATAAACCATCTTTGTTAAATTACTACGCCTGGGTACTTCTCAGACTCCAAAGCTGCTAATCCCACCTGTCCGTGCCAATAGCCACCACCCGGCCAATCCATCGTGACTGCGACCCCAAGCTTGGCTTGCCATCTCTGCCGGGTTCATCGCGACAAAAACATGTGTAGATGGTGATTGGGGCTGCCTGGAGCACAAGGGTGCTACAGTGTGGTAGGGACTGCATGCCCGCTACCCCTACACTGTAGCACTATCATGCCCCAGCTAGCCCCTCTGCAGCATGTTGAGCCAGGGTGGAGCAGCTCTAGGCTGGCCTCCTGAGCTTCCTGCCAGCTGAAGCTGCACTGACCTGGCTCAACATGCTGTGGTCCTGGGTGCATGTATAAATATGGTGCCAGGGAGTAATAAATTGTGGCATGAACTGCATCGGGGTTTATGCAAGTACATTAATTACATGTGTCCCAGAGTTTTGAGTGATTGCTGAGTGGCTCTAAGAAAGCAACGCTACAGTAAAGCCCACAAGACCATTGGATATTATTATTAATAAAGCTAGGATGATTAAAACAAACAATTTGGGAGCTTGACAAAAAATAAAGAGTTCCTGGAGCTAGCTGGCCTATGTATCTATCTATGGGACTCCCAGCAGCATACCTCAAACTCTGTAACAGATTGTCTGAAACAGCTTTCTATCAAGCACACATGGTTAGAGGCTGGAGTTAAAGGGCATTTTCATCACCAAACTTATCTTGATGCCATTCTGAATCATGTTCGTCAGGATTTAAACACAATTTTATGTCAAAAAGCCTTACATCCATTAAGGAAATTGCCCATTGTCAAAAATCAGTGCAGATTAATCAATTCCTAAAACAAGTTAACTGTGAGCAGAAGCAGCCCAAGTTATTTTGAGCCTACAATAGCAGCTGAACCACATTCAACTTTTCTTGCTCAACTTCACCCATGACAATATGCAATAAGAGAAATTCAGCACTAAGCAATTTTCTTTGTGTGGATGGATCTAACCTGTGGGAGGACATGGGCCTGGGGACGGAGATTTTGCTGTCTCTTGTCAGTGACAGCTCAGGGACAGGGCTGGCTCAGTAGATGAGCTCTGGCCGATGCTAGAGTGCTGACTCGCGAGGTGGGGTAAGCAGAGTGCCATGAAGTAGGGGTGTGTGAAACAGGCCATATTCGATTTGGATTTGGCCTGAATCCGGGACAGTGAGTCGACTAGTTTATTCGGATCACTGTCCTGATTAGATTCAGCCAAATCCGAATCTGAAGATTTGATGCTGATTTGGAGAATTGGTGCCTTGGCCATAGACACAGCTTTAAATATTTTTTCTACATACCTTACGGTACCAGGCATGGCTCATGAAGGCTGAGATGGTGGGGCAGATGCATCATCCCACAGGAGTGCAGAGGGGCCCCCCAGCATGCTCCCCGGTGGACCCGGAAGTGGACCAGAAGTACTTCTGTGTCCACTAGGGAGCCAGCAATGGGGGGACCCTGGGTGCCTCTCTCCCAGACCCAGGAGGCACTAGTTGCCGAACCGGAGGAGTGCAGGAGGGCTCCCCAGCGTGGTCCCCAGTGGACCTGGAAGTGAACTGGAAGTGCTTCTGGTCATTTCTGGGTCTGCTGCCAGGTGTGCTGGGGACGCCCCCTGTGCTCCTGTGGGATGCTCCATCTGCCTCACTATCTCAGCATTCACGAGCCGTCTGGTACCTTGAGGTATGTAGAAAAAACATGGTATAAAGCTGTGTCCATGTCCAAATCATCGGATTTTTCTGAATAGATTTGGAGAGATTAAAGGGTCTCCTGATTCAGTTTGGATTTGGAGATTCAGCTGCCAAATCTCCACCAAACTGAATGAGCAACTGAAGCTTCGCACAGCTCTACTACAAAGCCCCATGGGATGCTGACAGAATACAACCTAATGTCAGTTGCAACGGGAACTGGTAAAGATGTTCGATACAGCACTCTTACCTACAGTGCTGTACTCTGATACCACATCCATCCAGGGTTATTTTAGAGTGGAGTCGGTCATTTATAGCACTCTGTGCCCTGACTGTTGGTTCGGTTATGGCTGTAGAGCACTTTCTGTGTGCTTATCACACAATAAGTGTGACACCTGTACCTGGCCTAAGTGTCTAAGGTGTCGATTCCAGCCCTTACCTTCACATTTCCTCTATTTTAGAAAGCCTTATAACTGAAAAGTATATAAATTCCTTGAGGATTTGTAATTACAGATCAGACTAAATTTCAGTGCTACAAGGCAAACAAATTGCTAGCACTGTCTTTTCTCTCCAGTAATTGACGGCAAGTGCCAGTGGCAAACAAATGCTGCTACCTTTATTTTTCTGAAATGTTAAAATTAATGACCGCAGAAGCATAATAATTCTGTTCAAGTAAAAGTCATTGGCATATTGTTTGTACTTTAAATATAAGCATTCTGGAGATATTTAATACTTCAATTTGAAAGCATCAGTTAATCCATTTCACCTCTTGATGCTTTTTTCCCAGTTGCTAATTATATTTCTTTTCATCTAGAAGGAAGGTTTCTTCCGTCTTCAGAACTGGAATGTGCTAAAACAGGTTTACCCTCTAAAATTTTTCAGGGTAACTCAGTACCATCGTCTATATTTCAAAAGTCATCTTCTCCCTCCAGTGCCAGACTTCAAAACATCATCAAAGCTCTCCCTCATTAACACTTCTGATGGAATTTTTTTTCATTTCTCTAGCTGTTGTCAAATTTTGTACTGATACGTGCTTAATGATTTCACTGAGACTATTGTGTGATTTAAACCTTACCTGAGAGAGCTCAATACCTCTTATTTCAGAGAACAATTGTTTATTTCCAGTAAACAATACTTCCTGGTAATGTTTCTTTGTAGGAGTGTTCTTGTAGGTGTATCCCAAAATGCTTAGTAACTGTGGTGATCTTGATAACTGTAAAACGTAGTTCAGGAATGGTGATCAGAGGTGTAACAAGCAGTTTTTTTGCATCCTGAGAGGCAATGGTAGACTGTTCGTTTGCACTAGCCACCATAAATTTATGTGACCCCCGCCCCAAGTCCATGCATTGTTCACACATACCTAGTTACACTATTGATGGTGAAATGTAATTGCCTTCCCCCCAGCTATTCCTTTTAACACATCATAACATGGGAGTCTCATGGTCTTCAAGGATGCCATAGTACTTACCATGATTACCCCTGCAAGCTTCCTAGTAGTGGTGAAAAATAATTCCTCCTGCTCTGAAAAGCAGAACTTTCCTAGATAAAGTGCAGGGCTTGATCCATGCCAAACTGAAGTTATCAGGTGGAGTTATCAGGTGGATCAGGTAGTGGCAAAACTCAGAAATGGTCAGGTATTGGGGCCTAGGAGATAGCCTTGAAGTACTCTTACAGGGGAGCTTAGTGCAGAGGTGATCCAAGGGGGTGAAGTCTGCACTCCTGCTGAGTCCTGCTTCACCCAAACTCTAAAACCACCTGCCAAGGAAAGGTAGAATAATTTCTATTCAGGCAGGTCTGAAAGAGTCAACTTACTTCATGTGTCCCAGCCGCCCGCAGAGGGAGGGTTCAAGATTGAGAGTGGTCGGGGGTAAAAAGGTAAGAAAGGTTTATTGATCTAACAAACACACAGTACACAAAGCATAACAATACAACAATGACAGACAGTAAAATTTCGAGTCGGCAACTTATCGGCAGTCCCCTTTGCCTGGTATATGACAAGCCTCTCAAAATCCAGTGAAGTCAGGCATCCCCAATCTGCAGTGTCCAAGGGGGTACTGGGAAGGACCCTGGTATTCAGTCTTTGGGCTCTTTAAAATTCACTGGCCTACAACGTCTAGGTTAACAGCTTCTTAAAATTATGGCTTTGTCTGCTACACTGTTGATTCCTGGATGTGCTAGCAAATTTTCTAACTTTTGAACTATACTGTTAGCTCACAGCTACTCATAATCTTTATACTGCAAAATTTTCTTATGACTAACCAATAGCAGTACAAGCCTTTGTTTTCCTTATAGGATTAATTTCAGCTGCGCCATTGCTAACAAAGCCAGCTTTAACTAGGTTTTAAACTTTAATTAAACTCTTAGCTATAGAATACATTTTATAATGCATCAACAAATTACAGGAAATGCCTGGTTTGAACATCACAGAGCCTAGCAAGCGCTTTACCACAAACCATTTCCTTTAAACTCTACACTTTTTAGCTGTAATACATTTTGCGATGCATAGATAAGCAGCAGAAATTCTGGTTTAACCATCACAAGACACTTTAGCAAACATTTCTTTTAAGCAGATGCAACCTTTTATTGCCAAGAGACACAACCAGGTCACTGCCACATTCATGGCTCATTGGCATCTCCCTAACTCCTGCTGGTTCATAGGTGTTATTGAATCTCTATCTTTTTTAATGGTCTTGATGCTCCACTATTCAAGTTATCCATTTTTCTGTAATTTGTGCTGTCTGTTAGCCATTCCTGGCAACATCTTTCTTCAATGGCACAGCCCTGCAGACTTTAGCTCTAGCTTAAAACCTTAACTCGGATGTGATAATATGGAGTCGGGTGTAAAAATGACTTCTAGTGAAGTGTTGGAGGCACTGTCAAGATGCTCAAGGACTCTAAATTTTGTTTTTATGAATCTGAATAAGGGACATTCATTTAACTATAATGACTGCAGGGCTAATGAGAAGAATTTCTTTTGATTACAAGAATTGTGTAAATTTTTTGTATTTTTAAAAAACATTGCATGTAATCTAGCAAATCAGTGCATATTCCAGTATTTATATTTGTTTTTACTTTGATCTTAAACTGAATGACATAGTAGTAGTGTCCTAGCATATTACCAAAGCTTCTAGTTTCTTTTTAACAGGAGAAAAATGTGTTATATTATACATGATGGTGCCACGGCCTCTTCAGAATCCTAGATCCACCCAAAGCTATGATCACTCTTTCAAAAAAAAAAGCTGCATCTTCCTAGTTTTGCAAGTTAGCTTCTTTTTGGAGAGTCACTGTAGTCAGCTAAAGAATTTTCTCCCAAGTCTTTTTAAGTAGAGAGAATTCCAATGTTGTTGAACCCAATAGTTTAAACACATGAGATTTCTTGTTTTGTTTTGTGTGTTTTTTTTTTTAAGAGGTTATCTTTTTGTCCATTGTCTAGCTTCTGAATCCCTTAAACACTTACTTTGTCTTCATGAATGCTAGAAACGTACTTAAAAAATGAAAGCTGAGATTTTTTTTTTTGTATGATTTTTTTTTTTCCCATTAGGAGCTAGTGCTTTTAGTAAGGTACCAAATATCATGAGTCAAAATACAATCACAAGAGCTGACTACACATTGTTCCTGAGGGTAATGCTGCTGCCAGGGTGTTGAGCATTAATAGCTTGCCAGAGATTCCTGAACAAAGATAATGTCCATCTGGTGTTCACTACCTTATTCAATAACTAGCATGAGTAAGCCAGTTGAATTGGATAAAACTCTTGTAGATGCATTCCTAGTAGTTCCTTACTGAACTATCCATAGTGTACACATCTATATAAAACACTCAAGGGTTATAGACTTTATGCCTCTGGAAAACCTCATGAATTCTGGAATAAAACACACAAGTTGCCCAAAGCCTGATTGTAATTTGTAGAGGCCTCACATGCATCTGCCTATCCTCTCCCCAGATCTGCAAAGTGAGGAAAAATCAGATCACTCACTGGCTTTATCATCAGTCACTCCTAATAACATTAAACATCTCACTCCATACTGTGTTCTCATCTAGCAGGATGGGGGTGGTGGTGAAAGTAACTTGTGGCAGGTTAATTCTAGTGTGGCTAATGGATTTGTACCGTACTTCTTGGCTAACTTTCCTGGTGAAAAAGCAATGCCTAGGCCATCCAAAAAACAATGGGCATAAAAATCCAAGAAGCTAAATAACAGTGGAGTAGGCTCAGTAGAAATTATTGATGGGGAAGGAACAGGAGGATAGCTTGTATACAAAAATATGCTAGTTTCTTATTGACCAATAAATATTTTTGAAAATAGATGCCAAATTCTGTCCTGTCTCTGAAGTTGGGGGAGGAATGGGGGGGATGGGAACAGATTTTGGTTCCAATAACCTAAACAGAGCTGTTGAGACACTGGTTTAAAAAAAACAAAACTTTACACTTTTTCACATTCGAGTCTAACACATCAAGAATGAACCATACAAATTGTAAGAGCATACTTATTCTTACAGCTGTACTAAAAAATACATCTGTAGTTACCATTCTCAATTGTAGATGAATGTGCAAACAGCTTTGAGCACTTATCCAAATGTGTTCAGCCTAAATCCACTTCAGAAATAAAGTGAAATGGATGCTCCAGGCACTTTCAGCTGGAATGGATGTTTACTGGTCTTTGGTTTGAGTCTGCATTCGTGTGCTCCACTCCTCAGGCACACGAATCTATTCAAGATGCTTCTGATAAAACAGTATTAAAACTAAAAATTCTTGCTTTTCTTTTCTTGACTGGACGAGGGGTTGGAAACTAGGAGGACTGTATTCTGGGAGCAGTCAAACAGTCTCATTCTGCCTCAATTTCTCCATCTGCAATAGAGGAGATAGCATTTTCCCCTCTTATTTGCACAGGTGTGTTGATAAAGAGACCCTGTTAAATATGCTGTTCAACTAGAGTGTGTTTGCATGAGTCTTGAAAGTTTAACACTAAAAAAGTCAGTAAGCTCTTGCAGTGTTGCTATATAGTCAAGTCTTTTCCTCCTCAGACCTTGCCTTCGAAAGATCTGCCCTATGAACATAACAGTCTAAAGCCACTTGCAATTTGCTTGTTCTTTGAAATGCAAGTGGGAGGAATCCAGACATGGATTCCTTTCAGAGAAAGTCTAGAAATGGCAATTTGGCTTAAATGTTTTGGAAGAAAACAACATATGAACAAATTCAGTGGCTTGGAGAAAAAGTTCTGCACGCATCTCACAAATTGCATTTTGTTCTTTCGTAGTTCATATAATCTCTCCTTTCACCTTCACAGCAAATAATTTGTGTTTAATTCACATTTTAAGTGGGACTTGAAATCTATGTGTATTAACGGTACTCTGTCACTTACCAATCCTGAGTGGGAGCTACAGGAGTCATTATGGATCTTACTTGTCATCAGCAGCAGCAGGCCTTCAAAAGAAGAATGACAGTCTTTCAGTAAATGGGGAAGTCATCTCAACTGTATGATTAGTAGTCAAAGTTTGTTCAAAATCCTCTATGAATCCTGAAAATCTCAGGCTTAATAGTTTTTCATGTGCTTTATGATGAGGTCGGTGGTCGGAATTATTAAATCAAGCTGCCACTATTACTTTATTCTCAAAAAAGATGCTTTAAAACTAAAATAATTTGAATAGTTCTAGTAGTTTAAAAAAAAAAAAAACTAAGTTGAGTGAGGCCTGTGATGGGGCAAGGAAGTATCATCTGAGGCAATATGTGAGCATGACAGTCAGATGACCTGAGCTTCTTTTCAGCTCTGGCATTGGTTCCCTGTGTGTATATAAGATGCTTCAGTCCTGTACTTCCGTTTCACCTTCTGTAAATAGACAATAGCAACTCTTCACTATTTATCATGTGAACAATATAAAATAGAAATTTCAGAGCTGCTCAGCATTGGTCTTACTCTTCTCAGACTGAAGTGAATGGGAATTGCTTGAGCCTGCTGTGAGCATTTTTGCCCAATGTCACCCAGCCATAAGTTCTACATTGGTTAGCCTTGTCATATAAGATATTTATTCACTGATCCCAGACTTGCGGCAGTGAATTATTTTGGATGAAGTAAGAATTACTCGCTTACATAGTAACTCAAATTAGCTGGGGACAGAAGTTGCACATAAACCGGTTTAAGTGATCAGAAACTGGTTTAAACTTGTAACGGAACAGAAGTTCAGTGCACATAAACCAGTTTCAAAATGGCTGAAACTGGTTTAAGATAAACTTGGTTGAATATAGTATGAGACTTAACTGGTTTGGATCAAAACAGTTTATGCAACTTCTGATCCGAGCCCTTCCTGGCTGTAACACAGGACCTTCCTATGGGCTCACCCACCAGTTTCTGGGCCAGCCACCTGCCTCACTCATCTGCCATGCCTTCTTGTTTCTTAATTGGTTGTGACTAGGTGGGAGGCTGCCCATTCTTGCCCCGATGCTAGGGGGCACCCTCTGCAGCTCTATTCCTCCCCTACACAGCAGGCCAAGCCTCGCAGATGGCACCCAGGTGACATAATGCTCCCTGCCTACAGCTGGACCAGGTTTAGCCCCTGTTGTCAGGCCTCAGATACATGCATTCATACCACCCTTCTCTCACTAGGGCGTCTCACACTCCATCCCCTCTCCCAGGGTCTCTTTCATGCATTAACAACTTGTACCTCCTTGCTTCCTCTCGCAGAGGACCCCTTTGGCCATTTGCTTTATCTAGTACGCACCTTGGGTGGCAGACGTACTGTCATTTGGGCCTCTCCTGCAACCCTCGCCAGGGTAGTAGCCAGCCAGTTACCCAACCAGGGTCAAGCTTGCCCTGGACCCTCCCAGGGCAACTCTATACAAACTCTCTCACGCACACACCAGGCTCCCAGCCCTCTGTTTCCCCCCTCACTGGGGCTCCACATCCACCCCATCACTGGGGCTCTCCATCTATACCCTTTCACTAGGGCTTACCCTTACTGGAGCTCCACATCTTCAACCCCCTCACTGGGGCTATGGGGCTTCCTTCCCCAGTGGGGGCTCCAGTGGCCATGTCTGGCCCCAACTGCTACCTACAGTGATGTGTGGGGGCTAGGGGTTATTGAAGTGCCCTGATCTGCCTTCCACCAGAGTGTCAACTGGTCTGTTATTTTCCTGGAGGATCCCACACCACTGGAGCAGTTTTAGGTTGTGCCCAGGACCATAAGCCTCCTGTGGCTATCTGTAGATGTTTTCATACAGCAGCTCAGCCAGGTAATGTTTCCTGGATGTCAGTGGCAAAACTGCTCTGTTTATATTGGCAGCCATGGTTCTAAAATAGGCACCGCAATCAAGTACTTGCTGGCTACTTGACTTGGCTCTTAATGTGGCAGTGCCCTGCCACACTGGTCCAAGTTAAATCACAGTCCTCAAACATCCCAGCATGCTTTTTAGGCCTGGGCTGGCCTGAGCTGTTCTGTCTGCTCCAGAGAGCAGGTCTGGCCCCACCCCCCTGCTCTCTAGCAGGATCGGGGCATAGCCAGATGCCAGCCTGGCATGGCCCCCTGAGACAAAGGCGGCAGGGAGGGAGTTTATTCCCCTCCTCTCTGCCCTCTCACCCCACGTGACCCTAGCCAGGCTCTGCCTGGCCAGGGGTGAGGAGTGTAGGCCGTGGCCAGAATCTGTTCACACTCCTGCCCCACTGTTCCTAAAAGCCTGGCAAAGGCTGCTTCTCCCCTCCCCCTCCAGGCACACCCTGGCAGGGGTGTCTGCAGGCCATGGTGGGCATTTAAACCCTGCCCCAATCATACTCAGTCTGCCAGGGCCTGCCCACCCCCACTGCTCAGCTCATCACTGCAGAAGGGAAGGGAGGGCTCTCTCTATCACACCCCAGCTTCTGGCCTGCAGTTCCAGAATCAAAAATGAATGTCTGTTCACTTGCAACTTGGTTCAATCTTTGGACTAACCTGCAAAGATTGAATCAGCTCAGGCTCAGGCTTTTTGAATATTTGTATTTAGCCCAAATTGTCTTTAGCAATTCAAGTGTAACCCGGGCAGTACTCCAAGAGGTACCCCCTCTCCAATTGAAGGGATCAAAGCAGGTGCACAAGCACTGTGGGAGGTGTAGGGACTCACCTCCCCCTATAGGGCAGAGCCAGACCACCAATGGGGACTTAACCATATACTTTTTAATACTGGGAACATAACAGGCATAAATCAGAGGGTATAGTAGACACTAAAATGCCCCAAGGGGGAAGGATTCAACAAAGGTTAGACACTTACAATCACTGACAAAAGACAGGGTTAACAAAATACAAAACACAAACAGCAGAACAAACACTATGGGTTGGTGAAATATGAAAAGGCACAAAATACAAAGTATCAAATGACAAGGAAATATAGGGCCTAGATACCTGCAGGGGGCAAAAGCACAATGGCCCCTTTCCACTGCAAGAAGATTTGCTTTTTGCTAGTCACCCCAGCTGGGACTTGAACTCACATCTCCCACATGGTGGACAGAAAAGTCACCACACAGCCACCAGCAGTGACACTGCTCCACTCTGCTAGGGGTCTTGACCTTCCCAGAGCCCTGGCCTTATGTCAAGCTGCCTGGCCTTTGATTAAAGGAGCTGGAAGCAGAGCTGAGAACCTCAGGTCACTGCTCAGATCCTTGCTGAAGCGAGGGAGCCTCTCCGGCTGGCTGCAGCCTCTCCCAGGGGATCCTGGAGCCCAGCGGGGAGCCTCTGCTGCCGGTGCTGAGGGTCCCACTGCTGCCTGCAGGTCCTGCTCTTTCAGGGCCTTCTGGGGCACTGCTTCTGCCCTGTTGGTTCAGCTCTGTGAAGCTCCTCATTGGTCTCTCCTGAGTCAGCCCACGCTGCTCCTTTTATCCCCCTCCAGGTGACCCAAGGGGCCAATCGTGGGACACGGGGGACGGGGTGAGTCTCTGGGGCCTGATTGGTGCGGAAAGGGAATCCCAAGTCCTCCAATCGTCTTTTGCCGTTTGAAAACCCATGGGCTAGGTCACTGCCAACTAGCCCATCACACAAGCAAACCTGAAAGATGACTTTTTTAAGGTTCTTTCTTTTCCCTGTGCCTTGCCTTCTGCTTTGGGCCATAAGTGGATCAGGCAATTAAAAAAATAAGAAATTGACTTCAGTGTGATTTTTTTTTTTGTCATTGAGACTGCAAGTTTTATTAACTATGCTGAACTAGGCTCATACAATATCTTATGTTCCCACCATTGTGGCAGAACCCACAGCTTGTTCCCTGTCCAGAAACTGGGGACAATTAGGCATTGCATAAAAGTATCTATGAATGCCAACATATTGAGTGAGGAATTACCTAAATCAACTGGAAACATGTTGAAAGGTAGAGTGGGGCTTATGTCCATTGCCCACCTCTTTTAGGGAATTAAATGTCAGGCCAAAGATTCACAGCAGAAATTAAGGATATAATAGCCGCCTTACTCCAAATCTAAAATTACAGCCTTCAAATCTTAACACGGCTTTCAACAGTCCATGAACACCTCCATTTTCAGTATGGATATCTTCCAGGAGTCTAAAATTGTGCTTCTGGGCAGTGTCTCAGTCTTGATGGTATTGACCAGCTCAGTGTCTATGTCCCATTAATCCCGGTCAAGATTCACAGACCAGATATTTCATCAACTGTGCCTCCTGCATATGTCTCAGAGCTCAGGGTCCAAATAATGCACGAGGGTAGCTGATAGTGTCTTGGCTCCTTTATCCAATGAATTGATGGGTAAAGCACTCAAGTAAGATGTAGAGACTTATATGAGTTCACTCCACCTCCTATTTCAGGAGGTTTTGCATCCATATCTTCCATCTCCCAGAATATGGCCCTAACTAACTACTATGGTTGTAGTCATCTACTATGGTTGTAGTCATTTAGATGAAAGATCTTTGTGCTTCTGTTTGCAGCTTTTCTACTTTGCATAATATAATTAACTGTATATTGGGCTGGAGAGAGCAATAAGATGATACTATGCACTGGTGGCTGGGGCACATATCAGAGAGGGGACAGTCCTCATTTCTGCTTCCTGTCCTGCTAAATATTTCATTATTCTTATTAACTCTTCAATGGAATTAGAGATGGGAACCTGAATGAGGACTTTCCCTTAAGCTGTCAAATTATGCCCACTTCTGCCCTCCAGTGGTGGTCAAGCTGTGGGGGGCTAAAGATCATGCTGTTGGACCTAGGCACCTGATCTTGGAACCAAGTTTTACACAGGTATTTAACTCCTTAAAGGGAAGTTTGCTTGTGAGTATGCTCCAGACTTACACCCGGCAGCGATTCCTTGATGGAGACCAAGGGTCCAAAAGCAGTTACAAGCGGGGGTAAGACCTGAGAAGCTTCATAGATATATGTCTGGGTTTGGAGTGCCTCTGGACTTGTGTAGGTGGGTCATGGGCAGAGTGTGCTTCATTCTGCTACCCCAGAGATGGGATGTGCTGCCACAGCACCGTAGACCAGTCCTAGGGTCTTTTTTGGACCTATCCGCTATGTTTTAGTGAAATGGGAATGATGATAACATTTTCTTGCCTTTTCAGATTTAAGTTGTGTGCTCTTCAGGTTCTGTTTCTAAGTGCTGTTGTATTATAAATAATAAAACTTATGAGTGAAATTCAGAGAGGATACTCAACGAGCCACTATAGAGCTATAGCAGCCAGTACTCTAACCATGGAAGAGCACAGGGGCTACATCCCACTGCACACGTTGTGCACAGCCCTTGTCCAATATTATAGCCCACCCCATACCAATGACTTCCACTCTAGTTTATTCAGGAAAAGCCCAGCGCATCCATAAATGACACAATAATTTAAAGTCAGAATGAACCAAGCTATTGCAGTTTGAAAAGGTAATTGCTTTGGCAGAGGGGTCATATACAGCTCTCTGTCACAAAAACCTGTGCATTGCAATTTGAAATAAAAGTGAATTTCAGCTACCCACAATGTGACTGCAAGAGGAACCCTAACAAACAGGGGCAATTGCTTGCTTTTTCATTTTGTGCAACAGTATTTATCTCACACTGACACTGAACCTGGTGATTAATACAATAAAAATATAGAGTGTACTTGGGAGTCTACTTTCCCTGAAGCCAGAGGTGTTGTCCTTCTCTTTTGTGTTTGTCTTATTTTTTTTTTTTAAGTAATAACATAATGATACAATTGCCTTCTTTTACATTATTCTGGCGGCTTTGTAGTTTCACACAAAAACAGGTAAGTTTACATCCCAAGCTTGGAGAGTCTAAATTAGACAAAGTTTGAGTGTGGGATTTTTCCCTATGTGTAATATCAGGTCAGAGGTAACAGGAGGCATACAGTTTCCGTGTGGTTTGGGAGGTGGGGGAAATGATCATACTGGAAAACCAATAAAATGGTGAATCTTCCTAAGCTTTAGAGTGCCTTTTTTCCAGCTGTTTTTCTAAGGGTTTATCTACATGCAGAAGTTGCACTGGTTACAGTTATTTCAGCCAAGCCCATCCAAGTGTTGCTACCGTCATTAGTGAAGGGCGTATGTCAATTTAGGTCTTAAACCAGATTTGCCTGAAAGAATTTATGAATTAAGGATATTGATAAGGCTATGTTGTTGGTTGCTGTGAGTATTGTATTGGTTGCTGTGGGTATGTATTATGGTAAGTTCCTTTCACATTTGTTAGAAAATGCACCCAGGAAAGGGTAAAGAGAATAGTTCCTGATAGCCACATCTTCGGGCAGGCACGTGAAGAACCCTGCAGGACCCATTTGCTGCAATGTGTGCACTGAAACCTCTGTGGGCTTGCTAAGCAGGTCTCTCAAGGAATGGCTCAGCCACTCTGAAGAATGGAAAGATGGAAGAATGGAAATAATGATTTAAAGACACGGATGTTCTTACCTAAATGGAAGTGTTTATAGTAAAGAGCCTTCTTCCAGATCTCAGGAGCTTGTGAGAGTCTGGTCCCCATGCCCAAATCTGAAAGCAGGTGGGATTAAGAGGGGCTTGAGAGTTAAGACCCTCTGATGATAGCAGCATGTAGTTAGCTTTGAACTGTGACAATTAGCATGAGCTATAACTATTTTTATTATATGCATATAAAAAAAATCAGACCCTAAATCTGTGCAAATTAGCTTTGAGCTGAAGTGCTGAGCTGTGTCACAAGGAGGCAGCATTGTCTCTCATTTGCAGAATTTCAGGCATGAAAAGAAACACATCCTCTGTATGGGCTGCTGCTTCCTCAGCTTAATGAAATGCACTGTTTTGCTTCTGTGATGGCCTAGAGGGGACCAGAATGCAGCGTGGGATCTGTCCACATATTTGTCTCTGGTGTATATCAGTAAGAGCTCTAAGCTTCTTTAATGCAAACACACCAAAATATTTAAAATAATTTACCAGTAGTTGCTTTATTTTTCTTATATTGTACAGATGGTAAAATACTGGTTGTACTGTTTCAAACCTTGCTGTTCTGCAACAAGAAGGGGAAAACATTTTTTTTAAAAGTTATTCTGCAGTTCACTGAGGCCATATGCCCATGAGCAGGGTCATATGGTTGCTGCAGGATGAAAAATCAGCAGTTCAAAGTCATGCCACTGCCTTTTTGCCCCAGTGCATGCCCTGCCCATAGGATTAACACAAGAGAATATGCTCCAGGTGGGGTAGGGAAGACTGGGTTCAGCACCTGTGCTGGCTCCAGCAGCCTTATCTGGGGTCCTGGCGGCCTCCCGGGGCTCCAGCAGCAGCAGTCCAGTAGCAGGGAGCCTGGCCAGCAGCTAGAGCACAGCTCTGCTACCAGCCGCATTCCTGCTGCATGCCCGTGCTGCTTTTTTTGTGGGGGTTTTATTTTGTTTTTTGTTTTTTTGACACAGGGATTTTGCAGTGTTCCTCTTTGCTGCCAAGTGGGCCAACTCCAGGAAGCTAAGGGTGAAAGGTGCTGTCAGCCAGGTCTCCCTTATCACTTGGGGTTAGGGCACTCTGTCACAACATAAGAGGTTCAAAAACCTCTGAGACCAAAATGGGGGTATGTGGATCCATGACTCCTATGTTTTGGGCAAATGCTCTAATCAAAGAGCATTTATGATGGAGAAGGAAGAGTCTTATGCTGCTGCTCACTTACTCAGGTGTCTTATCTGCTCAGGTCAGAAGTACTGCTACAACGCATTTGCTTTATTTGATCAGGGATCTGGGTCACCAGTTTTTGAACAGCTTCCCTGTAGCAGACCCAGGCAGCTTTGGCTAGGTTCCACCATAGGATCCATTTAGACAAAAATCACAGGGATCCCAGTGCCGATTTAAGTAATGATGGGCCTATGTTGGCTATTGGGAAAGTCGGGGAATACAGTGCAGGATGCATGGAGCATGCTCCCACTTAGATTGTTGGATATGATAGTGAGTTCTGGGTTACAGTCACATTGCCAGTGAGCTGAGTGCAAGGTTGCTTGCTGTTTGGGATCAAAGACCAGTTGCAGATCTTCTGTGGACATCCAGTCAATAAGGTCTTTGCCACTGGCTTCATTTGCTTCATAACCTCACATAGTGCAGTGGCTGTTAAACTCATCAATATATGGATGGGGCTGGGATTGGTGCACTTGGGAGTGCTGGCTTCAACCATTCTGAATTAGGGTCTTTGTATGTGTTGGTAATGTGCAGCTCCCCTATTTTGATGGCAGTGTTGTAAATGGCTTTTTCTTCAGCTGGGTGTAAGACATCAGAATGGGAGTTAGGTAATCCTCCTGGACAGGGCAATGCCTTTATGAAACCAATCTGATATCAGTTCTATCACTCATAAGAGTCTTGTCAGCTCTAGAGAATTCATTTGTTTGCATTAACTGGTGTACAAATTAATTGAGTGTCCAGGTTAGCTGTGTTAGGTTGCACACATTACCTCAAGCGCTTTGGACTGTTGAGTGGTGTTATGTTAGAAAGAGCTTTGAGCAGTCCCATGTTAAGGCTTAATGCCATTTCTAGTGCAACTTGTCACTGCTCTAAGTGGGCATGTGGTGGTAGAGGTGGGTTGCAGGGGCAGGAGCATGGAGCTGGGAGGTGGAGAGGGATGGGGAAATGAGGGCTGTGGTAAAAGGAAGTCAGTTAGACATTGAAGTGAAATGAAAAAAGTAAGACCCCCAAAGAATAAAATGAAAGAAGTAAAAAGGAATTAAAACACAGAATTAAAATTAAAAAGTCTCATGTCTTAATACATTGGGATTGGATGTGGGGGTGGGACTGGGGAATTGGATGGCAGGGGTTGTGCTGCCACTGCTTGCACTGCTGGCTGCTTGTACTGCTTGCACAGAATTACACCCTTTGGGGATGGGAGAGAGAGTTGGCTTGGTACTAGTACCACTTCCAGAGCAGGAGGCTGGGGGAGAAGACAGCACATCTTGGGATGCTGAAAGACTGAAAATTGGTCATTTTATCTCCACAGAGACTATAATGTACTATACTCGTTACTATAATACGAGGTGGCTGGCACAGGTCAGAGATAACCCTTGCTTGAAGTGGTGTAACTCTAAGATGTCTAGAGGGTGCTTTACACCTAGTTTTCATGCTTTAATGTGGACACTCGTGTATTAAGAACTCTTAATGTAGTCTACGGGTAAATTATAACACCCCTCTTAGTTCATCTCTTAGTAGCTGCTTGTGGGACAGCTCTAACTTGCTTGAAAAGTCAAGATATGGCAGCCTGCTGATTATTTTCACATAATATCTAAAGTCACATAGAGAGTTTTCACTTACCACTCACTGGAGGTCGCTTCCCTCTAAAGACTGGAGAATGATTCAGATCTCAACAGGATTGTCTGAACACCCATCCTGAAAGCCAGATACTGGAAGAGGAGGAAAGAGTTGCAGACAACTTCCTACTCCTTCTATGGAACCCAGTGGCGACATATTATCTCTGCCTGCTCCTGTCACCCCCAAGGGCTTTTGAGGTTTTGGGATTTTTTAAATTTTTTTTTTTGAAGGTGAACAGATCTGAGATATGTCTTCACCTTAGTTTTATAATAGAGATGGCCAAGTATGAGCAGGCACCATGCTTCCCATGCGTGTGCTGTGGAAGATGCTAGGAGTTATCCAGGTCAAGACAATGACACTACTCTTGGGGATTTGAGCTCTAATGTGCTTGATGAAGTGCAGGGCAAACCAATCTATTTTTAAAATGGAAAATACTAAATAACGATGGAATTGCAAAAACTGTGGGAGATGATGCACCATAGGATTTGGAACAACAGATCAGTTTTGTATACGGCATTGACAATGGCACAATTCTTACCTCTACAGATGTAGGTATTCGGTGGGGAAAAGAAACCAAACTAGATATTTTAAATATTTATTAGTCAGACTGGGATAACAGCCTTTATACAGCACAGTTTGCATATGTTCTCCAGATACATCCTGTATACAATCACAAAACCATGACATGGATTTATACATAGAATGAAAACTGAGACAGATTTACAAGCATTTCTTTATACAGTTCTCATACTGGATTTGTTTCAATTTATACAACTTTTCGAACAAGTCTGTCTGTTTTTTCAAGATAATTTGGAAGCAAAATAAAAAAACAAACAAAAAAGGAATATTAACAAACCACCATCAATGCATGCAACATTCATTGTGGAAACATTACATTTCTCCAAGGACTACTCTTTTTTTTTTTTTTTAAGGTATTTTTGTAGGGTTTTTTTTAAACATTGGGTATGCTGTACACGTCATCTGATAGCATGACAGCACACACGCTAGTCAGCCATTGTTGAGCACCTGAGCACGTCACTGCACATTTATACAAGATACAGTCAAATAAGGTTCACATTCACATGCTTGGACGCCAGATGGAATTAATAATTTAAACTCAATTCATATACAAAAATGTATATTTATTTACAGGGTAACAAATTAAGAAAACTGCTTTCTCTCAAATCACCTATTCTGAGTTATGGATATATACTTATATATATATATATTATAACTTTTGAGCTCCTCAGTATATTATTTTTTAATCTTTTTTTAAAAGAATAAACCAAAACATACAGAAAACGTCAAAATGCATTGTATGATTTAAAGAGAGAGTATCCGGATTTGCTTATTCTTTCTACTTTCTTAGTAAAGGCAACTAGTTATTCAAAAAGAGCATCCAATCCCACATTCCAGGTGCACCCACGGCACTACAGGAATGGAGGATTGGGCCCCTCATGTTACGTAGGTGGATACTTACACTGAAGTTCCTCTCTGTTTCATTACCATTTCAAGTTTCAGTCACACAGATGCAATTTTCTCTGTGATACATTTAGGTATGTACATATCTAGGTAGATAGACAATGGAATCTGGGGAACTAAGAAACTGTAGCAATGAAAATAAGGTACTGAAAAATATTGCCAGATAGGATTCAAATAATGAGATAAAAAAATACTATTAATATCTTTATGAAATCTCAGTGAAACTAAATGCTAATTAAATAATCTCTATAGGGCACACTAGCTTACAATATAATAGATGTTTTCTTTTTCTTCATCTTCATCATCCCTAGAGTAAGAGTCACTATTGGCTGGTTACCAGCTACAATACCCCACAGTCTGACCATTTGAACACTCAAGCATCCAGACAACTAACTATCAATTCCTCAGTCTTGATGCAAACCCTTCTGAAGTCAATGGAAAGGCAACCAGTGACTTCAGCAGGCTTTGGCTTGGACCTTATTTCTTCCAGCAAGGTTAATGTAATGTAGAAATGTGGGTAATCATAAAGCAGCAGCACTTGTATTGCCCCTGGATACTATCCCTTTAAAGTGTAATGATAAAGAACTAGCTCAACATTCATCATAGAAACTCTTGTGTCTAGTTTGAACCAAGAAAAAAATTAGCTGTTTGCTGCTCATTGTATGCATAAAATAATGACAACATTAGAAATCCCTGGCATTTGTAAACACACACACACTGTGCTTTTGCTCATTTTTTCAGCTTGTTTCCACTGTACAAGGCCTAGAACAAAGAAGCAGCTTCAACTTCTGTTGACTCAGCAGATGTATGAAATTAAAAAAAAAGTTAAAATGCCTCTGCCATTGCCTACCGCAATATGAATCTTCAAAGAAATCTTAGAAGTCGATGAATGCATTAATAAGCAATCATCCAGAGATGTTAAGAGCTGTCACCACATTTAAGCATTTTTGGCCAGCTAGAAGAAACAAAAAAATTGAGAAAAAAGTGAAAAAAATATGCTGATATATATACAAAAAAGTAAAAAATCTTAATTGTCCTTGTCTGACTTTAAAAAAAAATATATTGTCACTAGGAGGGGTTTTTTTTTTCCTGACTTCATTCACAAAAAAAGAAAAAGAAAATAGCATTCAAACGTGACTTAGTGTTGCATAGAATGATTCCAGTACAACCCAGAACTAGAAATTTGGTCAAAAAAAGAACTTGGCACACTTTGAAAGCATCTTCCAGCCTCTGAATTGATGCTTCCTCTGAAAAGGGAGAGTGCATTGACCCAGCTCTGTCGCTAGCTAGCTCTCTGCAATGGATAACAAGGATGACACTAAAGAAGTCCTGCACTTGCTGCACGTGGTCAAGTCAGTGCTGATCGAGGCCAGGTTTCCTGACATCCCCCTGCCCTTTGCATTTCAGGATGGGCTTCCAACACGGGCATTTCAATATACAAAAAATGTTTTTGATGCAGTTCAGAGAATCAAAGATGCACAAATTAAATGAGTTACTGACGGCTGATTCCAAAGAAACTGTGGCTTTTTTCTTCAGCCTCAGCCGCACCGAACAAACAGTCCAATTTCATAAAAATACAGGACACATTTATGCGCGTGTGTTTGAAAGCAAAGCATGCCTGCCTGCTTTTGTCAATTAAGACTGATGATTACAGGCTTCCCAGTAAGCCATCCAGTTAGCGCTAGCTCCTGCTGGAAATCTCCATAGCAACCATCAGCATGACTTGCTGTCTTCATAATAAATCTTAGCAAGAACAAAATTACCAGCAGTTTGCACAAAATTGCACATCTCGCTGCTTGTTCTTCATGCAGTAATTGAAACTGGACATTTCAAAAACAGAATGGACATACTGTAGTCATAAGGAATTCAAAATAATCCAAAAAACAAGCAATACATATGTAAAAGATCTGGTTTTTCTTTTTTTTCTTCTTCTTTTTCCCCATTTTTGTTAACTATCCACTCAAGGTTTTGTGGTTCAGTTTGGGATTCTGCTTTGAGATATTTTATTATCCGTTTAACAACATATACAGTTTCACAATATTTAGACTATCTTATATTAACTCCGAAGGACTGTTTGTAAAGAAGAGGAGAGTTGGGATGAAATCATAACATTCAAAGTAAATGCATATGTCATACGCATTGACAATGACATTATGTCCTTATGAGAACTTAGATCATTGTAGCAAGACTACACTGCTACGAATGAAACACGGTATGTACCCAAACCATAACTTGGACTTTACTTTATGTAGCTTTAATATTTTGTAATGATTTATTTCCATGGTGTTATTTTTAAATCTGAATGAAATAAAGAAAATGTAAAAAAACCCGTCAAATATGTGCACTAGCTCTTTCAAAATTAATCCAATTCCTAATCTAGTTGTAGTTATCTTTATTTAAAGCATGTCATATTTATTCAAAGGGAATACTTTCAATTTTCCATGTAAGTCAGGTCAAGCTACAAAAAGTACACTTAAAATTATTTGTAAAAAGCTCTTGTTGGGCAAAAACAGTAAACATTCACCAAATTTTGAAATTTTGGTCACTGTTTCTTAAACATGCAAAGGCCATTAGCTGATATTTCCAGGTAATCACCTGTGAAATCATGTTAAAAACGAGGCCATGAAACATGAAGACATTTTGGAGTCTCAAGGGAGTCAATACCACGTTGATTCATCATTAACAATTTCTACAGTTAAAAGAATGACGCAAGTGGAGTCCTTTTGCTTTAAATTGAGTAAGGAGGAAAATATCACACCCAGTTTCAGATCCCCTTTGCATCGCTATCCCAAATCAAACTGTTACTCCTTAGTTTTAAGCCCCTGTAAATAAGGCTTTTAATTTGGAAGTGCTGACACGGCCTTAAGTTATGGTGTTGCAAGTGACCTTTCTATAATTACTTCTTTCACAACTGACAAGCCACTTAAGAGTGGACTAGTGTCAGTCATTCACCTGAGTTTACTAAGAGGAAAGTCTCAATGTTTATTAATGCAACTATCTGCAGATACTAAACATCTCCTTTACTTCTTGTTTCTTGCTTTAGATGTCAAGAAGTGTGTTACTGAAGTTGGTGTAGGACCCCCACAAAGACCGGGGTAGTATTAGCACAGTGGGTCTACTGTTTTGGAGTGCATACTAAATATTTTAAACTTTACTGCCCTTAAGCAATTTGGGTAAGGCTGATGGTTGGGAAAACAAGAAATAGTTTAAATCATAGTATTGATCCCAAGGCTTAACACCCCTGTGCCCCCCCCACCCAAGAAAAAACCTGCTTTTATAAACTGCTGACCCCATAGGTAAAATGAATTGTAGTTAATAATTTTCTTTTTAAAAATCACTATATTTTCCCCCCTTCATTTGGTGCAATTTCCATCCTGTCCTTTCTCTTTCCACTCCAAAAAATAGTTCATCAATGTGCTTTTAACCCTTTACATTCCAGGATGGTAGCTTACATCCAGCATTGATACACACACACACAAAAATGAAATCATTCTGACTGCATTAGCCATAGAAAGTCTCCTTGGAAAACAAAAAACACAAACAGAGTGTTAAATAATGTTTCCACCACTGCAGACAGCCTGCAGTTTGGGTCCTGTGGCACAATCTCACTACAACAAATTATCAGAGATTCTAAGGTGCAGAGGAACATGGTTTACACTTCTGAAAAGTGAGATTTGGAAAGTCAGTCACCCTAGGTGCTGTTGCATAAGATGATTTCCTTCTGGTTGCACAGAACACCAGATTACTCTCTCAGACACATTACCTTCAGCTACAGCTGAACTCTGTGCATTAATGCCTTCCCCTCAAGCCTTCATTATTTCTTTCCGAGTTACGTTCTTGACAGCCACAAAGAGTCCAGCATCGCGGAGCCCTCTTATCAGTCTTCTTTGCAAACAGCCTCACTTTAAGTTCTAGGCCCAGATATTTCCTTTGCTGTGTCATGCAGCAAAATAAGTTACTAGCCCTCATTTAAGTGTGCTATGTAGCCCAGAGCCTGCTCTTTCCTACTTTGTATTCTGAAAGCCTAGCTAAACACAATGATATCGAACTATAGTCTTGGAGTGATGCTGTTTATAGCAGACTCGGCAAGGTTTTGTGACCTAAGCAGACAGAACTGCTCAATGTGTTTGTGTGGAGCTGACCAACAGTTTGTGCCAGTTTACTATTCTTTTCCTAAGATCCACTTTGTCAAGCCAGATATAAGCTTCCCCAATCAAGGTCTTTTTCATAAACTTCCCTCCATTGGAGACGAGCAGAATCTGGGAAGGAAAAAAGAAAAAAAAAAAGAAAATATTGTTACAACCTCGTTTTAAAAATTCTTTAGGCGGTCCATTTGCTGACGTGCAACAACAATTCAGACATGCTGACCTCAGTGTTTGCACCTGGAGAACAGGAAAGAAACATCTATCACAGCCTGCTACATAAGGATCTCCTCCCACTGGAGACAGTGAGCACAGTTGAATGCAAGGTAGATTCCTATTCATTTTATGTGCCTAAATGGCACTTACCTAGCTCTATAACTGCCTTTCTGACACACATGCAATTTGCAATTCTTTCCATGTGCTGTGTGGGCACACAAGCATCCATGTGGCTACTGGCTGTGCTCTGGCTGGACAGTTATGCAGTTCCATACAAGTGTAACTTGGGGAACACGAGTCCAGAACTTGTAGCTCCCCAAAAATGGAGGAATATTTTATCTCAGGGGTGTAGTAGTCAGGGCACGCACCCAAGATGTAGGAAGTCCAGGATCTAGGCCTCCTCGCCTTACAGGGGTTTTGAATTTACATCTTTCTAGCTTCCCAGTATAGTGCTTTAACCACTGCACCCAAGGATAGGCCGTATTCAATCATTTCTTTAGTACTCCAGGGTAGGCTTCATTAGTGCTGACTAGAGTGGAAGACTTGACTTGCAGGCGATACTACGTGCAACTGAGTATGCTACTAGTTTCTTTTTTATTATTTTTTTTTCTTTTTTTTTCTTTTTTTGCATGAGCCCTACTGACTCATATTCAGTTTGTGGTTCACTATAGGTCCCAGATCCTCTTCTGCAATACTGCCGCCTAGTCAGTCATTCCCCAGCCTGTATTTGTGCATGCAACTATTCTGTCTTGACTGCAGGACTTTTCTCTTATCCCTACTGAAATTCATTTGAATAATTCCAGAGTCTCTTTTTCCAGTTTATCAAGGTCAGCCTGAATCCTAAGCCTATCCTCCAAACTGCCTGCAAGACCACACAGCCAGAGGCCATCTACAAATTTGCTAACTGGGCAATCAATCCCAATGTGCAATTCATTAATGAAGTAAATCAACAGGTACCTGACCAAGGATACATACCTGGGAGAGCCCACATGATACCTCTCTCCAAGTAGACCTCGAGCCAGTGATGACCATTCTTTGAACATATTATGCACCCACTTTACAGTACTTTACACTGCCTCTTTAAACTTAGTAACAAGAATGTTGTGGGAGAGAGTGTTGAAAGTAGTGCTGAAGTCAAGGTTTAATCCATACCTCCCCCCACGAAAACCCATTACCTTGTCATAGAAGGATATCAGGCTGGTCAAGTATGACTTTCTTTTAACAAACCTGTGTTGGCTTCTTTTGATCACCTTATTCGTATCCAGGTGCTTAGAAACGGATTCCTAGGTACTGAGGTCAGACTGATTGTAATTCTCCAGATCTTCCTCCTTGGGCCAAAGAGGCCAAAGGGGCATATCTCTATTTTTCCTTCTATAATTTCCATCTTGCTTTCAATTTTCCTCTGCACTACAATTTGAGTCCCTTCCCTAACAAGTCTCAATTTCTCACCCTTTGATCTACTCTTTTGATCTGTCTTTCTCATCAGTCCCGGACTTCAGTTGCCCCCTTCCTCCTCCGTACACTCACTTCTGCCGCTGACTATTGTATTTACTTAAATCAATGTAGGAAAATAGCCCGTCACCTTACAGTTGCATACAAGGAAACCTTGTCTATCTTTCAGCCTGTCCATGATTTCAGGTATGTTTATTTCCAGGTCACTGTTTTCAAATTTGCTTCCAATTTCCACGCAATCAGGGAGAGTAGTCTGATAAGAGGAAGGGGGGGAAGAGGCTGCAGGTGGAAGAGGTTGGGGTGGGCAAGGGGGCTACCAACCCCCCCAGGTTTATTTTCCATCCTGTAGCAGTGGGAGGGGGACAAATTCAAAGTAAACTTCCAATAATTAATTTCTATACCTGAAAAAGTATAACAAATGTATACATTTTCAATATATGCAATCTAATTATTGGGGGCGTCATCTTCTATTCAAGTAAATATGGTAATTCCTTGTTTAGTCTCGGTTTCCAACCCCAAGCTCCTCATCCCAGCCTCCGTCAGTTCCCAGTGATTCCTATGCCATAGGCTGTATCCTCATCAGATAAATCCACCTCACCTTCATTCCCCAACTTCACTAGTTTCCAGACTTAGGACTCCTATACACGTGTAGGGAGCAGACTCGATTAATTGAATCTGCTGGAGCACAGGAAAGTGCCACATGTGTTTGCACCCCCGTGTTTAAAAATGGCAGCGGGGTGCTTTGAACTAAAGCTTGATCAATGAGCTTTAGTTCAAAGTGCCCCACCACCTTTTTTCAGTGCGGGGGACTGAAAAGGCTGCTTCTGGTCCTAGTGATACACGTTACACTCGGGTGCTTTTGATTAAATCGATCGTTAATTAAAGCATCTTCTGGGGCACATGTAAAAATGCCTTTCCTGTCTAAACAACCTCAGTTTCCTATGGTTAGCTCCTCATTTGATCTCAGTCTCCCTCCACTCACTAGGTCCAGTTACCCCATTTTCCTCCCTATCCCTTACCTGCAGTCTTTCCCACTTCAGCCACAATTTCACTGTCTTCCTAACCCAGATTAGCCTCTGGTTCCTCTCTCCGCTCCTCTAACTTCTTTGTCCCAATTTTCTCCCCCAAGGCTATCTTTTGTCCTCTTGTTATTTGAATCAGGCAGCTTCCTTCTTCAAGCAGAAAGTTGTGTGTGTGGGAGGGAATTTAGAGTACAGAAGAGACAGGTTCCCTGCTGACCCTGGCACAGACCATAATAATCCAAAACTTAACTGCAGAGGAAGTTAACCCCAGGCAGAAGCATGCCCAGTGAAGGCAGTCTGTAGGGACTTCAGCAGTTAAACTAAGAAATCTCTGCCAAGAAAGTATAAGTTGCAATTTCCAGGGGCTTCTAACTTAACTTGAGTGGACTTCTAAGGAAGGTGCAGAGCATCTCCTTTCAAACCCCTAATGCGAGGAATGGGGGATCTAGTGCCTTACAAAGAATAGGTCATTAGGATTTTATCATGTGAGAAAAATCATGTATTGCTTTGTTCTCTGAAACAACTATGTTGTTTTGGTTCTAATTTTAAAAATCACCTGACACAGACACCCAGAATGGAAAATTGCTGCCCAAATGGTTGAAATTTGGAAAAGCAGTAAGTAAATGAACAGAGGGAAGAGACTGTGCCTCATGGAGCAGCTCCACACAGCTTTCGGTATGGTTCAGAGTCTGCTTCTGGTCCTAGTGATTTACAGTTTACACTAACCTTTGTGAGGGCCTGGAAACATGACACTTGAACTCCAGTATAATTTGGTACACTAATTTAAATTACACTTGTGTGTGGAACAGCCAGCCAGCCAGCCGTTCCAGGTTAGCTGTTTGCTGTACACACAGTGCCTCATGACTAGAAGGTAGAGGAGCAGATATTAGGTTATCTAGGGTAGCAAATGGCTAACTTGTGACAGCTCTGGACATAGTTTAATCCCTGATTTTTCCTAGGAAAATTCTACATGGCATTCAAATACATTACACTGTTGTAGGGGATGAGTGTTGTATGCCTGATCCTTGTTTAGACTGCTTTAAATGATAATTACACTGATGTAAACGTGGCATATATGTCCAAGAGCTGAGACTAAGTAGATTATGTCCAATAAACAATATTAATACCTAGCTATTACATAGTCCTATTTATCAGAAGATCTCCAAGAATTCAGTAAATATTCTTCCCTTTTACACGGAGAATATGTAACTCGCAGAATCTGTGACTGTATGATGATTCAGAAACAGATATTGGAACAAAATCCAAATGCACTTCCTCTCAATCCTGGGCTAATCTACAAAACTCTATTTCCTCTAAAGATGTGTCATTAGGAATGTGCAAGTCAACAAAAGCAGCAGAGGGGAGATAAGGAAGTGATGGTGGATCATAAACTAAACATTAGTCAACAATTTGATACTGCTGCCAAAAACACATATTTCCTTGTGAGATGTAGTATTGAATGTCATATATAAGGCGTGGGAGGTAAATATTCTCTACTCAGTGCTGGCAAAGCCTCCTATGGAATATTGTCTAGGTTGGGGTGTCACACTTTAAGAATGATGTAGCAAATGGGAGACAGTTTGGGGGAGAGTTACAAAAATGCTAAGATGCCCAGAAAACACGGCCTAGAGAAAGGTTGGAATAATTTATTTGTTTAGTTTAGAGAAGGGAAGACTACGGAAAAATGTAACTTGTCCTGCAATGTGTGAAATGTTGTTATAATGGGAATGGGAATTCATCGTTCTCCATGAACACAGGGAGTAAGATGAGAAGAAAATGGTGTAATTTGCAGCAATTAGATGTTGGGGTAGGGAGGGGCAGGGAAACCCTTCTAACTACGAAGGCAGGTATCTGGGCAGGTTATAGAATCTCCTTCACTGCAGGTTTCAAGATCAGGTTACATAAACTCCTGTTGGGGTGCAACACACACTTTTCCGGCATCAATTCAGGGGTATGGGCCGCATGATCTCCGGAGGTTCCTGCCAGCCGCACATTTCCATGATTCCTGAACTGTGCTTTTTCTTTGCAATGTTCTTTTTCCAACAACCTCTTAGTCAAATGACTGGGGATGGAAGATGGATCTCTAATGGCCATAGCACAGCATGGAAAACATAAAAAAAAAGACTTTAATAAGATCCAGAATTACCTGAAGAGAATGCCCAGCAGGACTCAAGCTAAATCTAAAAGTCTCATTGAATGAAGGCTCTCGGTCATGCCTGCACACCCGTGTTTTCTTCTTAATTACTCTCTTTTGAGTAGAGATATTGACAACATACAGCTTCACATAAAGATCTACAGGGAAAACAATTCAACTTGTCATACAGTTGCTTATCAGTTAGTATTGTCCCTAATGATTTTAAATTATGAGGAAAAAACAGACTGCTGTATATCATGGAGCTATATTGTGCTTTCATTTACACAGGATTCCCCAGCCTCCTATCATCCCATTGCGAACTTCCTTTTTTTGAGGAAAGTCATTGTATAGGTGGTCACCCAACAGGTTCAGGTGTATCTGAAAGTCATCAGCTTGCTGGACCCTTGTCAATCTGACTTTTGCCCTGGATCAAGCATGGAGACTGTGCTGGTGAACTTGGTCAATGATCTTTCCTTGGAGACTCACAGGGGAACTTCTACCCTGAAGATTTTGCTGGATCTTTCACAGGTGGAATGGTGAAAACCTTTGATACAGTTGACCATGAGGTGCTCAGAAAACATTTACATGACTTGGTGGGTATTTGCAAGATTCCTCTTAACTGGTTCCACTCCTTTTTGGCAGGAAGGTTTCACAGGGTGGTGATAGATGAGAGATCATCATCTCCTTACCTGTGGGGTCCCCCAGAGCTCTATCCTGTTACCCCTCCTCAACATGTACTTGAGGCTTCTGGCTCAGGTCATGCAGAGATTTGGAGTGAGATGCCACCTGTATGCTGATGACATTCAGCTCTATTGTTCTCATCTAACTCAGGCCCCAGAACCTTGGTCCTTTGTTGCAAGTTAGGGCTGGATGTGGGTGAACCACCCGACCCAGAAAAGACAATGGTGATGGGGCTGGGCAGTCCTAGACAGGATTGGGATGCCTATTATTGACAGGGTTCAGCTTCCCATTGCCACTCAGGTTTTCAGACTTGGGCTGCTCCTGGATCATCTGCTGCACCTGGATCTTCAGCTGACAGCAGTGGCTAGGGGTGCCATTCACCATCTCCATCTAGGAAGAAGTCTGTGACCCTTTCTTTTAGATTCACATCTGGCCACCATCACCCATGCTTTCATAACCTTAAGACTGTAATGCAGTCTTGTAATGCCACCTTGAGTCTTTGTTGGCAAGGGCAGCATATAAATCTAATTCATCAATCAATATCCCATACAGACTATAAACATTACATATATGTGTGTGTGTGTTTGTGTGTGTATACACTACTACTATTACTACATGCATATATTACAATCTAGTATATTACTAGGTTGATATATACATGTTCTCTGCTGTGGATGGTTTCTGAGTGGTACCTGGAAGATGATCTGGAGATTTAAACTTGTAGGTTATGTTTCTACATTGAAGGATTTCTACTATCAGCTGTTCTCCATCAGTTTTCATCTCCTTCTTCAATGCAATCTTAATTTCACCCATCACCTGGGTTTTACCTGGAAAGCAGAAAAACAAAACTAGAGTAAAAGGAAATTGAGTGGGTCTCTTCATGCCATTTTTATGATAGAGAAGTTTTTTAATACAGTAATTCTCATTCTTAGTAATGTGGTAGACAAGGATAATTCAGTGACTGAGTAGGCAAACAATCTACCATTATATACCAAATTATATAGACATTAAGATATTGTTTGATTTCAAAAAGCACTCAAACCATGAAGAATGATACTGCAGGTGATGCTACTCTTAAATCTGATACAAAGAAATCCTTCACTATCAGCCAGACAGTCCAAAGTGCCTAAAAGTTATTGAAAGTCAAGAGGTCTTTTGCTCCTAAGTCACCTAGACGCTTTTAAAAAGTTTTATTGCAGGACACCAAAGGTTTCCCATTGAAAGCATTCAAAAGAAAAATAGAAATTAGATTAATGCAATGAATATGAATGTGTAAGTATTTTGAAAAGCCAGGAATCCATTAATAGTCCTGTAGATACAATCACTAGGTTTTGAGCTATTAAATATTTATATGAAAACCTTTCAACTTCATTTGTTCTAGATGATATGCTAGACATTCAGCAGAAGGTAGGTGAGGCTCTTATTTCATTTTGCATACTTGGATACATCACCTAGATCAGGGTGGAATCTGCCCCATCCTTTCCAATGAGCACAACAGTGTGAGCACTCTCCTGTCCTTTAGGCCTGTGCAAAGGGGCTAGTATTCTCTTTGGATTTGGATTTGGATTTGGCCAATTTGGGGGCCAGTGGTTTAATTCAGTGATTCAAATCACTGTCCCAAATCAATTTGACCAAATCTGACTCGGCGATTTGGCTGCTACTGAATCTCTGAATCAGGCAGGCCTACCCCCGCGCCCACTCTCCCAGCCCGGCAATGGCTGCCTTGCCCGCCCCAGCTCCCAGCACTTGGGAAGAAAACCCCCCCGACTCACCGGGTGCTGCTGGGCAGGGGGCGATCCCTGCTTCCCCCACTGCCCCATGTTGCATGAGGGGCTCTGCATGAACCCCCTGACCCCACCTCCTGCTGTCCCAGCCCCACCACGGCTGCCCTGTTTGCCCCAGCTCTAGTCCTTTAAGGGAAAAAAACCAAGAAAGACCCCCGGACTCTCCAGTTCCTTCCCAGCGAGGGGCGATCCCTGCTGCCCCCTGCTGCCACACGGGGGGTTCTGCACAAGCCCTCCCAAGGCCTCGAGGCCTCTGCAGGAGCCAGCAAGTCCCAGGACTTTTCTCAATTATTTTTCTTAAAGGTCTGGGGCTGGGGTGGACAGGG
>NW_017728931.1:128923638-128936066 GCF_001723895.1 Crocodylus porosus
AATTGGGCCGAATCTCCTCTGAATTGAATCAGCACCCAAAGCTTTGTACAGCCCTACTGTCCTGCTGGCAGAATGCTTTCCTTTCCTGAACCACTTCAGAAGCAGGGCTGGACCTAAATGAACACTGACTCTGTAAAATACTTTATTTCATCTCTTTTTCACTTGAAGCCCAGATCAAATTTGAGTGAAATCTATGGGAGACTTGAGTGCCTAACTCCTTGGTGCCAGCAGTCTGGAGCTTTAATGCATTACCAGGAAATCCTGGAATCTGGTGCCAAGAAGTTATGAAGAGAAAAGTGATTCTGCTGAAAGGAAACAATTAAATGTACATCTGCAAATTACCACAAAATCTTTCCTCTCTTAAAGCATAAAAGTCCCAAAGTGATATTTAGACATTACTTACATGTACCACGAATGTATACCAACACTTGAATAATTCCTGCTATAAAAGGCCAGCTGCTGCACTGCAGATTTTCATAATATGCTGTTTTTTCCTATTGAAAATATTTTTTTCCTGGTGCATGGAAAAAATGGCTAACTACAAAGTTATAACCATGGACTTGCTTCTAGACCTACCTTATAGGTTGAAAAGGTAAAATCCAGATTTCAGTTTTGGTCAATGGCAATCTTTTCTTTGACCTCAGCGGAGCCAACCCTTCACCTTTGGACTCCAAGGACAGAAGGGACTCTTACAAAATCAGGTAATACTACTGTCAAACTTGGTAAGGTTTTAAATCCCCTATCTACAGCCCAGTCATGCTCTCAGAGTGCATCTACATGTACAAATGCTGCAGGGTGGCTTTACTCTAGAATAAATTACTCTAGAATCATTTATTCTAGAGTAAACTTATCCTGAGCAGGTGTCTACATGTGCAGGGATGCAGGACCAGATTTGCTGCTCCCGGAAGCAGTCTTCTCCTGCCCCTTCCAGCACTACACTGGCCCTTTGCAGCTGCCATGCCAGGGGGAGCTCTAAGCTAGTCCAGGGCCTGGCAGGGAGCAGCCAGGAGACAGCTATATCCTGGTAGGAGCTGGGAGATTACTCCTTGTCCCCAGAAGCTGCTTGCTGCTGGGGCAGGCTCTACCACCAAAGCCTGGGTGGGGATAATGTCCCCCTGCCCTGGCAGCAAGGAGCTCCTTGCCCCAGCTCCCTGACTGGGGGTAGGGAGCTTGAAAAGGGCTGCAGTGGAGGGGCAGGTCCTGCTCTCCTGCCCCGTCTGCTGGTAGGGCAGCTAGCAATGAGTCCCTGGCTGGACAGGGATTTCCCATCCAGCTGGGGGCTCGCTCCTACATGCAGGTAAAGGGCTGGGACCTGCCCCCTCCCCCATGCAGCTCTTTCCAAGCCCAATACTCACTTGGGGCATAGGGATGGCATCTACCTCTGACCAGCCAGCACTAGGCTGCACAGGGAAGTTTGCCCGTGCAGCTTGGATTTGGCTGGAGACTATCTGAAATGGGACAGTCCCCAGCCACCTCCAGGTTGCATATGCAGACCTACCTGCAGAGTCCAGGGCTGGTCAGGGGCAGGTCCCAGCCAGCTCCAGGCTGGGTGGTGAACTCTCCCTGTATAGGGAGCTCCCAGCACCCACTCCACAATTGTAGAACAAGGGCTAGGCACTTGTTCCCAGCCCCAGCTCCATGATTGTGGAGCTGGAGCTGGGAACTGTCTGGGAGCTTGTTCCCAGCCCCCACTTTGTGATTGCAATCAGGGAGCAGGAGTTGGGAGCTCCCTGCTGCTGGGGCAGGGGGACATTGTCCCTGCCTGGGCTCCGGTGGCAGAGCCCACTGAGGTAGCAGGCAGGTCCCAGTGGCAGGGAGCAATCTCCTGACCCATGTGCCTGGCTGACCAGGAACAAGTTTGTTCCTTGTCAGCCATCTACAAATTTTGTACAGCACAGTAACTGTGAGTCAATTTGATACTTGTATTTACAGGTAGCAAATTTACTCGCAATTAGAGCAAACTACCGTGCAGTAAGCATCTGCACGTGCAGACAGTGATGTTTACTGTGCAGTAATTTGTGCTAATCTCAAGTAAAGCATCTCATGTAGACACCCCCAGTGTAGTAAATGGGGGTCTTGGTTTGACTTAGATTCTAGTCACAAGACCTGTTCCCCTTTCAGTTCTGTTCACACACCATGTAGAACCTGGTTCTGCTCTGTGTTAAAACACTGGAATTATATTAATATCATACATGCATGAATGAAAGGAAAATGAGGCTCACAGCCTTGGATTACAAAAGAAGTGGCTTATCAGGAGAGATCAGGTACCATACTACAACCTGTCCAGCTTGTTAATGGACAAGCAAAGATATGTATGAAATGAGGACATCTCAAAGCTACATACAAATCCAGCACCTGCTGATGCTAGTTCTTTGGTCAGTATTGTTTTTGCATTGAATCCTGCAATGATGACCCATGTGAAGCCAATATAAACAGTTGTAGCATAAGTCTATTATTAGTTGCGGCAGTCTTGACTTAAACACAAGAGGGGTTTTTTTTTCTGCCAAAACTGATTATTTTTATTTCCCCCACTCCTTCCTAGCCCCTTAACATTTTCAATTTTTTCCACCAGCTGGCTCTGCCTTCTATTTTTTCTGAAGGTTTGGGCATCCAATGTGCCCACCAATGTAATGAGTGGGCAGATATGTTTACATAGGTGCAACAAAGAGAAGACAAATGCCATAAGCCCCTGTCTGGGTATTATTTACTAGACTCTAGCATAAAATTGCTCTAAGAAAAATCAGAGGTAAAACTATGCCAGTATAAATGATACCACTATTAGTGTCATGTACTTACAGTTATTCCAGGCTAGCCATTTTCTATAGGCAAATAGGCAATTACCTACTGGTAAGACACCATAATAGCCCTTACTGCATGTGGTTATTCTGAATAGTTGCTATTCTGTCTACACTAGCCACACTTACACCCAGTAAGTGTGCAAAGCAAACATAAATAACACATTCACGTTGTGAATGTGTCTTGTGTTCAAACCCTGTGTTCAAGTCCTGTCAATCAGTCACATAGGATCACAGAATCCTAGGATCATAGGAAAGTAGGAATGGAAAGGACCTTACAAGGTCATCTAGTCCAGCCCCTTGCTCCAGGCAGGATCATCACTGGCTAAACTATCCTAGCCAAGGGTTTGTCTAACCTACTCTTGAAAACTTCCAAGGGTAGAGATTTCACAGTTTCTCTAAGCAGCCTGTTTTAATGCTTGACCACCCACATAGATAGTTCCCTCCTACCTCATTTGCCATCCTAAATTGCCCCTGCTGCAGCTTGAGACCCTTGCTCCTAGTCCTGCCCCCTACCACCTATCTCCATCCTCTCTGTAATCACCTTTCAGGTATTTGAAGACTGTTATCAAATCCCTCCTCAGTCTTTTCTTCTGCAAACTAAATAACCCTAGTTTTTTCAGCCTTTCTTCATGCGTCTTGTGTCTAGGCCTCTAATCATTTTTGTTGTTCTGCTCAGGACACTTTCCAAACTGTCCACATCCTTCTTGAAGCATGGGGCCCCAAACTGGGCACAGTAATTCAGGTGAGGCCGCACCAGGGCACATAATCACATAGGTTATGACAATGTTACAGGGAATTCAGGTGACTGAAATAAAAAAGCAAAATATATTTACATTCTCTCTGACTGTGTTTGAAAATTTCTGTGCTGTTTTATGATGCAGTACCGAGGCCTTTCAGTATCTGGCATTTTGCAGTACATCATTGTATATCCCTATGGAATCTTTATGACAAACAACATGGTGCTGTAATAGCTATGCATGGAAAAAATGTTTCTCTGAGGCAGCACTTGACACATGATAGCCCTCTTGTACCTTCAGACTCATTTTCACTTCTTCCATTGTGTGAGATTAGAAATGTTTAACCTGATTCTCTAAGGGGCTCGTGTCCTTGCACCAGTTGTGTAAAACATTGGATTGAAATAATTGCCCTTAAAAAGCCAGAATAGTTTTAAATCTCAGCATTGATTCCACTTCCTTCCAGTTACATTGATACCTTTTCTACCAGCCTCACCACTGAGACTTCTCTCATCCTGTCACATTCTCTCTGACTTGATCACAGGTATATCAGGTTCTGTTCTTGGATTTGAGCACTGATTCTTTAAATGCAAATATGCTTAAAGAAGGGATGTCAGTGGGCACATCTAAATGAGATGCCCACTGAGCAGTCGTTACTATGCAATCATTTAGTACTTGTATAACCAAGTACATTTTGTCTAGATGCACTCAGTAGAGAGAAGTTTATGAGATATGCAGGTGAGCTTATAGAAGATAGAGATCAAGTACTCCTTAAACAAGGAGCCTGCATATTCCTATCTTGACATGTTTTAAAAATTACTTTCCTACTTTTTTGATGTTGGATCTGGAGCTAAAGGTGGTTGGTTGAGACCTCAGGATTGGATGCCATGAAGACTAGAGTAGTAAAAATAGGATAAAATGTAAAATACAGAGTACAAGGTTATGCCTGTAGAGACCACCAAATTTATGTTAAGGTGGGGGTTCATTTGTTGGATATGTCAGAGGAGGAGAAACATCTGAGTATATTAGCTGATCACGGGATGGTGATGATGATGAACGATCTGTATAATGTGGATATGAAAGAAGCAAAGGCATTCCTTAGACAATCAGATAAAACATCTCTACTTGAGACAGGGACAAGGACATACTAGGACTATGCTACAAGGTATTGCAAATACTGTTTACAATTCAGGTTAGCAACAATCAAGAAAGCTGAACTCACACTTGTATACATGCAGTGCTGGGCTATTAACAAGATCTAAAAAGAGGTGTTTATTTTGTCTAGCAAAACAAAGGCTGAGTGCGGTATGATTGCTCTCTATAAATATGCCAGGGAAGTAAAGACCTGGAAGGGAGAGTAACCATTTAAGCTAAATGACAAATCTGGCACAATAGCAAATGAGTACAAAGTAGCCAAGAACTAAAGTAATCTGGGTTAAAAGGTTTCTAACTATGACTGGAATGGAGTTGTGGAACAGCCCTCCAACAAGAGTAATGGGGGGATAAGAAACAGCTACTCTTGAACAGTTTATACCAGGGATTGGACAACATGACTGGCTATGATCATAGGGGCTGGATTTTATGAACTAAGAGATCATTTTTGGTCCTTTTTTAAAAGATAATTGTACAAATCATTGTAAAAAATAAATCCAAAAATTATACATTCACCCCCTTGTTTACTTAAATAATGTATTGTTTTTATTATTTAAATCTTAACCAGTTTTTTAAATGTATTTATTTGGGCACAAGCAAGGGACAACAAGCTTGTCTAGCAGCTTTGCAATCACTGTGCAATTAGTAAATGTGCTATTAGCCTTTAAAAAAATATAGCTATGATTAAGTATTTAATAGATTTGTTATAAGAAAATACATTCTATAAACCTCCATTAGCAATAAGAACTAATTGCTGATTTAGTAATTTGCTGTTGGTAATTAATAACTTTGAGTAGTGGAGGTATGTTATTTTGCTCTAGTGACAGTAACCTAACCCATTTGTGTGACTAAGTCAGTTAAGCTAACAGAAAGCAACGTTCTGAGGGATAGCCAGCATAGGTTTGTTGTGGGTAAGTCTTGCTTGACCAGTCTCATTTCCTTCTATGACAAGGTGACCTATCACCTGGACAAAAGGGAAGAGGTTGATGTCATATATTTGGACTTTAACAAATCCTTTGACCTAGCATCCCAGAATGTCCTCATGGAAAAATTGGGCAACCGTGGCCTCAACTACTCCACCTGGGGAACTCGTTCTGAGGTCAGACCTAGAGAGTGGTAGTTGATGGAACCGAATCAGCATGGTGCTCTGTTCTTCGACATGTACCTTTAATGGCTTCATAAATGATCTGGACACTAGTGTCAAAAGCAGACTGGCCAAGTTCCCTGATGACACCAAACTTTGGGGAAGAGTGTCCACACTTGAGGATAGGCTGGTGATCCAGGCCAACCTCGATAGGCTTGCAGGGTGGGTGTATGAACACCTGATGATATTCAATACAGATAAATGCAAGGTGCTCCACCTCAGGAATAAAAGCCTGCATCTCACTTACAGGCTTGGCAATACACTTGCTAGCACTATGACCAAAAGAGACTTAGGGGTCATGATTGACCACAAGATGAATATGAATCACCAATGTGATACTGCAGCTGGCAAAATGAACAAAACTCTGGCTTGTGTCTACTGATGCATCTTGAGCAAGACCCATTATGTCATCCTCCTTCTGTACTCGGCCTTGGTGAAGCCACAGCTGGAACACTGCATACAATTCTGGGCTCCGCAATTTAGGAACCATGTGGAGAAGCTTGAAAAAGACCAGAGGAGAGCCATGTGCATGATCAGAGGGCAAGAGAACAGACATTATGAAGAGAGGCTGCAAGCTATGAGGTTCTTCAGCATGGGGAAGCACAGGCTCATGGGTGACATGGTGGCAGCATACAAGTACGTAAAGTGTGCGCATCAGGATCTGGGTGAACACCTGTTCACCAGAGCACCCCAGGGGATGACAAGATCTAATGGTCACAAACTCCTGCAAGGCTGTTTTAGACTGGACATAAGGAAAAACTTCTTTACCGTCTGAGCCCCCAAGGCCTGGAACAGACTCCCCCCAGAGGTGGTGCAAGCACCTACTCTGGGCACTTTTAAGAAGCATTTGGGCCCCTGTCTTGCTGGAATCTTTTGACCCTAGCTGACTTCCTGCCCCTTGGGGTAGGGGCTAGACCTGATGATCTTACGAGGTCCCTTCCAACCCTAATGTCTTTGAAATCTATGAAAGTGTGATACTACCTCCATCCAGGTTTACCTTAACTGATTTCAGCCATTTTGAAAGCAGTGCACTGAACATCTGTTGTGTTACAGATTTGAACCAGTTTCTGATCACTTATACCAGTTTATGTGTAATTTCTGTTCCTAGCTCTGGAAGCCAGGACTATCTTTTGACTATGTATTTCCAAAGCACCTCTCACAACCATTTTTTTTGTTCATGACTAGGGCTTTCAGGTACCATTGGAGTGCAGAGAGCAACAAGCAGAGAAAGGAGAAGTGAAAAAACAAGTTACAATCCCTCCCCAGGGCTAGTTCCAACAATCAACTGAATGGATACTATCCCTCAGAGCAGTCTCAGCTGTTCAAGAGCTTCCCTGCTCACTCCCGAAGATCTTCCCTTGCTCAAATAACCAACTGGTAGAGAGGGAAGGGGGGGTGGGGGACACATGCCCCTCCCCCCAACAGGGCCATCTCCATTGCCAATACCAACGGTGGCTTCCGTGGGTGCTCGCCAGTCCTGTCTCCACCACCATTGCTGCTTCTGGCTTCTACAGGTGCTCGCCAGCCCTGTTCTTGCTACTGCTGGCTTCTGTGGGTGCCTCCCTCGACTCAGGAGGCACCACTCGCCCATGCTTGCCAAGGAGCTTAAAACCTGCACTTGGCAGTCTCAAAAGCGCTGGAGATCAAATGCTCCCATTGGGGTACCAGAAGTGGGGTTTAAATTCCCTGGTGGGGAAAGCCACTTGGTTTCCCCCTCCAGGATCCTGGATGGGCTGTTAGTAGTTATGTGATTTGGATCTGCCCCTGTGGCATGGTGGGATACATGACTGTTAGGCTTGGATCCCATTGCAAGGTAATTTTAAATGTGCTCCGACAACCTTAGAGACTAAATGGTTCAGAGAGGCATAAGCTTTTATAGGCAACACCCTATGGCATCTGATGATCAGGAGAAAGCTTATGCTACCTGAGCCTGTCAAACTCAAAGGTGCCACCCTGGATGAAGGAATGCTAGGGCTGGTGCAGGTTTGCTGCATTTGAATCATTCTGAGCTCACCCACACATAACAATTAAAATGTACCAGCTTCTGCCCCTCTTGAAATATTCCCCTTTTGAGCAGGCTTCAAGCCCATTCAAGCTTCAAATCAAGTTCAGGTATCCACACCCTCGGTGTCGGTGGGACCTATAGATTATATCTGTCAACTGGAAAGATCCATATACCAGAGGATCATTCTAATCCTGTTCCCCGTTTCTCAGAGTGGTCATGTACATACTTTGTAGTGTCCTCTCTTAAATCTTGTCAATCAGCTGAGCTATATGTTACAATGGAACCTTAAAGATTCATGGAAGAAAGAGCAGGATTTGTCCTCTTAGTTAACACTCAAATTGCCAAACTCAAGATGAGGTTATTCCATAAAATAACACACAAGGGTGCAATATAGTGGATTCTGAAAAAACTTAGAGACCTTACTCCAAATGACAAGCAGAACTCTGGTATGCTTGGCTTATTTGGCGTTAGTTAAGTGGATTCCTTTTCAGTCAATTGATTTAAAAACACTCCTAATTCTTCAGTGAAGAATTGCCATTTTGATTCTAAATGTTTCATTATTCCTCCTGAAATAATAACACCACTAAATTTCCATAATATAACAATGTGCTGCATACAATAAAGTGGTGTGCTAATTAGCATAATGCCATTATAAGCATAAGATCTGAAATAAAGACTTCCTTTGTTGGAGCTAATTCCATTTCCTTAGGTCTTTATCTATTTTGATACCCTAAGAGATTAAGTTAATGAAGAACTGGGAGCAGCACAATATTCACTGGTAGAATACTGGCAATTCTCTTCTGATACTTCCTCAACTTTTGTCTTTGTTTTTACATGCATGGAACAGCTATAATGATATTTAGCATTGCATAATGAGACAAAAGGTCTTTTAGAACTGAGTAACATAGTAGAAGTTTAAGTATTCATATTACTTAAACTAGCAAAATGTTGGCTAACTTAGAATATGAAAATTCAATAGTCTCTCTCTACGGTATTTAGAAAGAAGTCTAATATCCTGTTGCATGGCATCACCAGCTCTCTGAGCACATGTACCAACTCATCAAAGTACCAGAAAAGTTTCCCAGAGGTAAGAAACTTTTCCTCTATCAGGCATTACATCATTAATACCGTACAAGATTCTTAAAGACAGGATGCTCAAAGAGTACCATGACCTCCTGGTTCCTGTCCACAGATCCCAGTCTAACACCGAGTGTCTGTCAAACCACTGTAAATCTCTGCCTAAACTCAAAATGAGAATCCTTTTCGTGTACCTTAGGTAGAAGTTATTTGAATGTATTCTACAGGAGAAAGCACATAGTAAAGAAGGGGCTTTTCTCCACTTGTGTCACGTATGTAATTCAAGAAATGGAAATGTAGTTATTGTGTTACTTATCTAATAGGAATGCAAAATGACTCTGAGACAATAGATAGGAGTTGCTGCCATGCTGCCATTACAACGTTCCCTTCCAGCCCACATCAACTAATAGAGCTGGCTGAATACAAGGTTATGGATGCAATATTTTCTCTACCAAGGAATGTAACAGTAAGTGGTCAGGCCCTTATCAATGTTTCCTTTGGCACCAGGGGACACCTTGGGTACCTTGTATGAGCTTTAGTTAAAGCGCCCCTGGAGCCATTTTGAAGTGCAGGACAATGAATACACATGATGCTGAGGGCACTTTAATTAGAGCCACTTTAATTAGAACTCTAAAATTAATTAGACACTGAGTGTACTCTAATTAGACCTCTAAGAACTGCTCTGATTAAAGTGCACCACCCTCCACCCTGGAGCTCATGCCCCTTGTTCCTGGTCTAGAGACAGCTGTGCCTCAGTGGCACCCATTACATTAAAACAATTCTTTTTTATGCCATTTCTATATTTATTTCTTAGATGTATAGGCCACCCTTCCCAGTAAAGGCTCTGGATAGCTTACAGTAAGAGATAAAACAAAGATATAAAAGCAGATAAAATATTAAAATAAGGTCTGCAACGAAAATAACTTAAACAATACCTCAACTGAGCCTTGCCTGCAGGACACCTACTCATAGATTTCATAGATTTCATAGACATTTGGGCTGGAAAGGACCCCGGAGGATCATCAAGTCCAGCCCCCCGCCCCAGGGGCAGGAAGTCAGCAGGGATCATAGGATCCCAGCAAGATAATCATCCAAATGTGTCTTGAAGGTGTTCAAAGTGGGTGCTTGAACCACCTCTGGCAGCAGTCTGTTTCAGACCTTGGGGGTTCAGACAGTGAAGAAGTTCTTTCTTATGTCCAGCCTGAATTGGTCACAGTGGAGTTTGTGACCATTGGATCTTGTCATCCCTACTCAAATAAAGCTGTCTTGCAGCACTTCCAGAAGATATGTAGGCTCAAGTTCTGGCAAGCCACAAGGGAAAGGGAGTTCCAAAGTTGAGGATCAGCTACTAAGAACAACCTCTGAAGTGTTTTCAACATGCAAATTGGCTCACAGATAGTATTTGCAGGCGGTTGCTCTTGAATGACCTTAGAGATCAAGACAGAGCATAAGTGAGAAGGCAGCTCTCTAGGCATGTAGGGCCCAGACCATTTAGCCAGGCTCAGAAATGAGCTGAGTTTAGATTAGGGATGTTGCTACCTGCGGTCATTTATGATAGGACAGCTGTGCTTTGTGGTCTGACAACTCCCACAACTTTAACATCGTTACCATCATGCTTTTGTTTGTGAATGGGCTATCCAGCTTCTCTAATATTTCCTGTTTTGGATTAATATGAGCTCATTTTTTGCCACACTTGAAAACACTTTAGCAACCTTTGAAAACACATTAATTTTAACTTTGCTGGATGATAATAGCTTTCTCTGCCTCATACTGAGCTCTTTTGTCTTTGATCCTCTACCCATGTAACATCGCTCTTATTGTATTTGTAGTTTCTAGTTGTGGATTTGGAAAGAAACACTTATTGTTTTATGTTTATCATTACTTATATGTATATATATTATTTATATGTATATAAGTAATGATGAAAAGACAATACTCACTCACTAAGCTTGTTTTCCAAAATCTACAACTAGAAACTACAAATACAATATATACATTGATTTATGCAAACACTATATATATATATATTAGTTTATTGTTAGTATTTAGGACCTCATTGTTCCAGGCAGTGCTGAAACATAGAACAAAATGGCAGCACCTTTCCCAAAGAACTAAAAACCTAATAAAACAAGAGACAATAAACAGATACAGACTGATAGGGGAACACAAGGAAACAGTGAGGTTATATTGGTCTGCTGGGTAGACAGTGGTTCCTATCTGCCTTTAGTATATTTATCATAAATCATGGAGCTGTTTCCATGGGCAGGATAAAGAAGGTAGTTTAGAAATAGTCAGAACTACTTTAAAAAATGTCAAAGTTCATCTGAACCTAGGAGGCCCATTGTGTTAGCACAACTAAGACACACCAATTGTGGCCATCATCCTACAAATGATATGACTAGCATTATATCCAGCTCCCTTTGATTCTCCAGCCCAAATGGCCAGGTACCCACTTACAGTTGGGTTAACTGGGGGCAACCTTCAGCATAAACCTGACTATCCATCTGGATAGTGAGCCCCCATTTCCCTAATGCAATACATTCCATGTAATTCATCACTTACACATATCTCCATGAAATACACTTTCCTGATGTTCTTACTCTGCAGCAATTCAAAAACACCTTCCACAAAGCAATCAACATAAGTGCATCCAACCACAAGCAGTTTTTCCGTTAGAAAAACCATCTTGTTCCTCTGAGCTGAATAATTTGCAACAGCACTAACAGGGGAATGCTAGTGGAAGCAGTAGCTGAGCAGAGTATACCTGCCTGGGCTGGCAGTAAGCAAAAGAAAAAGTGGTGTAAATAATGTTATGGCCACATGAAATATTTGAACTGAGAATTTAGGTGTAACAGCCATCATCCTGGCCAAAGAAGTGGGCTCTAGAGCTAAAAACATTGTCTTTTTTAGGCATCTGTGGAGCCTAGGAGGTGACATTGCTGCTTTTCACCCTTCCCTTCCCTCTTTCCCCTTACCCTGGCTAAATTCAGCAGCAGGAGAAAAGAGGGGCTAAGCAATGGCCCTTACCCCCTTGACTCTAGAGCCATGCCAAAGCCAGACCCAGACTCAGACCCAGACCCAGACTCAGAGAGATCTGGAATCCATGATCGTGGGGAGTGGGGTGCAGCCACCACCCCCTTGGCAGTTGGACTCATGCACGGTGAGCTGTCTTCCCTGTGCAAGTGTGACGGGCGAGTGGGCAGTGACAGCCCCGGGGTTTTGAAAGGGTAAAAGATGATTGGAGGACTTGGGATTCCCTTTCCTCACCAGTCTGGTAATGATTTTGCCCAGGGGTTTTGAAGGGGTAAAAGGTGATTGGAGAACTTCCTTTTCCTCACCAATCAGGCCCCAGAGACTCACCCTCCATATCCTTTGATTGGCCCCTTGTGTCACCTGGAGGGGGATAAAAGGGGCAGTGCAGCTGACTTGGGGAGATCAGCAAGGGATCACAAGGAAGGAGTTTCAAAGAGCTGGGCCAGCGGGGTGGGACCAGTTGCTCCAGAAGAGCCTGAAGGAGG
>NW_017728931.1:128936306-128939159 GCF_001723895.1 Crocodylus porosus
TCTCCCCCTCCAGGTACCTAGGCCCTATATTCCTTGTCATTTGATATTTTGTGCCTTTTATATTTCACCAGCCAGTATTGTTTGTTCTGCTGTTTGTGTTTTATATTTTGTTAACCCTGTCTTTTGTCAACTGGATGAATATATCTATGATTGTAAGTGTCTAACCTTTGTTGAATCCTGCCCCCTCAGGGCGTTGTAGTGTCCCCTATACCCCCTGGTTTATACTGGTTACGTTCCCACTATTGTTCTCTCATTAAAAGGTATATGGTTAAGTCCCCATTGGTGGTCTGGCTCTGCTCTATAGGGGGAGGAGAGTCCCTCCATCTCCCACAGCGCTTGTACACCTGCTTTGATCCCTTCAACTGGAGGGGGGATACCTCTTGGAGTACCGCCTGGGTTACACAAGTACCACAGTCTTAAAGGTGTGTGGCTGTATCCCCATCACTATGATCCTGGATCCTCCCATGCCTAACTTCTGTTGAAAGCTGAAAGACACATTAGAGCCAGACACTCAACACCTTCAGTGGCTTTTCTTCAGGGGGCCACAATGAGGGTAAATGTGCAGCCAGCTCCGTAAGTGTGACGGAAATCTAAAGCACTGCAGAGCACTGACGGCTAATGTATCCCAGAGTGTTTTGTGGCTGAAGTCATGAAGTTCCTCTTTAGGAGGTAGGCTTACATTCATAGACATTGGGCCCCAAAGTGGGCAGTGCTGACTGGGGACAGGATATCTAGTGGATGCTAACTTTTGTGGGTTTTGAAAACAGCCTTCCTCTTGGCAAATCCACACAGGATTGAAAAATTCTACCTGACTTCCTCTGTATTTGGATTCTCCTCCCTCGCAGAGTAGAGCCACTCCTGGCAAATCGTAACAGAAGTTGTACCTCCCAAAGCAACCGTTCCAGACACGTGCTCTTCAGAGCTCAGTGGCATGTGCCAGATTTGTGTGATTGTTCCAAAGCGGTGATGTATAGATCGCAGTAAAAACTATATTCTCTTAAACAAAAAAAAGTATGGGGCAAACCTCCTTCTTCAGTGCCAGGCACAAAGAATTTCAGCCAGCTACATTATCTAAAGTAAGGTGAATATCAAACTCTATTTATCACGAAGAGCTACAATGATAATCTCATTTCATTACCTTGGTTGAAGCCAAGTCAGATTTTCCTTCCAGCCTCACTGTGTGTTTAATAGATGTCACCAGTTTTGTTTAGCATTGAAATGTCTAAATAAAATGTATTTTCCTAGTCCTGCAGGCTGCAGCTGAGGCATGCACATGTCCTCAAATTTATTGTCTTCTCTACAGAGAGATTGTAAACTATAGATCTGATCTGAGTACAGGGCACGGTACGGCTGCCCCGCCCTAGTAGCGGGCAGGAGAAAAAATTGTATCTCAGAGTTATATTCCTTCCTTTTCTTCCTTACTCTGTGATGAGAGAGTGCAAGCTTGCAATAGACTCTGAAGTCAGTGCTGCCTCAGCTACCCTGCTCTGGGTCTTCAAGCTGGCTTGTTTAAGCGGTGGCCCACGAGGGGTTAAGTTGCAGCACCTGGGCTCCCATCCAGCTGTTACTCTCATTGCTGCAGCTCCAGCAATGGCTGAAGTCTCTTCTTTAGTTTATACTTGCTGCCCTTGCCCCAGAGAGTATGGTGGCATAATGCTGGGGGGTGAAGCCAGGGAACATGGTGCAGCCGTGGAGAGGAGCATCTGTACGGCATACATCATGGGGGTGGGTCTCACTGTGACGCTCTCTCCCTGGTGTGGCCTATGTAGTGTGAGGCTCCCACTGGTGCAGCCCACACGGCAATCGCTTACAAGTCAGACAGCGTGGAGCGCTGCTGATTTGGCACAGGGGTTTGAAGGCATTTCAAAGAGGGCTTAGGGGCAGAAGAAATAATGAAAGCAGTTTAAGATTCAGTAAGTTTAGAGGTGGAATAAAAAAAAAAAACAGGACAGGAAAGTGGAGTCAAAGATCAATTTTTAATGCGAAAGAAGACTAACGAAAGCCTGTCTTGTTGGAGGGGAAAAAGTATGACAGAGGTTTAGAGGATGAGGAAAGAGGTAATCAGTGGAAGTAAGGAGGTGGGATGAAGGAAGATTACTGGGGCACATGAAGTGAGGACACAAGTCCTGGTGACTGGTTGTACTGCACATCCTCCTGAGGTCCCTTCCAGCCCTCTCCTTCTAAGAATCTGTGATTCCATGAGAAACAATGGCAGCAGGAACACAGCAAGGGCTAAGGAAGATCACATCAGAAGTTGTGGTATTTCTTTACCCCACATTACTATGCCACAAAACTGGTTTAGATCAAAGCATCTTGGGCTAGATGATGGAGCTCCTATCTATCCCACAAGATAGAAAGATAGGTCAATAGCTAGGCCTCTAAATTACATGGGTACTTCTGGCAAATCCTATCAGACATCTATTTACAATTTGAGGCACTTAAATTCCTTTGTAAATCAGGGCTCTTCTGCTCTAATGAGAGCTGTTCTAATATTTACTGCCCCCGTTATTCAAACCCAAGGAAACACAAACAATTAGCCATGTTTTAGAGTCTCAAAAGATATAGTAAATGCACTGCCTTTACCACTGTTCATGCCCTTGGGGAGAGTAATCTAAATGTTAGTGAAAACTGCCCCATGGCATTCTCATAAAGCTTGGGTCACCTATTTATAGTCTCCTCCTTACCTTGACAGCATCTTATATAACAAGTTATATCAGAGTCAGCAGACCCATCCCCATAAAAGGCTGCTTGCATCATCACAGCTGAAATGATTTCTCATAATGGAGATCAGACATCATCACAGCTTTTGTATGGGCAGTAGCTCAAATAATAATAAGAAAAGTGTATATAGCT
>NW_017728931.1:128940809-128965962 GCF_001723895.1 Crocodylus porosus
CAATGATAATCTCATTTCATTACCTTGGTTGAAGCCAAGTCAGATTTTTCTTCCAGCCTCACTGTGTGTTTAATAGATGTCACCAGTTTTGTTTAGCATTGAAATGTCTAAATAAAATGTATTTTCCTAGTCCTGCAGGCTGCAGCTGAGGCATGCACATGTCCTCAAATTTATTGTCTTCTCTACAGAGAGATTGTAAACTATAGATCTGATCTGAGTACAGGGCACGGTACGGCTGCCCCGCCCTAGTAGCGGGCAGGAGAAAAAATTGTATCTCAGAGTTATATTCCTTCCTTTTCTTCCTTACTCTGTGATGAGAGAGTGCAAGCTTGCAATAGACTCTGAAGTCAGTGCTGCCTCAGCTACCCTGCTCTGGGTCTTCAAGCTGGCTTGTTTAAGCGGTGGCCCACGAGGGGTTAAGTTGCAGCACCTGGGCTCCCATCCAGCTGTTACTCTCATTGCTGCAGCTCCAGCAATGGCTGAAGTCTCTTCTTTAGTTTATACTTGCTGCCCTTGCCCCAGAGAGTATGGTGGCATAATGCTGGGGGGTGAAGCCAGGGAACATGGTGCAGCCGTGGAGAGGAGCATCTGTACGGCATACATCATGGGGGTGGGTCTCACTGTGACGCTCTCTCCCTGGTGTGGCCTATGTAGTGTGAGGCTCCCACTGGTGCAGCCCACACGGCAATCGCTTACAAGTCAGACAGCGTGGAGCGCTGCTGATTTGGCACAGGGGTTTGAAGGCATTTCAAAGAGGGCTTAGGGGCAGAAGAAATAATGAAAGCAGTTTAAGATTCAGTAAGTTTAGAGGTGGAATAAAAAAAAAAAACAGGACAGGAAAGTGGAGTCAAAGATCAATTTTTAATGCGAAAGAAGACTAACGAAAGCCTGTCTTGTTGGAGGGGAAAAAGTATGACAGAGGTTTAGAGGATGAGGAAAGAGGTAATCAGTGGAAGTAAGGAGGTGGGATGAAGGAAGATTACTGGGGCACATGAAGTGAGGACACAAGTCCTGGTGACTGGTTGTACTGCACATCCTCCTGAGGTCCCTTCCAGCCCTCTCCTTCTAAGAATCTGTGATTCCATGAGAAACAATGGCAGCAGGAACACAGCAAGGGCTAAGGAAGATCACATCAGAAGTTGTGGTATTTCTTTACCCCACATTACTATGCCACAAAACTGGTTTAGATCAAAGCATCTTGGGCTAGATGATGGAGCTCCTATCTATCCCACAAGATAGAAAGATAGGTCAATAGCTAGGCCTCTAAATTACATGGGTACTTCTGGCAAATCCTATCAGACATCTATTTACAATTTGAGGCACTTAAATTCCTTTGTAAATCAGGGCTCTTCTGCTCTAATGAGAGCTGTTCTAATATTTACTGCCCCCGTTATTCAAACCCAAGGAAACACAAACAATTAGCCATGTTTTAGAGTCTCAAAAGATATAGTAAATGCACTGCCTTTACCACTGTTCATGCCCTTGGGGAGAGTAATCTAAATGTTAGTGAAAACTGCCCCATGGCATTCTCATAAAGCTTGGGTCACCTATTTATAGTCTCCTCCTTACCTTGACAGCATCTTATATAACAAGTTATATCAGAGTCAGCAGACCCATCCCCATAAAAGGCTGCTTGCATCATCACAGCTGAAATGATTTCTCATAATGGAGATCAGACATCATCACAGCTTTTGTATGGGCAGTAGCTCAAATAATAATAAGAAAAGTGTATATAGCTATATGTACACTGCTACCTAAACCTTGATTAATATAAAGCATGTTAAGCCTCAGCAAGACATTTTATTGCAATTTTACCAAGGAAAAAAAAGTGTTTTGCTAAAGGGAGAATAAATCTTCAAGTACCCATTGATGTGACCTCAATACAAGAAGGTATTTTGTAAAAGAAGACATATATTCTTGTGTAATTTAACATAAGTGTCCTATGAAAGTAGGACAAGTGAGTCTGCAAGCTCCTTTTCTAGTCTGTTATATAAACAGAATGGACAAAACATGCTCTTTACCTACCTAAGAATAGGAAGGATGTTGCAAATGAGAAAGTGCTTAGCTGATGACAAAATTTTAAGGTATTTTCTTTACTTCTCACACCAAGAAGTTTCTTATCACTTTTTACCTTCTTACCTTCTTTACAGAAACCTCCCATGGCTCAGCAAGGGCATTCAGGAATGCCTGAGGACTAAAAGTGTGGCATACAACCAGTGGGAGGGAGGGGCTATCACCAAGGAGGAGTACTCCTCCTGAGCCCATCAGTGTAGGAGGGCTATTAGGAAGGCCAAGACCGAGATGGAACTCAGGCTAGCACCCAGGATTAAGGACAACAACAAGTCCTTTTTCAAGTACACTGGGAGCAAGAAGAGGGCACCAGGCAATGTAGGGCACCTACAAGATTCAAATGGTAACCTTGTGGCTATGCCAGATGAGAAAGCTGATATTTTTAACAGTTTTTTTGCCACTGTTTTCTTGAACAGGGCCTGGGACATCCCTCCTGCCAGAGGGGAGGAACTAGTGAATAAACTGGAGGGTAGAGCTAAGATTCAGAGAGATCTTGACAAATTGGAGGATTGGGCCAAAAGAAATGTCATGAGATTCAGTAAGGACAAGTGCAAAGTCCTTCACTTAGGATGGAACAATCGCATGCACTAGTACAGACTGGGGACCAAGTAGCTAAGGAGCAGGTCTACAGAAAAGGACCTTACGATTACAGTGGACAATAAGCTGAATACGAGCCAACAGCGTGCCCTTGTTAGGAAGAAGGCCAACGGGCATACTGGGCTGCATTGGTAGAACCATTGTCAGCATATCAAGGGGGGTGATTCTTTCCCTCTATTTGCCACTGATAGGGCCACATCTGGAGTACTGTGTTCAGTTTTGCCAACACAGAAAGGAAGTAGACAAAGTGGAGAGAGTCCAATGGAGGGCAACAAATATGATTAGGGTGCTGGGGCACATGACTTCTGAGAGCAGGGTTTTGGGCTAGATGATCTCCTGAAGACCCTCCCAACTCTAATTTTCTGTGATTCTATGATTTTAAGGCTTAAAAGGATTTCAGTGACCTCTGGATTATGTTTGGATGAGGGCTAGTGTAATTATTTTACTTTAAGACAGAAATGGGATAATTTTGCAAAGGAAGTGGTAGAAAGCACACTGAATTCAACTCTCAAAACTAGAAGAGAAAATACACTAGACAATATATTCTAAGAAACAGATCTTCAGCAGGAGCGATGACTGCTGCTCTCTATTCCTTTCCTATACAGGTCCAACGAGGACATAAATCACTGGATGAAATATTATGTACTTAGAAATGTTAGAAAAAAAGCTGGTAACCTAATTTCATACAATATGCTTTCTTTGTTTCATAAGAACAATGCAGCTGTTATAGTATAAAAGAGAAAAAAAGTGAAAGACAGAAACAATTTGCATTAAGTTTATATTGAAACCTCTCTCCTGCTCACTGTAGAGCCTGTTCTCCTAGGGAAGGCAAGTGGGATGAAGACAAATCTCACTTACATAACCAGTGCCAAGCCTGTCTAAAATCAGACAAAACTCAAAACGGCTGTGTTATATTGATATTCACCGATTTCTTTGCATCTAAAACAACTTCCCAACTTGCTTAGGCATCTGGATGGTATTAAAACTACTTCACGATTTGTGGTCAAATTTCAGGCACTCTGAGCACTTGAAGATGTGAATTGAAGACAGGCAATATCAAGGCAAAGATCTTAATAACTCATGCATGAAGTTAGGTATCTTGGGCCCAGGAACTTAAAGATATGTAGGTTCTTCATTTCTACTGCCTTCACTGGGAGTTGGGTACCTAAGTATTTTTACTGTCTTGAGTATTTTTCATTTCATCCAAAGCAGATAGTGCCTGGTTTGTCATGGACTGCACAGAGCATGACACAGTTTGTGTGTCTTCAGCAGTGGAACGGTCTGTTTCATTTCAAGTTGTTTTCAGCTTGCTGAATTGTTTAAAAAATAACACAAAACAAAAAACCCTACCTACATTAGCATAGTTGCACATATTACTATATTTAACATATTTAACTACATATGGTTTTCTCGTTTATGGTAAATGAAAGGTGGAGATTGAATGCAAAAATAAAAAATACACCTAAAGACATAACAAAGTTAATGAAGTACTTTCATACTGTAATATAAAGTCCTAGGGCATAGTAGCATTATAAATACCAAAGAGCATAGCTTAAATGTTTAGGCTAGAAACTATGCTCCCTCTTACCAGGACTGACTCATCCCCTCCGATCTTTATTGTAGCTGCTAGAACCTGAAGTCTTGCTGATGTCTTTTTAAATCTCTGAATATATATCACTGAACCACTGGAGAAGCTTTCTGCACCAAACTTCAGATGAAAGTGAGATTATACTGTTATATTAACACATGTAAATGACACCGTATAAGTAGTCCCAATGATTTCAGTGGATATGGAACCAACTCATTTAAAACTGTAAATCTACCACTCCACATTCTGCTTAAAAAGGATGACGAGCAAGGTAATATAAATATTCCACCTTCAGCAGAAGAGAGCAATATCCTCTCTTTGGCAACGACAGATAGGACACTCATAGTTATGTTGAAGTACTTCCTAAACTTGTTTCCATCTCTGAGGAAATATTATCATTCGTCTTAGTTCTCACTCACAATCCCTTGCTCATTCTTTTTTTTCTATACATTTCTTTATTGGGGAAAAAAAATGCTTTTAAAGCTGTTAACCTTCTTTAAAAGCCCTCATGTTTTTAATTCTGGGCTTTTTATTAGGAACACATAATTTACATTTTGTGTCTCATTCAGCACAAGGAGCACAATTATTTTTTATTAAGGCAGAGCTTCTTCCCTGTAATTACTATAACAGGTACATGCTAAATCTCAGATTTCATTGCATCACGTAACTGATTTATATGCTTAAAGTCTACAGAGATACACTTGAGCAAAAAGATATTTCTTCAAGACTTAGACCAGTAAGAAATAGTTGAGCGAGAGGAGAATAAAAGCAGAAATGCTTCCCACTCTCAGGATCTTCTTTAGTAAAGGAGAGATGTAGAAAAGTGAAATTTGAGATTGGGAGGGTGGGGGGCAATGGGGAAAAAAATTCTGAATTGTCTTACAGCAATTATAAATCAGGAGTAACCATGGAATTCATAGAATCATAGAAAATTAGGGTTGGAAGGATCCCCACATGCTCAAAGCAGGACCACCCACAACTAGATGATCCCAGTCTTATGTTGATTGTTTTGTTTAGCTGGAACTTAAAAACCTCCAAGCATAGAGATTTCACCATCTCTCCGGGTAACCTGTTCTAGTGTTTTACTACCCGCCTAGTAAGAAAATTCTTCCTAATCTATATAAATTAAATTTCCTACTCCGGGGGCCAGATCTGTTGGCCTACGCTAGGGGCAGGCAATTATTTTGGGTGGAGGGCTGGTTAACAAGTTTTGGTGAGCTGTCAAGGGCTCCATGGGTAGTCCAGGCCCATGACAGTTGCCCCACACCCTTGTCCCCATCTTGGGACTGGAAATCCCACCCCCTAACCCCTGACCTTTGCCCCTGGAGTCCTTCCCCTTGCCCCCTGGAAATAGTCCTTTTGGGAGGGGGGGTTGACATCTTGGAACCAGAAAACAACCAGATCATACACTAAAAGTGAAACACCTACTATAACATATTTTAATTTTATTGCAAAAAATATTTTTGTCATGAGTTGTGTTTGCATAGTGTATATCGAGGTGATTGTATAATAACTCAAAATATATTCTTAGTTTTGTATATTGTGGGGGAAGGTTGTATGTGTGTGGTGTGTGTGTGTTGCGTGCAGGGTGCATGGTAGGTGTGGTATGCGTGGTATCTGTGGTATATATATGGTGGGGGGGGTATGTGGGGGCTATGTGTGATATATATGGTGCGTGTAGGCAGTATGTGGGATGTGTGTGGTGCTTGTGGTATATATGGTATGTGTGTGTATGGTGGCTGTGTATGGCAGAGTGTAGGGGGTATGGGTGTTTGGTAGTATGTGGGTGTGTGGGTGTGTTGTGCAGGAGTGTGGCTGTGTGTGGGACAGCATACAGTATGTTGGAGGGCGGTGTATGGGGGTGGTGAGAGGGAGGTTGGGGTGTATGGGGATCCCCCACAACTCCCCCCATGGTGCAGCAGCAGGTGGGGTGCTGAGTGTGCAGGCGCCTGGCAGGGTGCGGCTCTAGTGAGAGCTGCACATGGCAGCGAGGGATGCAGCCTCCACACAGCTGCCTGTATCCCGGGTATTTCCTGCCACTCACACACCACCCCGCACTCACACAGCAGGGAGGGAAGACCATGTGCTGGAGCCAGGTGCCTTCCCTGGTGGGGCTGCACAGCATCAGAGAGAAGCCTCCAGTGCTGCAGCCTATTGCCTTCCCTGCTGGGGCTGCGCTGCAGTGGGGGGAAGCCCCAGGCAGAGAAGGCAGCTAGCTCCAGAGTCTTAAGTTTCTCTCTGGTGCTGCGCGGCCCTGGCAGGGAAGACACTTGGTGCTTCCCTCCTTGCTGTGTGAGTGCAGGGGCTGCACAAGAGTGGCATGGAGCTCCGGCAATACAGGCAGACACGCAGAGGCTGTGCCCCTCGCTCCAATGTGGAGCGGTGGCTGGAGCTGTGCCCTGCTGGGTGCCTGTGCCCTGAGCACCCCACCTGCTGCTACATGCTATGGAGGATATATGGGGGGTCCCCACACCCCCCACTCTCCCTCACACCCAGACGCTGCCCACCCCAGCTCTGCACTGCCACTGCCCCATGTCCCTCTGGGTGCAGGCTCTGTGCTGCCACCAGCGCCATGCTCTGGGCTGCCTCCCAGCTGCATCGTCACCCCTGCTGCTTCCCTACCTGCTGCACAGAGCCAGCAGGAGACTGGGGGAAGTGAGCAGGTCCTGGGGACTGTGGCAGCAGCAGCCCTGCATGGAAGCTACACGCTGGCCAGCCAGGCCCTTCTACCCATGAGGGAAGCCAGGCAGTAGGCTACGTTTTTGGGGCTGCATGTACATGTAGGCACCTCGCTCCCACCCTCATGGGTGGAAGAGGTGGGTGGGCCACAATTTGTTGGGGGACCCTCCAGGCCAAGTGAAAGTGCTTGGCAGGCTGGATCTGGCCCATGGGCCATACTTTGCCTGCCCCTGGCCTATGCGAAATTCATAGTGATATAATGATGAAGTAAACTCTTCGCTCGAGATTCAATGTTGCCTAGATACCAGTTACAGGCACGTAATGTTCACTAATAATGTTCACTATGTTGTTAAAGTGCCGTGAAGGTCTCCAGGGAACTGTGAAAATGTCAGCTAAAGGGGCTCTGGTCTGGTCCTCCAGGTTGGGGTAGTGCAGGCAGTTGGTAGCTCACCCATGTAAAAAAATTCCAATTACAGTCTACAAGAGAAGAAACCAGATGGAAACAATGGTCTGAAAGCTTTTGAAGTTGGAACAGGCAATGATGCATAAACCGTAAAGTGAAGATGAGGATGATTATGACAAAAAGTTATAAAAAAATCAAAATAATCAAATTCTGCAGTGGGTTCAAGTAGTATCTAAACTTCCCTCATTGCAACTTGAGACTGTTGCTCTTTGTTCTGCCATCTGCTACCACTGAGAACAGTCTACTCCATCCTCTTTCAAACCCCCTTCAGGCGGCTGAAGGCTGCTATTAAGTCTCCTCTCAGTCTCCTCTTCTCTGGACTAAATAAGCCTAGTTCTCTTAGTCTTTCCTCATAAATCAAGTCCCCAGTTATTTGGCCAAGTTTCCACTTCTTATAAGCTTCCTGTTTGTGATTTAGTTCATTGAAGAGCTTCCTGCTAAGCCAAGCTGGTCTTCTGCCACACTTGCTAGTCTTCCTGTATATTGGGATGGTTTGCTTCTGCACTATCAATAAGGTTTCTTTAAAGTACAGCCAACTGTCCTGGACTCCTCTCCTCCTCAGACTGGCTTCCCAGGGGTTCCCTTAGTGAGCTGAAGTCTGCTTTTGTGAAGTCCGGGGCCCTTACTCTGCTGCTCACCTTCCTTCCTTTTCTCAGGATCCTGAATTCTGTGGTCACAGCTACCCAACCACAGCTGCCATAACCAAGTCTTCCCTGTTTGTGAGCAGCAGGTCAAGAAGAGCATGGCCCCTAGTTGGCTACTCCAGCACTTGCACTAGGAAGTTGTCCCCAGCACAATGGAATTTAATCAGTGGAAGTTCTTGCAGCTCATAGCACCTGTGTAGGAATGGGAATTTACTGTGTTTACCTGAATACAAGATGAGGTTTCTTCCCCCTTCAACATGGAAGAAAAAGAAACCTTGTCTTGGATTTAAGTACAGCCCACGGCAAGTAGCTGCTGTGGCTCTGGCTCCAGCTCTGGTCCCAACCCAGGGAGACAGTATGGTGTGGGGTGTGTGTGATTTCAGTACAGGGGGAGAGTACAAGGGAGATTGAATATTGTTAGGGGGGGATTCAGAGGGAGATTGTATCGTTTGTGGTGGGAAGGGTGCATGGGAGATCGTGTGTTGTGAGGGGGAGTGTGGAGGGGACTATGCAAGCCACAGTGGGGGAGTGGGGGAGAGACTGTGTGGTGTTGGTTAAGAGGGGCACAAGGCACCATGTGGTTCATGACCTGTGGAGTGTGCATGGCAGATCATCCAGCACACAGCCCACAGATCAGGGATGGACCTGCCACTTCTGTGACTACCTGGCTATAGCAGGAGCCAATGTGTGCTCTGTCCCCCAGGCCAGAGGAAGCCAAAACCACCATGTAGGGAAAGCAGCAATGGAGGGACAGGTGATGTTGGGCAGGGGGCAAGTGGCTGGGAAGGTGGCAAGTAGCAGAGGTGGCAGGCTGCAGCACTGAGGCAAGTGAGTGGGAAGGCATGCACTACAGGAGGCAAGTGGCAGGGGAGAAAGGCACTGGGTGGCAGGCTGTAAAGGGCAGCAAGTGGCTGGAGGGGAGACAGGGGGCAAGCTTTCTGCTCCCCCCACTCCCCCACTGCTTCTTTCCCCATGTTTGACCCCTGCTGCTATGGTGGCCGGGGAGGGGGGTGAATTTAAGACAATCCTCCAATAATTAAATAATTCAATTTAGAATTTTCCATGTGAAGAATCTTAAATTCAGAGTCATCTTTGATTTGGGGAAATATAGTATATGCCGCCCTGTTCCACCTTCAAAGTTGTTATAGATCACTTGATACTTCAAAGTGATACTCCTGCCCCCACACTTGCCAGATCCCATGCCTTCTCTGGCTAGTCTGGGGGTGTCCTGCATGCAGTGCCCACCCCAGACCAGCTGGAACAGGCAATGTGTACAGCTCACATCCCGGATCAGCTAAAGCAGGTGCCACATGTGGTGCAGACCTGGACCAGTTGGAATGGTTGCCATGGCTTGGATCTGACATGTCGGGAGAGAGCCCATGAATGGCCCTGAGGAGGGCCAGTACTGGGGCTAGATGATGTGGCTCCCTGGCCATATCCAGCCCACAAGCAGTATCTTTAACACCCTGCTATAAAGGACATTGGAAAGTACAGATTTTAGAAGGTCTCAAGACACCTGGCATTTTGTAATGTGGGAAAGCAAGAGTTGGGTCTAGATTTAGGAAATACATTGTTTTCCTGTCCAATAAAAATGTTCAGGATTTCAAATGTTCTTGTTCTGCTTTCATAAGCACTCAAGACCTTACAAAATCTTTCGTGGAAATATATGGGAACATGCAATTACCAGAACTTTTAGTAACATGGTAGTCGAGGCCCTTCATATACAGAGCAGAGATTTTCATGTAATCACCTGTCACCAGAAGCTGGACACCTGATATTAGAGACTCTTGATAATAGTTTGATGTCAATATTGATATGGATACATTTAAACAAAGGCTTTACCAGTGAAAAGCAAGAAATTTTGAGCCCAGGTTCTCTAAAAGCTTAAAAATTAGAAAGTCGTACAAAGACTTTCAAACATCTTTTTTTCTAATTATTGTTACAAGAAACTCATGTTTGAGGGCTTCTGTTTTTTGAACATTTGGGACTGAGAATTCTGCTATTTGTGTTTGTATTGCAGGAGATGTAGAGGGCACTTTACAGTCTAAAAGCTGCCAAATGCTAAAAAACGTAAAATAAATAAATTATACAGAACACTGTTATGTACCAGGATGGTTCTGTTATAGATGTGATTGTAGCATCTGTATGACAGTGCCCAACATAAACAGGAATAAGGAATATAGAAAGACAGAATTGTTTCAGATTTGGCTAGGGAATCGCTTACGCCTTATGGATGGGTTATATAAATGAAAATTTGCATGAAAACATAAACATGAAGACTACTGCTACATGTATTGGACTGAAAATGGGACCTTCAACAGAATCACCTTGAACACAGATTCTCAAGTGGTTTAGAAAATGTTTTAAAACTATTCAGCTACATGTTTTGGAAGGTCATGGATTATTTTTCTTGTGGAATATTTACCGTAAGTTGACTCAAAGATATGAAATTGCAGTTGCACATGAGGATACTGTCCATGAAGAATGACAGAGCACTTAACAACAATTTAGTACCCATGCCTTAGTTACCATGACAACTGAAATATTCACGTCACAAATTATACACAAAACTATTAGGCTTTATGTAACACATTATGCACGACTCAAGTGTCATTAACATGGATAGGCATTATTATTTTGCATTATGGGTCAAAGGGTGTATTCAAATACTATTTTGGCAGCAACCTGATATTAATCTAGCCATTTCTGGTATAATAAAAAATAACAGACATAATTTGTGATTGAATGACATAGTCTGATTTCCCCACATGGCTGTATACTGATATATAGGAAGTTAGAGCCAGATATTGGCCCTCATTATTATTCAAGAAAGTGATTTTGCAGCTTAAAGTGTATGTTAAATAAAAAGCCAGATTTGAAGACTTGTTGATGACTCTCATTAGTAGATGGAATGTCATTTTTTAAAGTTAGCACCTTCTCATTGAATCACCAATTTATGATCAACAAAAGTTTCATCGTTTCATAGTTTCTAGGGTTGGAAGCGACCCGAACAGGTCATCGAGTCTGATCCCCTGCCATAGGCAGGAATGAGTGCTGGGATCTTAATACCCTAGCCAGATATCTAGCCATAGTCCCCTTAGTCAATGAATGCCAGATTTCACCTGCATTTTATTCCACAGATATAGGAAGCCATAAATATTTATAAAGGTGATCACACAAGGGGGTGTAACACAACAATAATTTGTTTCAATTTGTCTGAAAATAAGTTTGATAATTGCAGGTATATAGCTCTGCTAACTGAGCTTGACCCAACAGAGTGGAGACACAGCTTTGCAAGTGAGCGCTGGTAAGACAGCTGAATAGATTGAAATAATATAAATCTTTTCAGGGAGAAGGAAGCTCTGTACAGAATGGCCAAAAAATCACTATAAATAGCTTATGTCAGGGCATGTGGACAGAGCAAAGAGAGTACTAAATTAAAAACAAGAACAAATAAGCTTTAAAATAAAACAGGTAGAAAAACATTTTAGTATATCAAAATAAAAAAATTCTGAGAGAGTTAAAACCAGTCAGCTGAAGACTGTTCCTAATTATGATCTGTCCTTTTATCTAAGTCAGGAAGTGATTCTATCTACAGAGTTATAGGCCAAGATTTTCAGTAGTGATTAGTGATTTAGGAAGCTTAATTTGAAACACTGAAAAAAGCCTCATTGTTAGAAAATGAGGAACAATTCTCTTTTTTGAAAATGAAGGCCCTTTAATGTTGGCATTCAAAATCATTTGCATCTTCTTGTGATACACACACACACACGCACGCACAGACGCACGCACCCCCCCATATATATATATATATATATATATGTGGGGGGGGGGAGGGGTACACACACACACATGCATTATATATATATGCATATACACATATACTTATGCACATATATACATATACATATATATATATTCTTCCTGTGTTCAACTGTAAGGTAGGTCCTAATTTTAAAGACCTGGAAGATTTAAGTCATAGGTTCCTGATAAAATTACTTCACAGGGACAACTTCATGGCTAACTATTAAAAGCAAATAAAAGGGAACTGGCTGAGAAACCTTATGCAATGGTTTCAGATTTAGATTAATCCACTTCAGCTTGGACCAAATTTAGATCTTTCCTGCAATAATGACCAAGACCAGCCACAAAAAGTAATTAAAGGAAAAACATATATCCATATGCCTAAGAAAATGTTATTTTCTTTGTGGAGAAATAGTGAATATTTTATTCCAAGTGTATTCCACAATCCCCATTTCTTACAGTAAACTGAATATTTGCAATTGTTTATCACAAGATGAATTTAAAAATTCATTTTTAACATAAACATAACATTTCACTATTGTTTAGTGTTAGTTTTTATAATACTGACACAATGAAGGGTTTTATTTGTCTTTGTGGCAATTACGACTTCAGCCAAACCATCTTGGTTTTCCAGCAACATTAACCACCTGCATCCATATTATAATATATACAGTAGTCAGTGGGATACCTAATTGAAAAGCTCATAGAGAACTGTTTTTAGATCTTTTTTGCAGGTCTTTTGGCCTAGAACAAATATGAATGGTGGTCTATTGAATAGTAAGACCAGGTCCACAGACTTCTACTTGCAATAGGATCCAACTTGTCTCTTAACAATGTAACGATAGGATTCAGTTTTAGAATACTGAAATTAGAGTCTGACCATTTTTAGGACACCATGTGAGACACTCTTGCTTGACAAATCACTTTCTACTAAAGAAGATCACATTCTGTCACACCTCCAACACAAAGAAAAGAAGGAAAAACCCAAGCAGCAACTTCTTATTTTAAGTGAGGAGAAAAGAACAGAAAAATCCCAACCTGGGAACCCCATAGGGTCAATTTTTTAAGGGAATTCAGGGGCCTAAAAATGCCAATATGAGTCTAGTGGGATTCTCTAAGTGCCTAGGGGTGCTTGTACACATGACAAAAATTGCCCTTTTGTGTGGCTTAATAGCATCACAGTTTACACTTACGTATGTTTTTGATGATTTAAATGAACTAATCCCCCCACCGATGTAGTTTAGTTTGCAATAATGCAACTTAGAACGGGGCAGCCATCAATCTGTCATGTGTACATGGTAATAAGAAGTCTAGTTCCCAGTGGAAGTCAAAATGCCATTTACACTGGGCTCTTAGATACGGGAGCCTTGGTGCTGTAGAATACTGGAACAGAGGTTAACGTCTTTGCACTCTGGAATCTAGTGTGGACATCCACTGGTGCACGTCCACCAGTCTGCACCCTAAATCTCTCGGTGAAACCAACCAAGTATGAACTATCTGAAAAGAAATCTAACTTGCTGCTCATACTCGGCAATACTTTAAGTTTTGGAACACAGACTTTTCCCCACTAGTCATCTACAGGGTTAATCCTGTGAGGTATTATATTCTTGCTGAACCTGAACCCTGCACCTGAGCCTTGCAGTCAGTGGAAGCAGACTGCTTACAACAATTCACATGAGATGCTCAGCAATTGCCCCATACATGACAAATTAAAGATAAGCAACTAAACCCATTGACCTGTGTCAGTATATTTCTTTAGCTAATCAAAAGAGAGTCTGCAACAGGAAAAACAGTTTGGTGATCAGACCAAAGCCTTTGAATTAGCTCTCCTAATCTTTGTCATGGCCACACATTGACAATTAATTTCAGTCAATAACATGCTTGATCATATACTTCCTGGCCAGCAAAAACACACCTGACTCTAGAACAGTATTGCTACCATTTATCCTTTCATGTAAATTCCTGCAGATGCTTCAGTATGCATCGCAGCCCCTTTCCCAGCATCCCTGGCTAATTCTTGATGTCAAATACTGTCCTCTGTAAGAAACCGTTGAAAAGTTGTTAACCTTCTGTCAGGAGTCTTGCCTTTTAAATCTGTGCTCTTGATTGAGAACGCATCATTTATGTTCTGTCACTAATTTACCACTCGGCAAAGTGATTAACTTCTATCTGTAGATTCACAGTGCCCTCTAACAGCTGTAATAGTTATGCTGACCAGCTAATTCATTTTGCAGTGCACAGAAGGATGTTTTTAATAAACCTTAATAATGGTAATGTGGTCCTTCAAAAGTTTACACTTGGTCTGCTATCGTCCAGGCTATTTAGTAATTTTGAATCAAGAGAATAAGTGCTGTGGAAATATTTGGATATTCTGTTAAGCCAACCTACATTTACTAATTTTTACAACAGAACTTGAACTATTTTTAAAGGTTTTAAAGGGAATATCTTTTAAAGGCTATGTACAGTCGTGCAAGTGCCTGAAACCTTCCAGGGATACAGGTTGTAGCTGTATTGGTCTACAGGCAAAAGGAATCAGAACTCGTGGCAGAGGTGATAATCTTTTATTAGACCAACTAGATATTTGCAAAAAAAAAATTATTTATTTGAAATCGTTTTACTATCTATGCATTCTCCTATGCTTGAAGGAGGGTGTGTGTGCCCACAAACTTGCAAATAAAGACCTTTTTTTTGCAAATATCTAGTTGATCTAATAAAATATATCAACTCTACCACAAGTTTTGATTCCTAAAATCTTCCAAGGAATTGCATCCTTCTGAGATTTCCAGGCCAATGTTGCAGATCTAAATTTGTCTGGATAAGCTTCCAATAACCTTGTGTGTCTGCATTTTCATTTCCATTGAGACTCTTTTGTCCTACTTGTACAGTGCAACATTTTGCTTTAATGCCTCTTAAAGTTGGGTCTTAGTATAACTGAGAATCGGGACCCTAAATATTTTGCTGTTCTTGCAAACCTGTATGGCTATTGCATAGGAAGGATAGTGACACGGAGAGAGTTAAGTCCAAACAGTTGCATCTGAGCTAATGAATACTTTTTCAATCAGCTGATTAGATAAGATGAAGCACATGAGCTCGATTCACCTTTCATCATTTTAAAAACAGATTCTACAAAGAGCACAGTTACTTATCTGAGACCAGGTTCAAGCTGCACAGCAAACAAATTACATTTGAACGTTTTGTAAGAGAGGGGCTTTTGCATCTCAAAAGCTACAGCAAATAAAAAAATAAAACATTAAACAAAGAGAGAGAGAGAGAAAAAATAATGCTTTTATTTAACTAGTTCTTTTTCTTGCTTCACTACATTTGAATGCATCTTGCAAGCTGTGGTTTGGCCACCCCTGCTATATTGCACAATATTGGAATAAAGGAAGAAAACTCAGGACATACTCTAATTACTTTACGGCAAACATGAAGTCTAAATGTAATTGGCATATTCTGAATATGAGGCCTAGGCATATTCTACATATTTCCTAAGAATTGTCTCTTTATGTTTATGGCTGATTTCTCTCAAGGAGAACGGCATTTACCTACCAAGCAGATATATATATTCTAGTGCCTTCAGATGGTAGATCTGGCCATGAAAGTATAATTCAGTCCAGAACTTAGCTAAAATAATCATAGCTCTTGATCCTCCTTCATGGAGTTAATTCCTCATCCATGTTCCTGAGTGGTTCCAAGAATGATTTTACACATTTTTTCAGCTAAGCAAAGGATCTAAAAACACAAGTTTGTAGTCAAGGACATAATTGTTTTTAAACAACCATTTCCTGACCTAAGTGGTGGGACATTGACTGCCATCATTCCCCTGCGTTACCTGTGGCAGCGGAGGGTGCTCTTGATGTTTTGAGCAATGTGCTTGGTAGTTGTGTGACAGGGCAGTTTGTGTAGTTTAAGAGTAAGTTAGATAAATACTTCTATAGGATGGTTTCTATAGGGATGATAGGGATGATTATATAGGGGGTTGGACTAGATGATCTCCTGAAGCCCCTTCTGACCCCACATTTCCATAAGTCTATGATTATATGTGCATCTGTGAGGTTATGGACCTAATTCTGAAATCGCTTGTGAGATATGGAACAAGGAATGCAGTCTTGTTGCATACCTTGTGCACCAATTTAAGTGATGAACTAGTAGCTGCAAAGTGGAACGAAATGCAAGTTCTCTGCATTAATTAGAAATAAGTTTTAGGTTCTTTTCATAATTTTACCATCAAAAATGCAGGATGAAGAAGTGGGGAGTGTGGCATAAGAATGCTGTTTCTGGGGTGCTAATGGACTATTTAGCAAAACTTTCCCCAACTTCAAGGCAGGAGCAGTTGGTCAACAACATGCAATAGTTAGGAAGGGTTGGATCCTGAAACCTCCTAAGCACCATGCAAATACTCTTTTTAAGCAAAAAACAACATGGATCTGAGCTAGCAGCCCATTTAAATATGTACTTAATTCCAAAGATGTAAATTCAATGTAATTATACACAGCGTTTCCTCTAAGCTCTGTGGCGTGCGCAGCTGCGCTCATGCTGTGCTACCAGGCGCACCTGCACAGCTGTGTATGCCACACAGCTTAGAGAGAATGCAGATTATACGCGTGCTTGAGGGTAATCTCCTCCTTAAGTACTTTATTAGATGAAGTCCACAGTGGGTGTATTTACACATGCCTTTTGGAAGTACTAAAAGATGGCACAGTAACAGCTGGTTACTTCACTGTGAGTATTGCGCATAGTTATTTTTAGGTGCTATATTACTATTAGCAATGCGCTATAGCAAGGTAGCACCATAGCTATAACAAGGGAGCAACAGAGGACCTATAAAACACTATAACAGGGGAGCAACACCATAGGGCATTGCTATCGTGATGTTGCATCACATGTAGCAGCTGGGAGAGCAAAAGATTCAAAGACAAAGGTCATTCAACCCTGTGGAAGAGATAAAAACAAAATCCAGATCTTCTAACTCATCATAGAATGCTCCGTCCACCAGGACAAATACCTTTCTTTTGTGTCTGTGCATTACAGTAGTACCAACTTTTTTGGTAAGCATGCCACAAAATTAGCCTCACACCCTTCCCAAGTGGCACTCCAATCCCCCCTATCCCAATCTGCTTGTGTGCTGCAGGTTAGCCACCCCTGCACTATGAAACAGATTTCAAATTGCAGTTTATATTTTTTCAGAAATGTTTAGCAAGTGCTCATAGGGTCCTGTAATAGGAAATGATGGGCAGCCTTAACTGGAGAAAGCACTCACTCCCAGCTCTGCCCATCACAACAGACTCCATTATTCTACCATTGTACAGACTATCAAAGAGACAGAACACATTAGTAGCTTTCTCAGCTGAATGATAATTAACTTAGATTTCACTGAAAGACATTTGTGTGTTGCAAAATACTGCATCTCCTATGCAATGTGCTGCAAAACAGATTAGGTATATTTATTGCATTGCCCAACTCAGTTCACTTTCTCAAAGCCATCTATTAGGATATGAGAACTGGTAACAGTAACAGCAGAACTAACTGAGAACTCATGGGGTGCATCTACATGTGCTACTCATGTTTGAACATGCAGCTGGGACCACAGCACATTGAGCATCCCTGGCTGCCAGGAGGCCTGGGGGGGGTGGTCAGCCTGCCAGCCCGGGGCTGCTCTGACCCAGCTCAGCATGCTGTGGACGGGCTGGCTGGGGCACAGGGATGCTTTGGTGTGGAGCTAGCTGGCAGGCAGCCTCTGCATTGTGGCACCCTCATGCCCCAGCTAGTACTGTTAGCATCTACATGTGTGCTGCTACCCACTAAAGAACTCTGCCATAGGATAGGACTTGTATTTATGAGTACTAACTTGCTGCCAAGTTAATTAGTTTCTGTAGCCTAATAGGGCTGCACATGTAGACGTTGAGACTTTACAGTGGAGCTAATTAGACAGCTCTGCAGTAAACGTTTCATGTAGCTGCACCCATAGTAATGCTGGTAGCAGAGCTAGAAACTGTGTTTACCTCCACTGAGCCCTTGCTCAGCATTTTGTCCACAAGAGCATATAACTTCTGTGAAAGAACTAGAGCCTATAGATGTTTTTCTGCTTTTGTAGCACACACAGATGTTTTATAAGACCTTATTTATAAAGCTTGTGATGAGACAAGCCAAGTTCTGCATACTCTAGATATGTAAATCAGGAAGAGACAAAAATATATTATCTATATGAAACTTCAGTGAAGAGTTTTAGGTAGCAAAGTTTAATTACCTGAGTGGGAATTCGGCCAAGACACCATGGTTATGAAGAGTACCATGGGATGTCAGCAGTCCCTTATTATAACTGTTAGCAGCAAAATACTGGTGAAACAGTGCCTCCCTTAATACTGTCCTGAGTATTATTTTGTCTATGAGGGTCATCTATGACCTATTCAATTATCACCACTCCTTTCTGCAGCATCTTTTTGTTCCTGGAAGGTCTGAACTTTGCTAGTAATATCATATATGCCATAGCGTAATATGTTAACATTTAAATGGCAATGTATTGATTTCATTGCAATGATGATGACTATATATTTGGTCATGAATGCCGCCTGCCCCCGGAGGTTGGGGGGCATGGCGACTGCCCGCAGGTGGCAGCGGCAGGAGGAGGGGTGTGGTGGCAGCGAGCTTCCGCAGGCAGCTGTGGTGCTGTTGGTGGTGGGGAGGGGGGTTGGAGAGTGCCAACCAGGGGTTGGTGACCACCCGCAGACGCCACTGGCAGTGTCATCCAGCGGCGATTAGGGACAGCCCATAGATGCCACTGGCAGTGTTGGCGGTGGGGGGCTGGGGGGGTGGTGAGCGGTGACCACCCTCAGGTGTCCCTGGCAGCGTTAGCAGCACTTTTCACAGGGGGATGCACCATCAAACTCAGGGGGTGCACATGCAGCTACGTGCACCCCCTATGCACTGCCAATGTATATGGTTACCTGTGTTAGAAGGCAGGCTGTAGGGAACTTTAGAGAGGTGTGACCTTTTGTAGGCAATATCCCACTTTGTCAGTGCTGACCATGGAGAGAAAGCAAAGTGGGAGAACAAAACAGGCCATATCAGCTAGTTCTGAAATGCTAAACAAACTCTGTAAGTATTATCAAATAAACACTGTTCCTTTTGAGATGAACTGTTATACAATGTGATTACTTGTTGGGAAAAGTGCATCGTCTCCAAATGATGGAGCCAGTACTTTCAGAATATTTTTCTTTTACTGCTTTAGGCTTTGATTGTACATTTTTAGATCCACTCTTCTCGTGGAGTCAGAATGATAGTAAATCTGCTTTACAGTCCTTGTATTATTTCCCAACTGTTTGAAGCCAAACAGTGGCACAAAGGCTCCTTTCAGAGACCATCCGTTTTACTGTCAACAATAAAGAAAAACTGCCTCAAGGAAAGAGCTTTAAATATAACAGTGGTACAATCAACAAGTTAGCACTATTGCATGAAAGCAAGCCCTGTTTTTTATTGGTGAGTTTTGCTTCAAGGAGTAGAGAATATTGGGTGAATATGCCTTTATAGAGAGGGGCTAGTCATTTTTGTTTATTTGTAGATAATCAGTAGTTTAGTCCAGAGGGTTTCTAACGTCATATGCATGTATTAGGAAGAAGGAGTTGAGGTGAAATGCTGACCCTAGTGAACAATAACCAAAAATATCTGTAGCTATAATTTGCCACTAAGCTACAACAGGACTCTTCTTTTTACTTGATTTTTCCCCCCTCCTTGCATAGAAATGCAGTGTAATCTGCTTATTAGAGTTCAGGTACAATGACAACTAGTGAGTAGTAGTGGGCTTGTGCCAGGTACTTTGGGCATGGGATCAGACATGGACTGACAGTTTCCCTAAGTTCACAGATATTTGTGCTTATTGTTGCATTTAAGTTTATCTATTGGACGGGTCCGAAGTAGGGAAATTTAGATTTCTCCTTAAATTAAAAAAAAGATCAGATCTGATTTGTACCTCTACTGTTAACACTAGCAAAGTTATATTTCGTATCTGCAGCCTTTACACTAGTGTAGTCTGATGAGAAATCAGATGGTCTGTTGCTACCCTTGGACTCAGGAGATCTAGAGGTTCCTTTGTGCCCCTAGGCAAGCCTCTTATGCTTTAAATCCCCATTGACACAATGGGAGTGTTTTGATTGATTTATTAAAGAAATACTCAATTAGCACAGTAATGGGGACCATATTTGTACTGTGTATGTATAATATCACTTATTGTAATATACACTGTAATAACATAAGCTACTTTATCCATGGTAACCCTGAAAGGACCAGTGTATTAATGGAGACTTCTGCTCACTGCACCATGGTAACAGCAAGAGAGGATCTACTGAAGCAGGCTTCATGCCACGCATATTTCAAATCTGGAAAAAAAATTGTCATCAGACAAGGGCATAACATGAGATATCCAGCATAGATGAGAACATTGTCTATGGTTTATAAGATATAATCCAGGATTTCGCAGCTCTCAAACTTATCTGATCCCTTATGATTTCTGTACTTTGAAGCCACTATCTCAGCTTAACAATGTACCATGGAAACGTTCTAGGGAATATAGAAATTTGCCCTGTCAAATTAGACCAATGGGCCCTCTGGTGTAGTATCTTTTTTCCTGATACTGAACAATATTAGAAACAAATAAAACCTTGCATAGATACTTCACACACAGGTTCATGAAACCCCTTTATAGGCAACTATGGAATAGCCTGTCCCAGTAGTTTTCAAAATTTTTTCATCTGTGGACCCCTACAAATTTTTAAATGGAGGTGAGGATCCCTCTGGAAATTTCAAATGGAGGTGAATTTCAATTCAAATTTGAACTGTAAGTGTGGGTATTCACATACTTTGGATTGATTATAGTCATCTTAGATATAATGGGTCCGCGGACCACAGGTTGAAAACCATTGGCCTTCCCTATCCATTGGGGAAGTTCTTACTTTGGCCCCAGGGGTTTTGTAGTTGGCTAATATCCTTCTTCATACAGAGCTCCACTGTTGTTAAGCAGCTCTAAAAATCAGTCCACAAGTAGGTCTGGCTGGGATTTGTCCAACAAAACAGATTCATCAGAAAAGGCCAGTTTGACAAATCTAAAATGTTTCATTCTGAACACATTTCAGGTTTGTGAAACTTTTGGTTTCATAGATGGTTACAGAGGAGCCCGCATATCCAGAGTGCACAGCTTCAAAACAGCCTCTGCATCTTGACTGCCCCATGGTTGGGTACCCCAAGTCCCCAGAGTCTGCCAGCTGCTAGATCACTTCCACCACCCTCTACTATCATCTCTGCTCCTTCTACTTTAACCACTCTTACCAGGCCTGGGAGGAGCTTCAGAGATCCTTTCCCTCACTCTTGCTTCCCAGGTTGAATGTTGCCTGGGGGAGACAGTGGGCATGCAAAAAGAGAGAGTCCATCATGAGGTCCTGACACAGGCAACTCGCAGAGGGGAATGGCGGGGGGTGCACATGCCCCCGAGATTGGCCACTGCTACCAGCTTCTGCAGGCAGTCAGCGCTTGCCACCCCCCACTCACAAGCTGCTGCTGGCTTCTGTGGGTGGTCGCCACTTTCTATCCCACCGCTGCCCACAAATTGTGCTCCCCCAGTCTTGGGAGGCACCAGTCATTCATGTCTCCTGAAATATTTGCCCTCTTCCCTGCTTCCAGTTACTAAAAGCTGTGTCCTCTTCTTAAGAGGGAGAAGTAGTCTGCTTGCCTCCTCTCACATCATTGATGGGCTGTTCCTTCTCAGGGGGTGAGGAAGTGGGGAAGGCAGATGATAACAGGAGGGTTTATTCCAGGCATAGCTTAAAGACAGAGCTGGGCTTTTCCTAACACTGTGAGAAGGTCTTTTCCTGACTCAAAAAATCCAAGGCTTGGTAACACTGCAGTTATACTATTTAAAACATCAGTACACAGGGTTACACATGTGTAAGGAAAAGAGAAGTTGAACTAGGTCTTGTTCTATATTCTCAAGATGCTCACATAAAACTGATTTGTACTTTGAGTTTGACCTACTACAAAATTAAATAAAACCTGTCTTCTCCTGGATTATTAAAATCATACTCATTTCAAAAGGACTGCATTTTATGTAGCTCAGAGTAAAGTATTGGCCTTGAATCTTTCCTTAAAATACATTTTTTTCACCAAATCTTATTCTGGGTGTATCCAATTATAGTTTTTTCTAACAAAAATAAATTGACACTATCTTGTGCCTCTTATTTGTTCAAAATAATTATGGAATATAACACCACAAATGGTAATTACATTTGCTGCTGAGCACAGCAGTTGTGTTACAGCTGCAGACAAATCAAATTAATATTTTTGTCAAATGAAGTGAAATATGTTTAGAAGCTACTACTTCCTGACAAATCTGTATTAACATTCTATACTGAATATCATTGTTTAGGAAGGCACTGGACAAAAAGTCTTGTGATTTGTATAGTGCTGAGCATTTTGTCAGGGCTGACCAAATACAAATATTAATTTTCAATCTAATATGCTCAGGTTGATACAGTATTTGAAACTGGTTTTGGAATGCTAAGTGCATTTCCACATGCCTTTGTGAAAACCACGAAGCCCAAATACAATCTCAGACCATTGTTAGTTAAAATTATCTTTACAGCTTAGGATAAGCTTTCCTCCACATAATTCAGTGGTGAATCTTATAGCCACAAGAAGTTCCTGAGTCCAGGAACTCTTCAAAATTCAAAGAAGTAGTGTACACTTATATAGATAGCAAGAGTTACAATTATAAATGCTAATTGAAAATATAAGAAGGACTATAACTCTTAAACTTCAGATTTAAATTAATTTCTAGCTATTTTTTATTAGAAAAGGATTTCCTTTGAGACAAATTACCCTATAATAACTGAGTGCAGGGTATTTTTCTGCTTCCTCTGATACAATCCACAGTTGGAGACAGGCTATGGAACTCAAGTTACTAGTTCATATATGGTATGAAAAACATGTTTTAAATTAGTAGATGGACACTGAATTGAAGCAAATGTAAAGGTTCAAATAAGATGCTTACTATTCAGGGAAATACTAGACCTGCAAAATGTGAAGGACTGGCCAAAAAGTAGCTAAATCCTCAAATTCCTGCTCAAGCAAAACATCTACAAATCCTTATTAAAGAAAACCTACAAAGGACTTAAACAAGCATTCTCATGAAGCTATTAAAAGAATAAGCATGTCAAAGAAGGACCTGGGGGTTACATGGACCATAATGTGAATGAGTCAACAATGTACTCTTGTTACAAGGAAGGCAATAATATGCCGGGTTGAGTTAACAAGAGTGTCACTTGCAAATCAAGGGAAGTGATTTTTTACTATTCTGCAATAATGAGGCCTCACCTGGAGTACTGTGTCCAGTTTGGGCCCTAGACTTCAAGAAGTATGTGAACAATCTGGAAAGAACCTAATGCAGAGCAATAACAATGATTAAGGGCCTGGGAGGCACAAACTAGGATTACTTAGCCTGGATAAGAGAAGACTGAGGAAGATTTGATGATAGTCTTCAAATGCCTGAAGGGTGATTATAGAGAGGATGGAGTTCCATCCATCTAACCCAGGAGGTGCACAGCCTCACCAGGGGAGATGCCTTGTTGGATCTGGTCCTGGCCATGGGTGATGACCTGGTGAGGGGTCTGCAGCTGCTTGACCACCTGGGCGATAATGATCATCGCCTGCTGGAATTCACCATCCAGTGCAGGTGGCAAAGGCCTGCAGCAAGGCAGCAGCCCTGGACTTCAAGAGGGTGGATATAAGGAGAATAGTCAGGGAGGCACTGAGGTCCTGGAGGGGAGGGGAGGAGAGTCAGGTGTCCAGGAAGAGTGGTCGTTCCTTAAGGAGACGATTCTCCAAGCCCAAAGGGAGGTAACTCCAAGGCAGATCAAATGGGGCAAAAAGGCGCAAAAGCCCCCATGGCTCACCAAAAGCATATCGGAATGTCTCCTAGCTAAAAAGGAGGCATATACCCAATGGAAGAGAGGGGCCATCACCAGGGAGGACTATACCTCGGTTGCTCGGGGCTGTAGGGGGGCTGTCAGGAAGGCCAAGACAGAGATGGAACTGGGACTAGCTACCCAGATCAAGGACAACAAGAAGTCCTTTTTTAAATACATAAGGGGTAAAAAGAAGGTACTGGGTAATGTGGAACCTCTGCAGGACACATTAGGAAATCTGGTCATCACACCGGAGAGCAAAGCTAACCTATTTAACAATTTATTTGCCTCCATTTTTCTGAGCAGAGACTGGGTCACCCCCCCTGACTGGGACACCCATAGGGTCAGTGAGGACCTAGTCAGGGAACTTCTGGAGGGACTGAACATATTTAAATCAGCAGGTCCTGATGATCTCCATACCAGAGTGCTGAGGGAATTAGCAGAGGTCATAGCAGGACCCCTGGCATGGCTTTACGAGCACTCATGGTGCTGTGGTGTGGTGCCAGAGGACTGGAAAAGGGGTAATGTGGTTCCCATTTTCAAAAAAGGAAGGAAGGAGGACCCAGGAAACTATAGGTCCATTAGTTTTACCTCAGTCCTGGGTAAGCTTTTTGAGAGAGTTACCCTGGCGCATGTCTGTGAGGGGCCAGCAGGGGAGATTATGCTTAGGTGCAACCAACATGGGTTCATTAGAGGCAGGTTCTGTAAGACCAACCTGGTGGCCTTCTATGACCAGGTGATAAAATCCTTAGATGCCGGTGTAGCAGTGGATGTAGTCTTTCTGGATTTTAGGAAGGCCTTCGACACTGTGTCTCACCCTGTTCTCATTAAAAAAACTAGGGGACTATGGCATCAACACCTACACAGACAAATGGGTCACTAGTTGACTGGAGGGCCACACCCAGAGAGTGGTGGTGGACAGGTCATTTTTGACCTGGAGGGATATGGGCAGTGGGGTTCTGCAGGGCTTGGTCCTCAGGCCTGCACTCTTCAACATCTTCATCAGCGACTTGGATGAAGGTGTAAAAAGCACCCTGTTCAAATTCGCAGATGACACTAAGATGTGAGAAGAAGTGGGCATGCCAGAAGGGAGGAATAGGCTGCACTCGGACTTAGACAGGTTACAGGGGTGGGCAGAACAGGATGGGCTTCAACATTGACAAGTGCAATGAACTGCACCTGGGAGGAGGAACCTGCAGCAGACCTACGGGCTGGGGAACTCCCTTCTCATCACTACAGAGGCAGAAACGGATCTTGGAGTCATTATTGATGCCAAAATGAACATGGGCCGACAGTGTGGGGATGCAGTCAGGAAGGCCAACCACACCTTGTCATGCATCCACAGATGCATCTCAAGCAG
>NW_017728931.1:128966327-128976203 GCF_001723895.1 Crocodylus porosus
GCTGGGGTTATTTGACCCCAGTACTCTTTCCTGCCATGGCAGGGGGTTGGACTTGATGATCTGCTCAGGTCCCTTCCGACCCTACCAACTATGAAACTATGAGATGAGCTTTGTGGCTGTAGAGAACAGGACTAGAAGCAACAATCCTGGGTGGCAGCATGGGAAATTTAGGTTGAAGTTTAGGAAGAACTTTCTGACTATGAGGGTGATGAAGCATTAGAACAGGCACCTAGAGAAACTGTAGAATCTCCATCCTTGGAAGATTTCAAAAGCAGGTTAGAAATACCGTGAAGTTACACCTTATGTGTAGAGCACACTAAACCTGTTTTTTGCCTGCACACCTCTGATTTGCAACTAGGGGGCTGGTAAGCAGAGGCATGTCTAGAAGTCAAGAGACTTGGGTTCTACCCCTGCTTGCGTGGGAAGGAGGTACTGGGAGCAACGCATGCTGGGATACGAGAGAACTGCATATTGCTCATTTTATGTCTGTGGAGGAGATTGACATTATTCTAAGACCGACTAAATAGCATGGACCAAAATTGACCATATCCTGAAGTGGCATAATTTAAGATGCTCAGAAGCACATAGTATGGGTTAATGGGGTCTAAAGTGCCAGTGCTTGTGTTTTAAGTGCCCCTTCAGTATGGTCTAAGTGCAACATGTAACATCATTCATATACATAGTCGGGATGGTTTAATCAGGGATGATGCTGCCTTGAGTAGGGGGCTAAACTAGATGACCTTGTGAGGTCCTTTCCAGCCCTACTTTGCTATGATCCTATAATCCCGTGGCACAAATGCAGAGTTGTTGAAGTTTTAACTAAATGGAAACAACAGGATTTAGTCCTTTTTTGTGGTGAGACCAGCAGTGACACCCAAGTTTCAGGGCACAGGACTCAGGTTATTCTGCAGATGACAAAAATTCACAGAACTAAAATGTTCTTTGGAATAACTGAGACTTCCTCAAATACAACTGGCACCAATTCAGTTTAAACACGTTATTCTTCTTTTAAAAAATGAGACTTTGCTGTTTAATTTTTACTCACAACAGGGACCATTGATAGAAATGGGAACACCAGACAAAAATATATTGTTCAGAACAAATCTAATCTCTGGAGCATGGGCAATTTAAACATGATATGTTTCAGCTCAAAATATTGGCCTGTTAAGTTAGTTAATCAAGGTTGAGTCCTTAGGCTCAAACTTAGGTTTATGAGGTTACATCTAGCTAAATTAAATTTAAATCATTGGCTTCACATCTGCTGCTAGTGCAGAGCACTATACAAATTGTCAGTTCAACCTCTTAATGCATTTTGTCCTTTATTTCACTCTCACTGGAATTTTAAGAGGCGATGATGTCAGAACAGAAATCAAGTTATGGGCAAGGAATTACACAGAGCAGAATATTTCCCTAATGCCTCCATGGGACAAGACAGGTCATCAGAATTCCCAAGGAGACTGTTTTGCCTAGTATTTCGTACACTTCCTAGGAGCAGCAACAAAAGGTATGCTGCTTATTTTTTAGATGAGTGCCACACTCTGATGCTCAAGTTCACATTTTACAAACAGGTGAAGCCAAAAGTACTGATATGCTAAATAATAACCTAAAACCTATGGAGTCAGGGTTGTTAATAAGACATACCTTCTTAACTTAAGCCATAACTGGCTAATATTTAGGGTGAGGTCCAAAACGGCCTTTTAGGTACCTCCACTTAGGCACTGCAACACCTAACATTTAGAAAACTTGTCCTGGGTACCTGACCTAAATCAACCACCTAGGGTTCATAGGGAGACCTAAACTCCTCTCAGGACTGAACCAGTTAGCTTAGGCACACAGCAAGTACATACAGTTAACCAATAAAAAACAATAAGTATGAGGATGTGTCTGAACTCTTGGTTCTCTTTAGAACTTAAGAATCTGACTTAGAGCTGCAAGGGAAAGAACAGGTTGGAAGAGCTACCAACCATGCATTTTTTTTGGTCTCCCCAGAATAGCTATGGAACAATAGATGGTTTTAGGCATGGGCAACTGGTGCCTCCTGAGTTTTTTTTTGGGGGGGGGGATGGCACTTGCCTCCCAGCGGCCCATCAACAATCAACTCTAAGCATTAATTTACATAAGTACAGAGGAAGAAATTTCTTTGGTAGCAGTGCTCAAATTTCCCCAGTAGGCACATGGCAGCTCACATGTAAGTTATCTATTATCATGATGCCTCACTTTAACAAGATCATGAGAGAGTCCAAAGAAGAGCCACTCATATGATCAGAGTCTTACATGGCAAGCCATATGAGGAAAGACTGAGGAGTCTTGGACTCTTCAGCCTGAAGAAGAGAAGGCTGAGAGGAGATTTGGTAGCAGCTTACTGCTGCCCTAGGGGAGTACATCAAGGGCTTGGTGACCAATTGAGGGGAAAACAAGGAGTAATGGCCACAAACTCCTGGAAGACCGATTCAGGCTCAACATTAGGAAAAACTTCTTCACAGTCAGGGTGTCCAGACTGTGGAATAAGCTCCCTCCAGAGATGGTGAAATCGCCTAACCTAGAAATCTTCAAGAGGAGACTAGATAGTCACCTTGCTGGGGTCACTTGACCCCCAGTTCTCTTTCCTGCTTGGTGCAGGGGGCTGGACCCAATGATCTTCCAAGGTCCCTTCCAGCCACTTACCATCTATGAATCTATGATCATCTGAATGTAAGCTGGGGTATTTTGAGCTACCAGCATTAAAAATCAGTGCAAATTGTACAAGATTTCCTCAAATAAGTCCTTTGAGACATTATAGCTATTAGCTTTGCAGAATAGAGAGAAATCCTAAAAGTATCTCAGATACTATTGTGTATCTGAGATAGTAAAGCAGTAGTAGCAAAGCTGGTTAACATTTATGTAAAGCTTGTCACTCAGTAATCTCAAATTTGGGTGTATGTTATTATTCTTCCTTAACAGGTGGGGAATTGGGGCTCGAAAAACAAATCAGTATTGTCCAAGTGAAAAACATTTAATACAAATATTCCCAGATAGTGATCCAAGTTAACTTAATCCTTATCCCACAATTCAGCTACTAGAACCCATTAGGTAAATAACAATTTTTAACTGGGACCATTATGTCCTTATATTACATTTCACATCTGTGGTGAAGATTTTTCTATGTAGAATCATAGCATATAAAGCCTAAAGAAGCCAAAATATAAAATTCTCCTTAGCTATATAAATACATTTTCATGTATTCAATCAATGCAATATTGTGATTTTCATAAATTGGATAGATTTTTCTTTTTATATCTATTTTCCAAGCTGTTTTCTATTTAGAAGTGTTTGGCCTGTAGCAGATAATTTTACTTGGAACCAATTACTCAGTTTTGGTGAACAGTAAAACTGCAGTATTTTCAATTATGTCATGGAGGAGTTTTATTTTCTGGATTTTTATTCAGGACAAACCCCCTGAGTAGATACTGCCAATAAAGTATGGATTAGATTTGCCAGAGGACATGTTTGATAGGACACACAGGACGTTTTAGATTCAACAATCCTATTTCAAAGGCCTTAGGCAAAGAGGCAAGGTCTACAATACTTCTTGTAACTAGTTCATTTTTTTCCAGGGTATCAGTAAGTATGTAATGATGTCAGGGCTGGCCATGCCACAGTTAAGATATTTCCTTTGCCTGCACAAGATTTTGTTTTTTGTCTACCTGGATTCTTTCATGGGTATACAAGGGAGAAGTTATCTGACTTGACCTTATTCTCCTTACAGCAGCCACACAGGAAATACAAGAATCTGATATTCCTGGAGTCGCACTAAAAATCTCCAGTAAAGATACAATTTTCATTCTGATTTCATCTTGGCTTAACTGTTGGACAAATATCCTCCCCATGCCAGCCCAAACACTCATTGCAGAAATGAACAATTTTGTGTTTAGCCTTCCTTTTATAGTGCTTGAATCAGGTATAATTATTTTGGTCTCAGTACAATACAGCCATTATACATGCAGTCAGAATCATATCCATATCTCTGTTTTCAGACTAAGTTTCCCAAACTGCACCTTGCCTTCTGCAAGCTAACAGCAAGGCACATAAGGGCCTAAGGACTTTAAAGCTGGACTTCAAGCCAACACAGAGCGCAGGGCTCCCAGTGGATGTGTGATTAAAGGTACAATAGGATCTGAGGAGCAATCCCCACCATTATGCATGGCAAGAGGCATGATTGTGGGATCAAGCATCAGACCCTATCATGTCTTATTGCTGGTATAGGGGAAACCTAGGAAAGGACAAGGGCTCCTACTTGCCCTCCACCCCCCGGCTCCTACTGGCCCAGCCCCCAGGGAGCCACGTGACCAGTCCCGCTTGGCACATGAGACAGGGGAAGGGGGAGGCACTCACCTGTCCCCTTCTTCTGTGGGGCAGGGACTCCTAAGCCCCTAGAACAGTGCAGACCCTTTGGCGAGCCCTTCTCTGCATGCACACAGTTTAAAAAGGTCCCACTGATGGCTTAGCCACAGTTTGTCCCTGGATCCAGAGCGAGACACACAGGCAGAAGCCTATTGCACCCCCGTAGAGCCTAGGGCCCCCTGGGGAGCCCACCTCTGTTCCAGCCCTGAAATGAGCTGTGGGCAAGGCAAGCACCCCTAAGGGACACATACCTGCCTGTACACAAATGCCAGAAGCCTGGGGAATAAACAAGAGGAACTTGTCCTCCTGCTAAACACACATAATTATGATATCATAGGGATAACGGAGACCTGGTGGGACTCCACCCATGACTGGACCACAGGTATAGACACCTATACCCCGTACAGGAGAGACTGAGTGGATAAAAGGGGCCGGGGTGTAGCTCTCTATGTCAAGAAAAGCTATGCATCCCTGCAAGCTGACATTGGTGCCTAGGGTGGATGATTGGATACCCTCTGGGTTAAATTCTGTGGGGAACACAGCACAGGGGACATGTTGGTGGGAGTCTACTACAGACCTCCCACTCAAAGTCAAGAGCTTGACCAGGAGTTCACCAGGGAATTGACTAAAGCTGCATGCTCCCGGTGAATGGTTGTCATGGGAGACTTCAACTACCCTGACATCTTGTGGGAAGAGCGCTCGGACAAATCCAAATGGTTGCAAAGCTTCCTTTTGTGCATGGATGAGCTCTATCTGACACAAGAAGTCTGTGGGCTGAGAGGTAAAACACTGCTTGACCTGGTACTAGCAACAGGGGATGACCTAATCAGCGACCTAAAGATTGAAGGGAATCTGGGTGACAGTGACCATAAGCTGATCACCTTCACCATCTGCCATAAAGCTGGCAAGTCAGTCCTCAACTTCAGGAAAGCTGACTTTGACAAGCTCAGTAGGCCTGTCAGTGAGACCCTAATGAACCATGACCCAAAGGGGAGGGGAGTTCAGAATGCATGGTTGCTCCTCAAGAGAGCAATCCTGGATGCACAAACTAAGTCTATTCCATCTCAGAGGGAAGGCAACAAAAGGGCACAGCGGCCCCCTTGGCTCTGCAGGGAACTAGCGGACTTCCTGCACCTAAAAAGAAAGACCTAAAAAGGATGGAGGACTGCATCTACCTAGAAGGAGGAATATTCTGCACCGGTCTGGACTTGCAGGGAGTAAACCAGGAAAGCCAAAGCTGCGATTGAACTCAAGCTAGCTACAAGTATCAAGGACAATAAAAAGTCCTTTTTTAGATATGTAGGGAGCTGGAGGAAAAGCAAGGGCAACATTGGACCCCTGCTAAACCACATGGGACAACTGACAACCAACCCCCAGGAAAAATCCAACATACTAAATGGGCACTTTGCATTGGTTTTTTACTAGTCCCAAGGGACGCCCCTGCCCATTACAAGACAGGAGCACCTGGGTGATTCCTTACCCTCCATCAATGCTGACCTTGTGAAGGAACACCTTGAGAGTCTGGACACCTTCAAGTCAGCCGGCCCTGACAGTTTACACTCAAGGAGCTGGCAAGCACCATAGCTCAGCCCCTAGCATGGATCTTCAAGAACTTCTGGTGCTCTGGTGAAGACTGGAAGAAGGCCAATGTAGTGCCTATCTTCAAGAAAGGGAGGAAAGTGGATCCAGCAAACTACAGGCCCATCAGCCTGACCTCTATCCCAGGGAAGGCCTTAGAGAAGATTATCAAAGAGGCCATTCTTAACAGACGCGGTTTGTTGTGGGTAGGTCTTGCTTGACCAATCTTATTTCCTTTTATGACCAGGTGACCTATCACCTGGACAAGAGAGAAGATATTGATGTTGTATATCTTGACTATAAAAAAGCCTTCAACCTGGTATCCCATGATCACCTCTTAGCAAAACTGGCCAACTGCGGCCTCGGCTTCACTACGATCTGCTGGCTGGGGAATTGGCTCCGTGGTCAGACCCAGAGGGTCTGATGGCAGTCAATCATTGTGGTGCTCTGTGACCAGTAGGGTCCCTCAAGGCTCTGTCCTTGGGCCAACACTTTTCAACATCTTCATTAATGATGTTGACATTGGTATCAAGCAGACTGGCCAAGTTTGCCAACAACAGCAAACTTTGGGGTAAAGTGTCCACACCTGAGGACAGGAGGGTGATCCAGGCTGACCTTGACAGGCTCAGGAAATGGGCGGCCGAGAACCTGATGGTGTTTAACACTGAAATATGCAAGGTTATCTACCTTAGGAAGAAAAATCCACAGCATGTTTATAGGCTTGGCAGTACTATGCTGTCATTCTCCCATTGTATTCAGTTTTGGTGAGGCCGCAGCTGGAGTACTGCATCCAATTTTGGGCTCCACCATTCAAAAAGGATGTGGAGAAACTTGAGAGAGTCTAGAGGAGAGCCACGCGCATGATCAGAGGTCAGAAACACAGACCATATGATGAGAGGCTGAGAGACACGGGACTCTTCAGCCTGGAAAAGCGCAGGCTCAGGGGTGATCTGGTGGCCACCTATAAGTTTATCAGGGGTGCTCATCAGGATCTGGGGGAATGTCTGTTCACCAGAGCACCACAGGGGATGACAAGGCCAAATGGTCACAAACTCCTTCAGGACCATTTCAGGCTGGACATAAGGAAGAACTTCTTTACAGTCCGAGGCCCCAAGGTCTGGAACAGCCTGCCATCGGAGGTGGTTCAAGCACCTTCTTTGAATACCTTCAAGTCAAATTTGGGCCTAAAGATACACAAGTTTCTTAAGAGAAAGAATGTGCCTGTTACCAGCATAGGAAAAAGGACTGGGCTTGCAAATGAATGAGAAAGGTCTTATGAGGAATAGTTTGTAAGCACATCAAGATCTATTTACTGATATCCAATCAAAGAGAAGGAAGAGCAGACACTTTTTAATTAAGAAATTTGTTTCCCATCTCAGTTCCTCCCAGAGTCAGCAACACCCTGAATAACAAAACTTATATTTAACCATTTAACTAGCACATCCAACCAAATGTAAATCAAGATTAACCAAGCAAAATTAAACTCCCTCCCAAAAAGTATTCTTAGTTATAGTTATATGGGGCTAGGTAATCATCTGGGATGAGATCAGTGTAACTCCACTGACTTGAGTGAGATATGGCAATTGAAAACAACTGAAGATCTGGTCTGCTCTATTAAAAAAATCTGGCCCATTGATGTGATTCATATTTTGGGCTTGTTCAGTCAACATATGAAATGTTGATTGAAAGCTACAATGATGCCACGGCAACGTAACGTCTAAAAATAATTGTTCACAGCCAGGACTGTGCAGCTAAAGCAAGTACTAAATGACCATGCTGTCCAGAGCACATGTAGACATGCCCACTGTGTATGTGAAGGAAGAAGTAACTGCTGCATTTTCTTTGCTGTCTCGCACTGTGAATACTGCGCGTGAAGTGAGTCGGGTTGTATGATGCCACTTACAACAGTTCCAGAGCAAATTAATGCCACAAAAAATGAATTATGCAAAACAAAGTTTTAAAAATGTTTTTGTTCATAATTTTCTTAGTATAGCCATAGAAAAGGGGAGAAGTGCCATATGCCTCCCAAGATTACAGAAACTACTGAGACAAGTTGCATGTCCAAGATAATATTATCTCTAGAGATGGTCAAATCATAATCCCCAGATCATAATACCCAGAGAAGTGACATTCTGTCAAGAAAACATTGGAGCCATTCTGGAATAGAAGCATGTCTCTGAAAAGCCAGAAGCACTGCATATCAGTGAAACAAGACCAGGTACTAGAAACCTGGTAACTGTAGGGACATGTGGGGAAATGCAGGTCAAAAAGCAATAGAATCAATAAAAATACAAAACATTCTCAACTTTCCTTGGAACAAAATAGGAATAAATCATTTTACCAGTAAACCCACAAATGACTTAATTATTGCCACCTATTATAGAGACTTTCAAGATCTAGATAAACTGTGAGACAATACCCCGCTAGCTGCTGTAGACAAAATAATGACCAATTTCAGCCAGCATAGAATCTCAAATTGTATAGTACCAGACAAGAGATGTAAGTATACTTGCAGTGCATTTGTGAAAATTTATCTAGAAACGGGAACTTAGTCATGCTTATTGTCACCATATCAGCCTGTTAAATGGCAAAGCTAAATCAGCTGTTAAGATTTTCTTTGCTTTTTGTCATTAACTTTAGCAATTTTATCTTTGAATTCAACTTTTCTATAACTGAATATAACAATACAATAGTATCAGGACACAGATAAGTCTTAGTTCCTTTATCCCCAGCATTACTACAGTTGGTAGTGGTGGAAGAAATAACACACAGAAAAGGAGACAGAACATGAAAATGACAAGCTAGATAACTCCCCAAAGTACAAGTAGGAGACCCAATCAAGAGAAAACTATTTATTTAGGAAAAATCGTGCACTTGGAACTAGGATGCAAGTGCTGAATCAATCAATCTTTACTCACTAAAACCACAAATACATACAACTACTATAAAGGCATTTACAAACTCACAGGCATAGAGGACAATGAAATATGTGTTCTGGTGAAACTTGAGCAGAAGAACAAGGTAGTAACAGAGGACAAGAAGCAACAATATGTATTAGACACAAAATGCCATTCCAGCAGAAGAACCAAGTGCCAAGCTCACTCTGACCAGGTACAAACATTACACTTTTACTGGTATAAATGAACAAGTGATCGGAAACCATTTTATACCCATAACAGAACAGTAGTTTTGTTCACAAAACCAGGCTATACTTGTAACAGAACAGAAGCTCATCACACACTGACTGGTGTAAAAATAGCAGAACCTGGTCTGAGATTTGCCCCTGCCCACCAATGGGTAAATGTGTGTTCTGTTCACTGCCAATCTAAACTACGCTGCTTACAGAAAACTGTGTAATTTAGGTTGATAGCGCCCCAGTTTTTGAATGTCTGTACTTAGCCTCCATCATTAAACTGCCTGATGAAAGTTTTATTACAGTACTAACACATAAAAGAACAGTTTTCTTTAAACCCAAGAGAAAATATTTCTGTTCTAAAGCAAATTAAGTTATTAATCTTTAAAAATAATTTTAAGCAATATATATATATATATATAATATATATAAAATTAACTATAGGAGATTATAATAGATTGCTAAGTATGTAAGCAGGTTGTAATATTCACATTACAATTTTCCTATCTTATATCAACTTTACAAAATAGGATTTTACAACAAATAACTGCCCAGTAGGGAGAACTGGATATTATTATAATACATTAAAACTGGTAGAACTCTACCTTCACTAAGTGCTTGATGAAAGTGTACAGTATATTTGAAGGCAGGAGTAAAACTTGAGTGATGTAGTAAATCCTTGGTCTTCTCTCTCTTTGTCCCTGAGCACTGAAACCATGGACCACATGAAATATAAACTTTATTCTTAACTGTGCTTGTGCACATAATTTCAGGCATTGTGATGT
>NW_017728931.1:128976573-128980752 GCF_001723895.1 Crocodylus porosus
TCAGCCCCCCAGCATCCCAGGATGCATTGCAACACCTGATTACCTGCAGGACTCTCCCCTACCCCCCACAGGTCTGACCATGCTAGCTTCCACCCCAGCTTGTCTGCTTCAGCCACCACCCCAAGCTGTCATAGAGCTGAGGCAGCCTCCCCAGCCCTGCCTGCAGCAGCATGGGGGCAGGCAAGGGAGGAACGGACCCACCTTGGTCCTGACTCCCCCCAGTAGGGGTCTGCACAGTGGGTAGGGTGGAAAGCCTCAAGGTGGGGGCTTTCTCCCTCACAGCACAGATCTGTCAGACTGTAAACACCCCAGCTCTGCCTCCTCACCAGCCATCTGCCTGTCAGCTGTAAGGAGTAAATGGGGGAGGAAGGGACCCCCTTGCTCTGGTCCCTGCCCCCCCAGCTGCGGTCTGCACAGAAAGGGGGGAAGCTTTCCTCCCCTGACAGTGTGACACCACTGCCCACGTCCTGCTTTCTTGCTGGCCCCCTCCCTCACCTGCCATCACCAGGGGAGTAGGTGGGGGGGGATCATTCCTTCCTCGTTTCACCTCCCCATGACTGAGAGGCTTGGGGCTGGTGAGGGCAGGACTCGGGTATTCACAGCCTAGCAGAACTATGCTACGAGGGAGAAAACTCCTGCCTGAGGGCTTTCCCCCACACCTGCTCTGCAGATCCTGGCTGGGGTGGCTGGGGGGAGGTCTGGAGCAGAGGGTCCATTCCTCTCCTGCTTGCTCTCTTGTGGCTGATAGGCAGGGGACTGGTGATGGGGCAGGGTTGGGGTGTTCACAGTCTGGTAGAGCCATACTGCAGGGAAGTGGAAGTGGAGGGTTTGCTGCCTCACCCACTGTGCAGAATCTGACTGGGAGGGGCGGTAAAGCAGGTGTCCATTCCCTCCACAACCCACCCCCTCCATGGCTGATAGGTGGAAGACCGGCAAGGGGGTGAGGCTGAAGCATTTGCAGCCTGGTGGAGGTATGTTGGGCGGGGGGGAACGCCCATCACCTCAGGGGCTTTTCTCCCTTTGCACTGTACAGACCCCAGCTGGGGGAGCAGGGTGGGCATGGGCACCTGTTCCTCCCCTGCACCCCCACCCTGCAGCTGAGGTGGGTAGGGAAACATGGCCTCGGTAGGGGCTTTGGCATTTGTAGCCTGGCATTTGCCCAGGGCTTTGGCATTTGCAGCCTGGCAAAAGTCGTAGGCATGCATGAGTGCTCCTTGCCTTCTGGCCTTGACCTGTGCAAGCATTTTCCTGCCTTGACCAACTGATGAGTGAACAAGTATTCTGTTCATTAATGATCCATTCTTCACAGAACGATATGAAGATTGAACAGATTCCACCTCAGGCTCTTTGCCTGTCTGTACTGAGCCTAAATTATTTTATTTGGGTCACCAAATAGATACATTCAGAGGCCAGCATCTCCAAAGAGGTGGTTAGAAAAGAAGGGCATCTGCATAAAATTTCAATCCAAGGCAATCACTAAAATACTGAAAAAAAATTAATTAAGAAGAAAAAAATCAGACTAAACTGAAATACTATGGTCAAAATCCAATATATTTTGATTCCCAAATAATGCTGAAGACCCTCAGAAGAGTTTTGGTGAGGTTATCTTGTGCTCCCATTTGTAAGTTAGATTCCCTGGTCAGATGGTGTGTATGTCTACTTGACTCTAAAGGAGTAGCAGAGGTACCAGAAGCTGGGAGCAGCTTTGCAGAAGGCTAGCTTATTTCAATAACACTCTTCTGAGCAATATAGCTAAGCACAGACAGTCAGAAAGCCTGAGGCAGAATCAATTCAATCTAGGCAGCTTCCTTTAAGTAGGCAGGGGGCACTAGAGCATGTCACTTAGCCTGCTGGCCATTGCCAGCCCAGCCAGGCAGCCCTGGGGAGCTTAGGGGAATCCCCCCCCTTCCCAGCTGCTAATAGCTTCAGCCACAAGAACAAGGGAGAAGGAGTCCTTCCAGGTGGGTGTCTGCCCATGCATCCCAGCATGGGGGCACCAGGGAGCCCCTGACTTGGAGGTCCTCCCACCCCAGCCCTGGGCAGCCCCAGGGAGCTGAGGGAAATGATTCCCCCTTCTAACCACCAGAGCTACTTGCCTTAGCCCCTGTGAGTCTTAGGGATAGTCTAGGGCAGACTCAGGGGGAAATTCTTCCACTGTCTTGAACTAATTTTGCCTTAGACTTGCAGCAGGTGAGGCAAAACCAGCTGTGGAGGAGCAGGAGAGTTTTCCTCCACCCCCTGAGGCTGCCTGAGACTCACAGGAGCTAAGACAAGCAGCTCTGGGGTTGTGGAGGGGAAGTATTCCCCTCACCTCCCTGAGGTGCCCTGGGATGGGGTTAGGGGAAGACCCCCAAGGCTGGAGCCCTTTGGTGCCCCCATGCTGGAGCCCTTTGGTGCCCCCATGCTGCGTTGCATGGGCAAGCACCCAGCCTGGAGATCTTCTCTCAACTTCCTGTGGCAGCTGTGCAATCAGCAGCTGGGAAACAGAAGGGGGCAGGGCAGCTGAGGGTCAAAAAGCCCCCACCACAGGGGCTCTCTCTCTCCCACCATGTGCTGTGTAAACCCTGGCTATGGATCCCGGGAGTCTGTTTCCTTGTTCCTATGGGCTGATGGATGCAGGCAGGAAGCAGGCCAAGGAGCAGAGAGGCAAAGCAGTCCCTGCTCCAGTGAAGCAGACAGCATAGACCAGGGCTGCAAAGCATCATGGGATGCTGGGGGACTGTGAGTTAACTTAAAACAGGAAGGGATATGGGACAGAAGTTCCATAAACCAGTCTGACCTAAATCAGTTAAGTTTGATCCTACATTCAACCAGGTTTATCTTAAACAGGCTTTGGCAATTGTTTTTTTTTTTACAACTGTTTAGATGCACTGAACGTCTCAATCTGTTCTGTTACAGGTTTTGAACTTGTTCTGTTACAGGTTTAAACCAGCTTGTGATCACTTCAACTGGTTTGTGTGTAACATCTGTTCCTAGCCTATAAATTAGCTCTGGACTGGCAGCCACACTACAGATGCTATATTACATTATGCCACATAGACATAATGTGTTTTTCTCATTAGTAACCACATTCTCCTCTCTAGAAACAGCCCTCTTGGGAATCCCAAGCTGTAGTGTATCACGGAAGATGTAATCAAACCCAGGAGATATGTAGAGGAAAACAAAGCCATGCAGCAATCAAACGATAACTCTGATGGGCCACTGCAGTAGCTTATCCACATGAAAATAGTTTTCAGACAATTTTTAATGAAAAATATGTTTTCAGTAGAAACTAGATACCTTGCATGAAAATCTTTCTTCATGCAAAAACTCAATCCTTTTTACAACTCTGGTAGAAATTACTGAATCAGCCCAAGTGGGTAAGAGATTGGCCAAAATTAACGTAGTCAGCAAACGACATGCAGCAGTTACTCTTAGTGAGGCTTTCTAATCCTCACCTGGCACTTTCATAATGCCTCCTCTAAATTACACATTATATTAAAGTTTAAGTCACTTCAACTTTTGTAAAGAAATACAGCATCTCCAAGAGCAAATGAAGCCCTCTATACAGTGCAGCACAAGGTGGATCAGCCGTAGACAAACACTTTTGTTGCTCATTTACTATTGCTCTGTGCTACTTTCTCCCAGCACTGAAGCAATTATTCAGTGCCAGAGATCATCCTGGCTGATATTTTCTTCTTTAAATATTTTTGACAATGATTAATCTTATGTTGTCAAGAGTACTAGATGGTAGAGGTGAGTTAGAACTGGATGGCAGACATGGGGATGATTCTATATGAAAAGAGAATTAAAAAGAAAAACGATATAGCTGAACATTCTAAGGATACACCAACTTTTTATATATAAATATATTGCATAAAACTGGTAATGTCTCACTCTTTCATTCAGATCTCTTCCTGATTATGGACCAAGTTCTGTCATCTATTTACTATGAATTGTATCTTATTTTGCAAATAGTTACTCTGATTCAGTGCAAATAAGGTGAAACAAGCAGCTCTCTGCTTGTTGAAAAGCACTGTTTTTGTTCATAGGACTCTTGAAGAAAGCTCGTGGAAGGGCTGGGCTATTCCCTTTTCACACAGCTCTAAAGACATGAGTTTAAGCCTAAAAATAGCCGTTCAATCACTGCTCTAGTTAGTGATAGTACCACTTCAAGTTGGCTAGTTTTCTCTTTAAAGT
>NW_017728931.1:128983166-128984751 GCF_001723895.1 Crocodylus porosus
GAATCAAATGCTTTTCATTTTTATTTATTTATTTTTGTTCTAAGCAAAGGTCTCTCCCTGTGAACTCATTTTGCAGTTTGTGCTTTACTCCAAAGATAGCATCTCTTTTCTTAACCCTTCTCTGATGAATTTGAAATCTCTCTGGAGGAGACAGTCTTCACAGTCTTTTTACCTTAACCTGATACACAAAAGCAACAAGAGTAGTGGACTTGATCACCATCAATAAGTTGCAAAACACAGTAATGGATTTCAATAGTACAGTAAAAAGGGCTGATTTAAGCCAAGCTATTCTGTCCCTTCTCACAAGCCCCCACATATAGAACAGCATGCAATGCTGCAAAAATTACAAGGTGCCGCACAGTCCAAAGACAGTTCAAGATGGGCTGTCATATCACAGCAGCCCCCCAGGTTTGCATGAATGTATACCAGGGGGTTTATTTTGTCTTTCAGGAACCTGGAGTCCTAAGGATACCACAGGGTCAAAGTTGACTTCATTTTGTTCCCACCTCATAGGCTGAACTTTCAGGGAGTGCAGCACAGAATACAGTATGTGAGCTCACACCAGGACTGTTGCTGCAATCTCTGCTTCAAAAAAGGAAGTGTTAGTGCTTTAAGGGAAACCCGTTTGTCTGGAAACCAGAATAGAATGTTTTCCAATAGAAAATACGTTTTTAACTTTTATTTTAAGTCTCCGCTCCTATTATTTTCTATCATCAAGTTCCCCAGCTGAACTTCCATGATTCACTATGGCTTTTTGACTGACATAACATATCCATCACATGTCTTTACCCAGAGAACAGCACCTGGTGCATCAGAGAGTCATTGTCCTACTTGACTTCCTGGCCTATTAAATAAAAGCGTAAGTCAGCTAAGCTACAATTCTTTCAAGACACTGCAGGTAAAATTAAAATATTTCAGTTTCAAGATAAATTATTTGGGCGCTTGAATCTTTATTCACTGGAAACTCAGTGGCTTCTGGGAGGTGGAAATAAAGGATTTTCAGAACAACTCTGATATTAGATTGTGTTTTGAAGATATCAGCTGCATTAGGCAAGTGCCCACAAAAATTGTTCTTAATACTCCATCACAGGGGTGATCCAGCACCCCTTGATTTTTTTCTGTTGATTTCAATGGTGAGCTGTATCTGGTGCATGTACTATATTGATCATGTTTTCAATCCCAGTGCCATCAGTGTAAATATGAAGGATTAAAATTATTATTTATTCCAATGGATCTTTTGAATTGCCATAAAATTGCCTGCAATAGGTTGATGGGACCTGACATAAGGTATCTTCACATATCCCTTCACAATGTAAAATGTATTTCTGCATGGCACCTCTTTTCAGTTATGTCTGTATTTTATTTACCTTCTGTATCGGTTATTCCCACTCCTGGCTGCTTTACTGGGTCTTGTCCATTCTGGCTCATCTTCCCTCTGTTAAAAAACACAGATTGTTACTGACAAAAAGGCCATAAATAGGAAAAATTTCCCAAAGCAAAGAAGTCCCAAAGCAGAGAGGGCATTGTTTAACTCAAGTAAAATTTACAAAAACAACCAACCCCCGCCCCCCGAAAACAAAACCCC
>NW_017728931.1:128984901-128990503 GCF_001723895.1 Crocodylus porosus
TATGACTGTACATATAGAAAAATCTTGTTTGTATAAACAGACTGTCTTCTGGTATCAACTGAATTGGTCACTTACAAAGAAGCTAAGAGGGTTGGATTTTTTTGGTAGAAGACTGTAACTACTTCTATGGAAAGTTTATTTCTCTGATCAGACACTTCTTTTTCTTTAATCTGCTACAGTTAAATGAAAGATGAAATACATAACACAGAGGCAGATAATGATCTTCTACACCATGAGCATGTCTACACATGTGCATTTACTGTGCAGTAACCAAAATTGATGCACAGTATGGGCACACCTGCAAGCTCATACTGTGCAGAAATTTGGCAAATTATGCTGACTCAAGTGTGAATTCGATACTTCGATACCTAAATTGATGCTTGATTAGTTACTGCACAGTAATGCATGTGTAGACATCTTACTGTGCAGTAACACTGTGTGTGTGGACTGACTTGGAACTATCTTGAGTCTCAAGTCAGCCCATGAACAGTGTTAATGCACTTTAATATCTGCACGTGTAGAGGCTGGCCTATTCCTGCTTAGTGCTCAGTAATTTATTGTGCAATAAATTTATGCCAGTGTAAATTCACATGTAGACACACTCTGTAATTGTTTCATATAATATTCTACTATATAACAGTTCATGACTGGGTGACCCCCCAAAAAACACCATGAAATAGAATATTTGGATTTGCCCACTATCTCTGGCTAAGTAAGACAAGTTTTTGCCTAGTCATAGTACTCTTATAATAATTGGTATGACATTACATTTTATGCTGAGAAGTTGGAGTGTCATATGTACTATGCATGAAAAACAACTCAAAGCATTGTAACACTGATCTCATCTAACATGTTTTAAACTTGACAGCTACCCTCTTTTTTATAGCTTTCTGATTTAGAAAAAAAGATATTTCCTTTATTTACCTGACCAAACAGATTTTGATCTGGGTAACAGGCATTTCATTTTAGTTTAACTTATTCCTTATTTTTAAATTTAACTTATTCCTTAAATATGACAATCTTAAAAAAAAACAATTTACAATTTTGAGTTGAAATTTCTCCCTGAAATATTGTGATATAGATGTAAGGTCTGGTCTTCAGAAAGTGTAATTGGCATTATTCCATTGGAGCCAAAGGAGCAATGCTATTCTGCACCACTATGCACCATCACCCTCACCCCCTTCTGGTCCCTTATTTCTGAGGAAGAAACTCCAAAAATATGATTAAGAATACGATTACTTTTTAGCATCTAACAAGTTACAATTATTGGCCATCCCACTACATTGCAGTAAAATCAGACCACCTCTTCCAGTTTAACTCAATATTTACAGATATGTAATTATTGCATGGAAAATCTGATACTGCTGCTTTTGAGCCATGGAATCAACGTGCTGAACTACTGGAGCATAAGAACTTAAGAGCCATCAGATTGACTCAGGCACCATTTGAAAACTAGGGATAGAATCTCTGGCATGTCATGACTCGAGAGAGCATATAGGAATCAAATGATAGATTTGGTAATATTTATTGAGTTGCAATGAGCTCTTTATGAATTGCACCCCACAACTGCAAAGCAAGAGCTGTTCTGTGAATTGAGGACAGGCATAGCATACCTGAGAAGTTTGTCAAATTACAGGAGCTGCATTTGTAATATAGCCCCAGGCTGATAGCTCTGGTGCTGGCCCAAAGATAAGGAGTGATCTAAATGAATAGGATCAGATTATCAGGGGATGAAAATCAGAATTTCTGCACTCAGTGTCCAAATTCTTCTTCAGCTGGGGCAGTCATGTTTCTGTGGGGTCTCAGACTGCTCAACATTTTGTAATGCCCTCTCACATTAAACAATAGATGCAGAACTATAACCAATGTGCTTCCTAGAAGCATTAAGGGACCAATCCAGTTTGATCAGTAGGTACTTCTACTTAGGTGCACCAACACCTAACTTAGCTGTTTGCCCCAGGGGCTGATCCTAAGATCCCTGTACAAGAAAGTTAGGCATCTGAGAACAATCCAGAAAGCTTAGAGGCACCTAGATACAACCAACAGGAAATGTGAAGTGCAATGATGGGTCATAGCTCTCCCTTCCTCCAGGGGCTTAGGCGCTTGGGTCAACTTTCACAACAGGCATCTCCATTTACTTGCAATCCAGAATTCCTAACTCTACTTCCACCTGTAGACACCTCACTGATCAGTGGTGAAGATGCTTTGCATAAGAGCTAATGATTAAAGCACTTCCGGAGAATGTAAGAAATCTGGATGGGAGATGCTCCTCAGGCTAGAAAGATTCAAATCCACATCTGTAAATCCTTAGGACCAAAATTAGGTTGGTCCTAGACCACCAGGCTATAAAACAGCCTAAGCAGGAACATCCTCCACCCTTCCTGTTGCAGCTTGGACTCTAACAAGCAACACTTCCTCTGCCTCCTCTTTTATACGTGCATCTCTCAGAATAGGAAGGGGAGACCGGCATGCTACCACTGTCCTTCTCCCTCTCTGCCCAATCCCCCTGGGTATTTTCTTCCTGACTGGAAGCTGGTGCAGAGAGAGGGAACATGTTTGTCACTGCCACTGTCCCTGGCTGAGCACAGATCTCTGCAAAGCTGCTCCCCACAGCCTTAGTTGGGCTGAGGCACAAGCAGGGACAACTTCAGCAATAGGCATATCTCCTTTTCTTGCACACAGAGGTATAAACAAAGTAGGTGAAGGGGGAAATGGGAAGGGAAGGGAGGTTGCACTAAGAACAGAGGGGAATGGAGTGGGTACTGAGAGTGGTGGGGGGAGAATCTTCCATGATTTGGGGACTTTAAAAAAGATCCTAGCTGCTTCTCCTGTAGCATAGTCTGTCTCCCTTTGATTCAGGGAGTGGGGAAAGACTGGGAGTGGAGGGATGCAACCACTGCTGTAGCAATAGTCACTGCTCGTGCATCTCTCTTTTTCAGATCTTGGATCCATCTAAGATAACCATATAACAGAAAATTAAAACCTAGAAAGAGGGATCAAATTCTGTGTCTCCATCCTCCCAGCTGAATGCTTTTGAAAACTCCACCTTCAAACTTTTTCACAGTATGGGTCATATTTGAAGAAACTCACAGCCTCCCTGGCAGCTGCAGCAGTTCCTGGTTTGGAAAGTCTTATGAAAATATTTGATTTATTCTTAGTGTGTTTTAACAATGTTCATGATTTGCACCTCTGAATTAATTAGTCCATACGGTGCAAATCTACCCTGCCATCTGCCAGCTTTTCAAAGATCACCAACCACAAAAGGTAAAAGCAAAAACAAACAAACAAGAATTAAATTAAACAATTTAAAGAAGATAAACAAAAAAGAAAAAAGGAATAATTTAATTATAGTACAAGAGGGTATATCTGGAAGTAGTGGATAAAACAGAAAAAATAAAAAAATAAAAGAAAGCTTAGCCTTGTTAAATAGGGGAAAATTTCCTGGTGAAATATATTAGACAATGGAGTAATCATTCAAAGTCAAGTGGCTGAAGACCAAAGAATTATAGAGAATACTCCATCTTTGGCAAGAGAATGGACTTTGATTTCTTGAGAGGCTATGACTACAAATATTTAAGCAAAGCCAAACGCTTAAACCAAACTCTATATTTAAACTCTTGTAAATGTTAGGTAAGTTTGGATCCAAATCTACACTTGAATATTGTTGTTACCACTTATTTTTAGAAAGGGGTTAAACTAAAAACCTCAACTGAATACCCCTAAAGCTGGAAGAAATTCACTTTTCTCCTCAGAACTTTATGTTCCAAGCCCATATCTATAAATGTGTACGGAAAAATTAGGTTAGTCCTGCCCCTGTAGTGCACCAATTATGAGTGAAAAAAAATCATTGGTAGAGTGTTAATACTTCAAATCTTGCAACAATAGCAAAAGAATGTAGGAACTCTGACGAGAGACCTATTGGATTAAATGCTGTTTTACTGTGCAACTTAAGTTTTAGCATGAAATTACATAACAGAAAAACTAAGACATCAAAGTTACATATGCAGGTATGTCTGCACATTGAAGAGATAGTACATTAAAGAAAAAGCCTTACATTCTTGGAATGGGAAAAAGATTATTTTCTCCTGTTGTGCTGCTGCTTCCTTCACTATCCACACTGTATCCACTGCCAAAGCTACTGGCTGACGAGCCAGTGGAGACAGAACTCTCTGCAGGTCGGTGATTGGTAGGCCTTGCTGTACAGAGCAGGAATAGTGGGTTATTAAATTGCATGGAAGGCATAAAAGCCAGCAATGTTAAGAACATGTTATTCACCAAGTAGCATGCTGCAAACACATTTACTCTTTACTTTTAATTCCAAAGTCACGCCATCACTCTTTAGACTTGATGCTTACATTACATAGAACAAGCTTTTCTAAAAGAAATCCATTGTACGTCATCCTTTTTTCCCCAGTCTCCTAGTAGTTTAAAGCAAAGGTCAAAGGAAAAAAAGTAATAACATTCACCCATTTTGATGTCACAATTCTGTATTTTTAGTTGAAATAAAATTAGATTTTCATTGAACAAAGTTGTAGGACGTAACCTACAAAAATGAGAATCCAAAGTGATTCTGAATATACTATATGACACATTTATTTACTGCATTTGATGACTTTTGTAGAAAGGATAGAGACAACAAAATATCATAAATATACCTCTACCCCCAAAAAGTGTTATTTGAAGACATTCTCTTTAGACAGCACAGCATTACTTCATTATACTTCTCAACTGCTTCTGCTTTTAAGTAGTCATACTGCTTCTGCTAAGTAGCCTTGAATTTTAAAGTACCACGTTTTATGATCATGCAACCTGGGGATGACCTACTATTTTTAATGTGTATTTCATATGGAAATTTTATGTGAACTTTAAAGACATTATTTTTACTTCAGATGTTTTCCTTTGTTTTCCTTATTTTGGTGTTCTGAGTTAATCACTTCTGCTCCATTTCACCTTTAGCAAGTTGAGAAATATACACAAACATCACACTGTGACATTACACATGATAACTAGTAAAAGGAACAATGGACTATAACTATTCACAACTTTAATAACATAATCAACCAGGAAAAATAAATACAGGTTTTCTTGGAAAGAGATCTATGTGTGACATCTTTCACTTTGATCAATTGAATGAATAGAATGCTGAGGATAAAAATATTTGTACCAAAAGTTCTCACTCAGTGAAGTTAAGGTAAAGTTTTGCTGTTGTTTCAGTCAGCCTTAAAACTCAAATCAAAGTTCAAAAGGATTGTATTTAACAAAGAAATTTGCCAAAAACGTAGAACTGAATAATTTCTTCTAAGGGCCAATGCACAAGTATTATCCCACTGACATTAACAGATAATGTCATTCATAGTTGATTGGATAAATATTATTTTTGGTGTACACTACTGCTGAGTGCTATGCTGTGGGTATTGGGAAATTGAGTAAAACTCTCCAAATGTAATTTGGAACTGCATTAATAATAGATAGGGATAAAAGAAACCAGGCACCACAAGTCCCTTGATCTGATAGTTATAATAGAATTGCTATTTCTGAAATGATTCGGTCTTTGTATAGCCAGCCACAACATACCTTTTTTTTTTGTTTTAACTATATCATC
>NW_017728931.1:128990603-128993308 GCF_001723895.1 Crocodylus porosus
ACTTAAGTTTTAGCATGAAATTACATAACAGAAAAACTAAGACATCAAAGTTACATATGCAGGTATGTCTGCACATTGAAGAGATAGTACATTAAAGAAAAAGCCTTACATTCTTGGAATGGGAAAAAGATTATTTTCTCCTGTTGTGCTGCTGCTTCCTTCACTATCCACACTGTATCCACTGCCAAAGCTACTGGCTGACGAGCCAGTGGAGACAGAACTCTCTGCAGGTCGGTGATTGGTAGGCCTTGCTGTACAGAGCAGGAATAGTGGGTTATTAAATTGCATGGAAGGCATAAAAGCCAGCAATGTTAAGAACATGTTATTCACCAAGTAGCATGCTGCAAACACATTTACTCTTTACTTTTAATTCCAAAGTCACGCCATCACTCTTTAGACTTGATGCTTACATTACATAGAACAAGCTTTTCTAAAAGAAATCCATTGTACGTCATCCTTTTTTCCCCAGTCTCCTAGTAGTTTAAAGCAAAGGTCAAAGGAAAAAAAGTAATAACATTCACCCATTTTGATGTCACAATTCTGTATTTTTAGTTGAAATAAAATTAGATTTTCATTGAACAAAGTTGTAGGACGTAACCTACAAAAATGAGAATCCAAAGTGATTCTGAATATACTATATGACACATTTATTTACTGCATTTGATGACTTTTGTAGAAAGGATAGAGACAACAAAATATCATAAATATACCTCTACCCCCAAAAAGTGTTATTTGAAGACATTCTCTTTAGACAGCACAGCATTACTTCATTATACTTCTCAACTGCTTCTGCTTTTAAGTAGTCATACTGCTTCTGCTAAGTAGCCTTGAATTTTAAAGTACCACGTTTTATGATCATGCAACCTGGGGATGACCTACTATTTTTAATGTGTATTTCATATGGAAATTTTATGTGAACTTTAAAGACATTATTTTTACTTCAGATGTTTTCCTTTGTTTTCCTTATTTTGGTGTTCTGAGTTAATCACTTCTGCTCCATTTCACCTTTAGCAAGTTGAGAAATATACACAAACATCACACTGTGACATTACACATGATAACTAGTAAAAGGAACAATGGACTATAACTATTCACAACTTTAATAACATAATCAACCAGGAAAAATAAATACAGGTTTTCTTGGAAAGAGATCTATGTGTGACATCTTTCACTTTGATCAATTGAATGAATAGAATGCTGAGGATAAAAATATTTGTACCAAAAGTTCTCACTCAGTGAAGTTAAGGTAAAGTTTTGCTGTTGTTTCAGTCAGCCTTAAAACTCAAATCAAAGTTCAAAAGGATTGTATTTAACAAAGAAATTTGCCAAAAACGTAGAACTGAATAATTTCTTCTAAGGGCCAATGCACAAGTATTATCCCACTGACATTAACAGATAATGTCATTCATAGTTGATTGGATAAATATTATTTTTGGTGTACACTACTGCTGAGTGCTATGCTGTGGGTATTGGGAAATTGAGTAAAACTCTCCAAATGTAATTTGGAACTGCATTAATAATAGATAGGGATAAAAGAAACCAGGCACCACAAGTCCCTTGATCTGATAGTTATAATAGAATTGCTATTTCTGAAATGATTCGGTCTTTGTATAGCCAGCCACAACATACCTTTTTTTTTTGTTTTAACTATATCATCACTGATGTCTTCAGTCACTATCTAACATTGAAAGCTACCAAGATTCCTTTAAGGTAAATGTGCTCTTACTGGTAGTTATACTGGTTGCACGCAAGTTACAATGGAGTTTTGATAGAAATAAAAAAAAGCTGATGATAATAATTAGCAGGGAGCTTTTCAATGCTTTACAGCATTTTACATGCCTGAGAAACCCACTCTGCTTTTCCAAAGGAGACACATATAGGCCTATAGCTTGCATAGTCAAAGAAGAGTCCATGAGGCTAGTGGAGTTATACCAGGTATGATGCTACTTTCAATTTGTTGTGCTCCTGACAAATCCCATGAGTATGGAGAAGGATTTGCAACTCAGTAAGGCACAGAGGACACCCAAAAGACTCAGAGACCCGGAGGAGAATTTTAATGCTCTTAGGTCATACCTTCTCAATGAACCATGAGGACCCCTATGCTTGGTAGTCAGGATTCTGCGTGACCCACTCATACCTAGGTCACACCAACCTCATTGTTGAGCTCATTTGCAAGAGAAGCGCTAATTTAACTGGCAGGTTTCCTAGAGGGGTCCTATCAAATCATACAAACCAAAGAGGGGTCCTTGCAAAAACTGTCTCACCCCTTGAGCTATCACATCTGAGAGGCCATGCTGCCATAAAACATAAGAGCACAGATAATGTGACATTTGGGTAGGGGAAGTGGTGCTGCTGCTCCTTCATTATGGAGTTTCCTGATCATTTAGGTAAGTATTCTAGACCTCTCTGCTTGCCCATGACTAAAATGAAAAGGAGCATTGGGGTTCCTCATTTCTGAAACTTTTCTATAAAGACTAGTTCCTAGGACTCCAGGGTCAATAAAGCTGTCCTGTAGTCAACTTTGTTCACATACTGTTTATAAGAACAGAAAAAATCCAGAACTCAGAATTATATACAAAATAAGACTAAAACCAAGATTAAAAAAATAAATACTTAAATACTGTCCTAAGATTGGTTATACTCAATAGCTGTATTTTTCTTGTGGAAATTGATTTAATTTTTGAATATGTTAGAGTCTGATCATC
>NW_017728931.1:128993563-129043567 GCF_001723895.1 Crocodylus porosus
GCTATTGCTGTTTTCAGAATGGGAGGGGGAAAAGGGAGTAGAGGGTGTTTGGTCTGGGGTTTTTTCAGCCCCTGCTGGAGGGTGGGGAGGGTTTATTAGAGCCCCGCCAAGGTGGTGGGGCTCCAATTTACCTATCCCACCCTCCAGTACCAGCGGAGGAGCCCCTGGAATGAGCTCTCTCTCTCTTCCCCCCCTCCCATTCTGAAAAGTTTGCAGCCTCACAGTGAGGAGGGGCCATTGCTAGGGCTGCAGGCTCACAGCCAGCAGGTAGATTCCTCCGCCCCTGGAACCACCAGTGAACTTCTGTTTTCTCCAGGGGATCATTTTAACCCGGAACACTTCTTAATCTACTGCTGGTCATACTAAAGCAAAAATTAACATTAAGAAAATGGTAGAAAGCATCTCTCATGAGTGTAGGTTGTAACCATGTTGGTCTAAGGACATAGGCAGACAAGGTTCTTTGGGTAAGTCTGATATCTTTTATTAGATAGAAAGCATCTAGCACTAATACCAGCTCCAATGAAGCAAAGGGTCACATATCTTAAAACTGCTCTTACTCTTTCTTAATAAGATTAGGGAGATGCTACCACAAATATGTCCACTTTCTCAGTACCATTGCTGGATCCCAAAGTCCCCGTATTCCTCAGCTAGTAATGCAGCCATTCTTTTATCCTCATCTTGGGGGAAAAGTGAATCAAAAACTTAAGGCAGAACTCTCCTTTTTTCCCCTTCACTCCAAACTAAGAAAGTACTGTCTACAAATTCAGCAAAAATATTTCTGGAACTAGTTAGAAAAATCGTATTCCTTAACAAGGGAAACATGGATACTATGCCTCAACTATACTGAAGGAAAATGGAATGTAAAAAAAAAATCAATAAGAAGGGGAGAAAAAGAAGCCAACTGATACTATTAAAACTCCTGGTGCAGGGTATTTTACAACAAGGAAGAGATATTTTCCCCCTAAAACTTAACATAAGGAAGATAATTCATACAGCACCTACAGCCATGAACTGTCAAATCAATCAGTAGCAAAATGGAAACCACTCAGTATTGCCAAACACTCCAGCTATTCATCTACAATAAATGAACATTTTGCTTAAAATGAGAAACTCAAGATTAAATGTAGGACCAGCTGGTTCTGATAAAATAAGAGTAATTTTAAATAGAAATGTATTTTGCTTCCTAAATTGTAACGAGTGTTTTCTCTGCCACCCAAATGGGTATTATTGCATGTCTGGCTAGGACCAGAATCAGACATGCCAAAATACCGCTAGAAAAACTGTCCTTTTTGGAACTCAAGCAGGAAGAACCGGGAGAAATTCATAAGAAAATCTGTTCTCGTGACATTTTTAATTAAGTTTGGCACAACCGAAAAATAAATCCATATCAGAAGCTAGGAGTACATGCTCAAGGTTAATCCTTAAAACTTCCATGACTGTTGGAAAAAATGTTAAAAACAAGTGATCTCTTCAATTCAATCAACAAAACCTTTGATCGTTTGGTTATATGGAAAATTCAGATAGGTTTCCCTTTGCACTCAAGAGAAGTTGAGGTTCCTTTAAGCCTGATTTCCTACGATCCTAAGAAATAGCTCATTGTAGAAACACATTTTGACTTGCTTTAAAACCTCTGGAAAGTTGCAATATATGTCTCTCGGGAAAGCTTCATCAGTTACATCATTTATGCCGCTCTTCAGGTTCCTTTCAGGACGCAGCCTCCAGTTGCTCAGTGCTCATATCTTTCATTTCCACCAGTTTGGATTCACAAGAGACCATCCATTAAGATGGTAAGAAACATGGATCAAGAAGTTGTATTAATAAAGCTTACCCCTTTTAAAAAAGATGTTGGTGCATCCAAATCAGAAGCACATCCAGGATGACTGGGACCAGGGAGGTGTAGGAGGAATAATGCCTGCTTGTATGTATTTTGCAGCAACATCAGGTCAAGTGCCTCCTTGTGGCAAAATGTCTTTACTGTAGCTAACTTCAAAGACAGAATCAAGGCCTTCCAGTGTTAAAGTCCTGAGTCATTACTCAGTAACTGAGTCTGACAGACTCATATCTTTTGTGAGCTGGGCCGACATACATAACTACATTGCTCAGCAGATATAAACCAGTCACTTTACCTGCTGGCTTGTGCAGGAGGATTAACTCCCTGAGGAGCTCCCGAGCCACTGCTCCAAAGCAAAGGGCAGTCTTTAATTAAATGAATAAAGAAAACTCCTCTGTTGTCTCCCAGATAATAGCCTGTTTCTGCTCTGGCTTCAGCACGGGAGCCTGGTCTGCTCCTTCCAGTCAGCTACTGCCTTCAAAGCTTGCTTCCTCCTCTCCCTTGGCCTTGCTCTTCTGGGTGCTTGTAAAGCTTCCACTGGAATACTCCATCCTTGCCCAAATACCCCACAGCTGAGCTCTTGTAACAGGACTGACTGCTCCTCCTTAAATGAGCAGACTACCTTGTTACAGTGGGGTACAAGTTCCTTTTGCAATCCTTGCTCAAACTGGGTGCATCTATATATGCCAAACGTGATGTGATAACCTGTACCAGAGAAAACTCCTCCTGGGTGCAGCGTTTACATGTGAGTCTTTGACTACAGCACTTTGAGATGGGGCGGAGCAGGAAAAATCAGAGGGGTCAGCCCCAGGCTCTGAGTGGCAGTATTAGACAGCAGAGGGGTTGGCTGAGGCAAAAGGGTGCTAAAGTGTGGGGCTAGGCAGCAAGTAGCCCCCTGCACTTTAGCACCTTTGAGCCCCAGCCAGCCCCTGTCACTGTCTACATGTGTGTTTCAGTGGAGTAAATTACTCTGCTGTAGGATAGTACTGTTCTCAACAGCTCTATCCTAAGGTGGAGTTAATTAATTTACTGCGCCCTAATACTGGCGCGGGTATAGACTGTGATGCTTTACTGCAGAGCTAATTAGCCAACTCCACAGTAAAGCTCATGTGTAGATGCACCCACAGGCTAGCACTTTACTTCATTAATAGTCTCACTTATGTTGTCCACTGTGGGTGCATCTACACGAGATGCTAATGTGCAGTGGTTACTACACATATCTTTAGTACTTGTATAATCAAGTACTAAATAAATGTGCAGCCACTGGAGTTACGGTGCAGTAGTGCTGGCAAATGCCTTTCTAGTGACGCTACTGCTCTGTAGCCTAAGAATACTGTGCAGTAGCATATTAGCACTGTGTGTGCTGTGACGTGCTGCTGCACAGTATTATTCACCTACTGCACAGTTAGCATCTTGTGTAGACGTGCTCTGTATATCATTATTTGCGATATGCATTCATTTGACCATATATTGTCTGTTTAGATACCATGCAATTTGAGTGGATTCTTAGAGTAAGGTAGCATACAGTGTGAGGAATGGTGGCAGAATAGCAGTCCTATGAAAGAACCAGGCTTTGTTTCTTTACCTAACACAAAAATCCTTATGATATAATTTTTCTTCCATGGGCTACTGGCTAGTAGACTTTAGAAATAGGCATTATCAGATGAAAAATCTGAGGAATTTCCTGAAATTACTTGTCAAATTACAATAGGCAAAGATTAAATAGCAAGAGTAGCAGCAGTAAAATGTGCCACTGCTCACTCAGGAACAATGGAATCAAAAGACAATCTAAGATTATTGCCAACACCGGAAAACACGGACAAACTGTTCTTCTTTCAATAATGTCAGAAGGAGTCTGGAAAATTGGTTGTTTGTGGCAATAAGAAAGCCCATTTAATTTACTTGGAGATTAGAAACCAAGAGACGCCTCACATGAAGTAAGTTTACTGGGCAGTAAATTGTTTGCAGTGTAAAGGAGCTATCCTAAACTATGAGAGAAAATGAGAAAGTGGTACTGCCTTTTATAGCACCATGTGATGGTTCTGTCCTTGAAGGAAGTTTAACTAAGATGGTACTTAAATCAGTCCACATTCATATCCAGTCCAAGTAGCATGTAGAACTCATGAAAATGATTGCATTTAACTCCGCAATAAGGGAAAAGCCAGTAAAATATATAAGTTGAAAACAACCCTAAAACATTTAATTTCTTTTCACTAAATGGCTGAGAATTAGCTGTGCTGACTAAAAACTCTCTCATAGTATTAACAATATAGAGTGTATATCTGGTTGAGTAAATACCACGTTTATTGTTTTGTATCCTTAAAATATTGTTAGGCCAGGGGAGTTGAGAAAAATCTCATTGAAGCTGTTGGACCCTTCATTTAGGATAAATGTAGGGACAGTTAAACTCCCTTTGAAGTGGGATAACTGAAACAATAGAAGTCACCGTGCAGAATATATATCTAATTAGACCTGAGCTGTGGGAACAGGGAAATCACTGGTGCCAAATATAAATGCAGAAGCAGGGGTGTGCAAGTGAATGGATCTCAGAAGCTGGAAATACCACAAAACAGTCAGAGAAAGCAACAGAAAGCTGAGAACAACCACTGAAGCTCTTGCATCATGACTGAGAGGAAATTAAGAGAAAAGGAATTTTTTTTTAGTTCGTACATAAGCCGGGAAAAAAACCTTGTTATATTAGGAAAGGGAAATATGTATTCCTTTCAGGAAAACTGGACTTTGAGTACAAGCTTTGTAAATAATCAAAAGAATTCCTGATCCATTGTTGATTTCTTCTCCAAGGGAAGTAACCCACAACATCCCACCCAGCCTCAACTCCTGGCTAATTGCTCTGTCACAAGAGGTAACATACTTTCCAAAAGCAGGACTAGGGTCCAGTTTTGAAGGAGAGGCACTGTGAGTTGGCATTCCTATTGCTCCAGGAGGGAACAAATGTGGGAGGTACCTGGAGAAATCAAAAACCACCAAAAGGAATTTTACAAAGACCAAAGGAGTTAAAGAAAGATCTGAAATTGGAGATAGAGCAGTTACTTGAATTAAAACAGAGTTAAACAAAACGTAAAGCAGCAGAAGGCTTCACAAAAGTAATAGGAGAAGTAGCTGCTAGGTGTTTCTTAGAAAGGGCTGAGATTTTTATTTTTTAAATTAATTTTGTGTCTCAGGCCAAATTAGTCAAACCAGTTCCGAATTCTACTGACTGGGCAGAACTCAGTCATTCAGGTCTTTGTGATGATACCACAAACAAGTATCCTCCTTCCCAGGCTCTTCAGCCTGGGGCTTCAGATACTCCCAAATCTATGGCAGGCATCCTATGTGCAGGCCCCAAGTCTGGAGGTCTTGGAGTTCAGATGCCCCTGAGTCTTGCTTGCCCTTAGCCCAAAGGCCAAAGGAGCAAGGTAGGGAGAAATCCCATTTTTCCATGAAACAGGCATGGAGAGGGTCCTGTCTGCAGTGCATTGGACAGGTCTCCACCCTCTGCTACACAATATCATTTAAGGTGATCATGGTATTTCTCCTTGATCTGAGCCAAAAGGCTGAGAAACAATGTAGGCAGAGATGCAATTATTGTAGAGGAAGCAACTACAGAAGTGACCACTCTGAACTGGAACCCCAGATGCAAGACCTTAAACTGGAATGCCAAGACAAATTCATGAGGTTGCCACCAACCTGTTACGGACCAGAAGGTTTTCTATGAAATAGAAATATGAGGAAAGCTTTGGTAAATCTCAAACTTGCTAACATAAATGGTCTGCAGCCTGTTAAAGATGCTGCATTGGCAGAGAAGTCAGACTACAGAAGAAAAAAATCAACTCCTCTTATATGGAACTGAGTTGGGAAGACTTAGGAAAGGCTTACAGTACTTTCATGCCCCATTTACAACCCTACAGCAGCTCAGAGCTGGTCTTAGCATAGATAATTCAAAAGCCAGATGTCCTTTAAAATTCCCTGGCAATATTATTTAGCTTAGTTCAGCAATATAGGCTACATGGATTTTTGGAGAGATGAACAGAAAGGGAGGTATGACAGCTTCTAGTAGCCAAATTTAGTGGAAAAGCTCTGAAGGATCTGTAGAACTTACCCATAAGAAGACACTGAGTAACCCACACCCAATGCAAACCCTTGATACGAGCTTTGGAGCCTGCCACCAACTGGAGGAGGTGCAGGATGCAAGTAAAAACTGCAAGGAGAGGGAAAGAGGAAAACTCACTTGAAATGAGAGGGGATCTCAAGAGTTGTATTTTCTTTTGCATATCCACATACCAAGGATGATCTTCAGGGTGAATTTACAATACATCTACAAGGTATAGATATAAAACTAGGAGTCAGGTCAATGAGGAGTCTAGTCGATGATGCACTGCAGGATAAGTGTATTGGCGAGATGGGAGTCCAGGAAAGGTGGTTGTTCCTAAAGGAAGTGATCCTTTGGGCACAGAGGGAGACTATCCCAGTGCAAGGAAAAAGGGACCAAAAAAATTCCTTGGCTAAACAGGGGAGCTTAAGGGCAGGGGAAGTATTAAATCCAGGAGAGCCTAAGGGCAAAAAAGAAGGCATATAGGTGGTACAAGCAGGGGGAATCTGCCAAGGAGGAGTACACCTACTTGGCCTGCACTTGCAGGGAGGCGGTTAGAAAGGCCAAAACAACTACAGAGCTGAGGCTGGCAATATAAATTAAAGACAACAAAAGTCATTTTTTAAGTATGTAGGGAGTAAAAGGAAGGTGCAAGGCAGCATAGGACCCATACTGAACAAGAAGAAGCAATTAGTGACAGGCAGGGAGGCAAGGCTGAGGTATACAATGAGTTTTTTGCCTCAGTGTTCCTGAACAGGGCTCAAGATAAGTCTCCTAATGGGTTCTTAGATGGGCATCAGAGGGACACCAGCTCAACAACTGTCGACGCTAACTTAGTGCAGAGTCACTTGGATGGACTGGATGTGTTCAAGTCAGCCGGCCCGGATGAGCTGCATCCAAGAGTACTGAAGGAACTGGCCGGTGTCATAGCAAAACCACTGCCATGGCTGTTTGAGCACTTATGGCACTTGGGTCAGGTCCTGGAGGACTGGAAAAGGGCCAGTGTGGTCTCTATTTTCAAGAAGGGGAGGAAGAAGGATCTGAGTAATTATACGCTAGTCAGTCTCACCTCCATCGTTAGAAAGGTCTTTGAAAAGATTAGGAAAGATCATATTTGTGGGAGTCCAGCAGGCAATATAATGAAGCAGGGAAACAAGCATGGATTCGTAGCAGGTAGATCATGCCTGACCAATCTGGTTTTGTTTTATGACAGGGTCACAAAATGCTTAGATGCAGGAGTAGAGGTGGATATCTTCTTGGATTTTAACAAGGATTTTAGTATTGACCTGGAAGGATGTGGGTAGTGGGGTCCTGCAGGGTTCAGTCCTTGGACCTGTACTCTTCAATATTATTAGTGACTTGGATGTGAGTATGAAGTGTACTTTGTCCAGGTTTGCGGATGATACTAAATTGTGAGGTGAATTGCACATGTTGGAGGGTAAGGAATGATTGCAGGCAGACCTGGATTTCAGGCAGACCAGGTTAGAAAAGTTTGCAGTACACAATAGGATGCAGTACAACAAGGACGAGTGCAGAGTGCTGTACTTAGGGCGCAAAAATATCCAACACACCTGGCTGGGAAGTGACCCTCTCATCAGCACAGAAGCGGAAAAGGATCTCAGAGTCATAGTGGACTCCAAGATGAACATGAGTCGTCAGTGTGATGAAATCATCAGCAAAGCTAACCGCACTTTATCATGCATCAACAGATGCATGACAAACAAAACCAAGGAGGTGATACTTCCCCTCTATGTGGCATTGGTCAGACCGCAGTTGGAGTACTGCATCCAGTTTTGGGCACTGCACTTCAAGAAGAAGGTTGATAGACTCGAGGGTGCAGAGGAGGGCCACTTGTATGGTTAGGGGCTTACAGGACAATCCCTATGAGGAGAGGCTGAGGGACCTGGACCTCTTTAGCCTCCACAAGAGAAGGCTGAGACCTGATGTTGTGGCCGCCTACAAATTCTTTAGGGGAATGCAGCAAGGGATTGGAGATGCTCTGTTCACCAGAGTGCCTATTGGGGCAACAAGGAGCAATGGTCACAAACTGACAGAGAGCAGATTTAGATTAGATATCAGGACAAACCTCTTCATGGTAAGGGTGGCCAAAATTTGGAATGGGCTTCCAAGGGAGGTGGTGCTCCCCTCTACCTTGGGGGTCTTTAAGAGAAGGCTGGAAGGCTCATCTGACCCCAGCACTCTTTCCTGCCTAGGCAGGGGGTCAGACTCAATGATCTTTTGAGGTCCCTTCTGACCCTAGCATCTATGAATCTGTGAAAGTAGACTTGGATTTGCAGGTCAGGAAAAGGAGGAAAAATACTGTGAAATTTACTATGGAACTTTATTTTTCCATTGCAGCAGAGAGAAATAGTAGCTAATAAAGAAACTGAAAGATGATCACCATGAGCTTTGAAAATACAGCTCTGTGTCTAATATGCACAAGTGCATGAAGGAAAATGGGAATCTAATCTAATTAGTGACATTTTTGAATGATTGGGGAAAGTATTAAATTGAGTTTATAAAACAAGGGTACTTAGCAATAATGAAAATATAAAGATAAGCAGATCAGTTAAATATTTGTACAAAGAGAAAATTAACAACTAAAATATTGTTATCAATAGGAAAATGGTCAGGACAGGGAGAGACATAATTGTCTAATGAACGGCCCTTACCCTCTTCAGGAAGGAAGATTAGAAATGTCAACCTGAAGGCACAGTGATTGAAGGTCCATAAAACAACCCCATAGATGAGATGTAGACTACTGAATATGTAATGTAGATGACATGTATATGCTTAGTGGGCACTAACTCATGTAGATATTAGACCAGAAAAAGACTAGGAAAGATGGGAGCGCAATACAAAGCCATCTAATTGGTTTCAGGTGGAAACAACATGCACCAGTCCTTAAGACAGCAACATTGGAGTTTATAAATTGGAACCTGGGAACTCAGGCAAGAAGCTTGGGTGGCCATCACAAGTGGATGAGCTAATAATTACTGTGGATTGAACTTGGACTAATGACTGTGAACTAAAAGCCAGGAAAAGTGTCCTACAGATTCTGTTTGTGGAAATTCTCTTTAAAGCTAGGGCTCAGGTGAAAAAACTGGTTTGTAGGTAATTGATTTGCAGAGAACAAGTTTTCCTGCCTTCAGGATATAACAATTACATTCTGTGGTAACTTTACAGCAAAATGGAGATGTGGGAATAGTTGAAACATGCAATGAAATCCAAAAGCTCAGTAAAGTCTTTGTTGCTTATGGATCTGAAGTAGGAATGGATTCCTGTTTGCATGTTGAATATCTGTGACAAGGAGCAAATACTAACAAGGGAACTGTAAGAGCAAAATGTGTACCATCAGTTTAGATAAAAGATGGTGGAGAAGAAAACTACAAGGAGAAAGGGTATATTTGAGCACTGAGCATATAAGATTGCTCATTCTGTTGCAGTGCCGTGCACTTAGGTTCATAGGAAAGTAGGGCTGGAAGGATCTTGTGGGATCACCTACTCTAGCATCCTCCTCAAGGTAAGATCATTCCTGACTAAACCACCCCAGCCAGGTGTCTATCTGCTCTCCTATGTAATCACGAGGAAAATATGGCCAGAAAAGTAACAGAAATGAAAACTGAAGGGAAGAGGAAAAGAGGAAGGTCAAGGCTGAGATGATTGGATAGAGTCAGGAAAGGCATAAAAGAACTGGAGCTAGGAACAGAAAATGTCACTGATTAGAACAAATAGAGAAGGATGGCTAGCCCTATAATTGAATAGAACTAGGGCCGAAATAAGAGAGAGAGCATAGAGGATAGTGTAATTTAGCATTTTCTGCATGGAAAAAGGCCCTTGTGACTACCCCTGACTTAGCCTACTATGTTTCAAAAGCCTTTTCATATTAGACAAGGATTTTATACTTATAATCTGTTTGCTGTACTTGCAATTTTGGTGGCCTGTTGTGGCACAAGTTTGTGTTCTCTGAAGAGAAATTACTGTACTACCAAAAGGCACCCCAGGCATCAACTAAATCATTTTCATATTACACCATTATTTAAGAGGGAATAAGTTGTGGTGCAAACCATGCATGTCTGTAATGGCACTTTAGATTCAGGAATCCTGAGGGCCAGGATTTTAGACAGAGCTTTGACTTTGAGTCAAACACAAGACTGAGTAAAAATGCAATGATGTAGACATCTTATCAGTCTTGTTAGGAGGCTAATCACTAATGCTACCCTAAGCAGGATAACTAGTTAGTTGCTCAAGGTAATGAGTGTGCTCATAATGAAATGGATGCGTTTCAGCTTATTAAGAAGGAAAGGTTATTTTGGGTAATATTTTTATTGTACCAATTGAATAACTGGTGAGTGTTAGATAAGCTTTCAGTCAGAAAGTGCCCTTCCTGAGATCTAGGAAAGAAGTGGGAACCGCCTAAGCTAAATACCAGATTAAAATCAGATGAATGACTATTAACATCTTATATAAAAGAAAACAGTAACTTCTACTAGTGGAAGAGGGCTTTAAAAGTATGGAGTAACCCTTCTATTCTCATATAATTTATTGCCCACAATGATTGTGACAACCCTATGCTTAGCTTACCATATTTGTCACATGTGCAAATGTTCTTGATTATTCCACTGGAACAGTGAATATACAGTTGCAGGTAGGGAATGGAGCAACTAAAACTGTCTCAAGGAGATGATCCAGATTTCAGAATGCTGTATAACTGGGAAATCATTGCACAAAAGTTGCCATTTTAAATGTGCAGTAAACGTGTTCTGGTTACGAAGAGAAAGCTTAGAAATTAAAGATGAAAGACCTGGGAGAAACAAGTGGTTAATGGCCACAGATATCAGTCAGTTGTATCAGGTGCATTGAAAAGGGAAGTTCTCAAGCTGTCATCATTTTTCAACTGTTTGACAGTTTGGGTGGGGGTGCAAAAACCTTAGCTAAGCTTAAGAGAGAATTTATTTTGGGTAAAATACAAATGGGATGTGAAGAATTGAAATAGAAAATGTGATGCTTGCATTGCAAAAATAAATGGACCCCTTATGATAAGAAGGATTCCTCTATGCAGCATTACCTAGGATACAGGAATGCTGAGTGCAACATGCTGCTGTGGGTGCACATGGGCCTTTACATGAAACACAGGCTGGCAATTAACATTTATTGGCAGACCCTGAATGATGTTGGCCAACTCTTCACAGCAGAAGTTTAACACTACCTCTATTTTTTCTGGATGTATCTTTATTTGTTCTAGATAAAAAGAACCCATGCATGAGGAAGATGACAATTTCAACTAAAAGTCTTATGTCCTTTGATGTCTATACTGACATTTTGCCTGGATAAATGTCATTGGTGCACCATGAACTCATAAGAAGCAGTACACTACCAGACCTGTCTGCAACAGGGGTCTACTTGCAAGCACAGAAGACAACCCACATTGTGGTTTAAATAAACTACTCAGTTTCTAAACTTTACTTTTATACACTGAAATGCAAAGGCATTAGGAACAGATAAACAAGGCTTTCTGAGCCAAGCAGGATCTTCTCATCACTATCCTGAAAACGGATCCCTCTATTAATTCCATACAGTTTTAATGCACAAATGCTACTCTCCCTGTGGCAAATGTGGGCCCTGGCGCACATTCATTTAAAGGTGCAATGGGAGAAGGTATGGTTCTGGGATCAGGGAATCAGATCCCAGTCATGCCCTTTCTATTTGAAAGGTCACTGGCAAGTTGAAAGCCGGGTGCTCGGACCCTGGTATGGCCTAGGGATGTGTCAGAGCTGCAGCCGTTTGTGGGCTTCCTCCAGGGAGTTTAAACCCTGCTCCTAGCAGCACCAGTAGGGCTTCTGGGAATGGGGAATCAGATACTCCTGGAAGTGTCAGATTCTTGGTTTTCCATGCCAGGGACTTTCAACCATGAACACAGGGTTTAAAATCACTGGTGGGAGAAAGCCTTCAGCTCCCCCTCCTGGAAGCCTGAGATCTACTGTCCCCTCACTCCCCAAGCCCATTTATTTGTGGCTGCCCATGCTGTCTGTCCCAGGAAGCGGGCAAGGAAAGGTTAACTTGTATGGCCAGGTACTGCTGCTGCTGTCTGGGTGGGCTCTGCTTGGAGAAGAGCAGTAGCTCAGCAACAGTGGTGGTAGTAGCCAGTCAGGCAGGTTAATCCTTCTCTGTCTGCTCCTTTGGGACACAGCATGGGCAATCCAAATGTAAATGGGAAGAAATGGGGACAAGCGGGAGTCGTAGGGGTAGGGGGAAGCCCGAAATGGGAGCGGGGGTATTCTTACTTTTCAGGCCCCTAGGCCCCTGTTGGCCTGAAGTGTGACTGCTCCAAACTCAAGCTATTGCTAACACTGACCAATATTTGTGTGGCTCAATGTAACATGTAACAAGGCCCTGAAAGTACATGGCTTGTTCTTTTAGCAGGCTATCTACATCAGGTCAGCAAATGTTGTGTATATGCCTATGCTTTGCACATTCTTTGCTACATAACTCACTGGTGTTATAAAGCACAGGTGAAAGACCAGGGCATTCTTTGATGCCTGAAGAATCCTAAAGCCATCAATTATATTTATAATGTATAAAATGCATAGGAAAAATGTATACAGTGGGTGTATCCAGACGAGATGCTAACTGCACATTAGCATGCCAAGCAGAAACCATGCTAATACACTACTGTGCAGTTAATGTCCGAAAAAACCTGTGCGCCTATGCTACTGTGCAGTAGCACAAGTTACTGCACAGTGATTTAGTACTTGGTTATCCAAGTACTAAACATAATATGCAGTAACTAGGGCATATTCATGAACTTTAAAGTCTTATGGATTCTCTCCAAGTTAGGAGACAATGCATAATATAAGCAGTTTCTTTGCAAAATTCTCTTAATTTTTTGAAGCAAATAAACAAATTTTACCTCAGGGTTAATTTCTCATTAAATGAAGTAATTAGCTATCAGGGGTTACAGTGATAATGAATTAATATCATAGTTGAGCTGTAGTTTTAATACAAATTAAAACATTTAAACTTTCTAATTAGGAATTTTATTTTTAAAACATTTAGGTTACCTTTAGTTCATAGCTAAATGGTTTAATATTACAATTGGGGAATGATCTGTTTCTTGCACTGGCAGACTTTAGCATGCATAGTGTGTGGCTTTCTGTTTCACTTTGAAAACATACAGTACTGTGTATCCACACACAAAATAAGCTCACTGGCGATTTGTTACTATTTAGAAAATTGACTCCGAGAAGAAGAGTATGATTTTTCTGGGCTAGTCTCACATAAAAGAGGCATTTGAATTGGGATGAGTTTTAAAAAAATAAAATTACTGCAAATATACAGAAAGGTCATTTGCTGCCAAGAATGAATATTGTTAAAAAAGCAGCCATTTTTTAAGCCTCTTTTTCTGTTAGATGTAGAATGGATGAAAAGGAGAAACAACCTCAGTCAAAAGACTAGAGTCTCTGGGTATTTGCTGAATGATAATTAGGATAACTAATCTGATAAAACAAGAACAGTCCAGACCTTTCTCCCTAATCTGATGCTAAATCTATGAGCTTTGCACGTGTGTGTGTAGAGTTACAATTCCTGTTTCAGCTCTGAAACGAAAAGAAACAGTTCAAGGCATTCTCCCACTGGTTTCAACCTCACTGGGAAAAGCAATAATTCATATATAGGACTCTTTATTGCCAAGGCTGTACAGAGACACTCTACCAACACGGCTGTGAGGTGGGTAGGCAGGTACATATTAATGTTCAAGGATAATGAGCTGAGGCTTAAGACAGGGAAGAATGAAGGTCAGAGTGAAGCCGCTGATTAAGGTTTGGTGGGGTCAAAGATAGGAACAAGATTAAAAAGGACAAAGATAAGGTCTTGCTAAATGTGGGAATGTTTATAGCCCTCTAATCAGGGGCTCTCATTTGTCCACTCAGGTCACCTGGTTCTCCCACGATGACCTCATTTGAGGGTACAGAATAAGCTGGTGCTGGCAAGTAGCCAGTAGTTTGGTGATACCCTTGGGGGTCTGACACCCACTAGATGGATTAGCATGTGGCCCCCCCTGCTCAGGAAGGACACAGTGGAGTAATTTAGAGTTACTAAATAATGGAAAAACTCCTGAACTGGTTTTATGACATCTCCAGTCTCCTTTCCTGAATCGACAAGTAACTTAGTGTGGGAGAGACTCTGGCTTTAAAATAAAGTTATGGGGAAAATGGAATGTCCATCCTGCAGAAACATCTAATGTTTTGGATTGGGTTGGGATAGAAAATATGAAAATACCAATTTATTTGTGGAATGAACATTTTGAAAAGATCTCACTAGAAAATAATGAAAAGTTTCCTGATGGCGTTTTTAATCCAAACTAAATGACTTTATACCCTTAAGCTGAAAGAGTTCATTTAAGTTTGTCCAAGTGGCACAAAACCTTTCAACCTCTGAAACAAATTTCTCTACGATGGCACGTTGTTTCATAGATGATGTAGTTTGGACCTGATGTCCCCATTTCTATATGCAGCTCCCTAGCAAAACTATATTTCCTAGCATATTTCTGCAGCCAAATGACTCCCATAATGCACCTTTCTGCTCAGAACGGAGTCTGAGCTGCATCCTGGGAGATACAGTTTAGCCAGGGGGTAAAGTGCAGAAGACAGATGGGGAGCCTAAAGTCCAATAGCCAAATAGCTTAAGCATCAAGTAGACACAGCTGGTTCCCCAACAGATGTAGGTCATGGGAGTGCTCCAAAAGTCCATGGAATTCCAACAATGTGCACCAAATAAGAATTGGTCCTTTATCTGATATCATGATAGATAGCTGGATGATGGCATACACAGAGAGGAAAATATTTCCACTTTATGTGTTAAATGACAGTATTTTCAGCATGGGTATTGACATGGATATTGACCTTTATTCCTTTTCTTTCCACTGGTAGTTTGCAAAACTCTGCATTGAGAGCTCTGCATCTGAAATAACACCAAAGTGTGGGTGCATGTTTGGGGGGGAAGGGAAAGAGAGATTCAGAATGGTGCATTGTCCCTGTTAAATTTTAACAACAGGAAAGTGCAGTTAGGTTTTTATCATCAGAGAAGACACGCTTAATCATGCTTAAGCAAACCAGGTTAGATGTATAACTTTTATTAGATGATGTGAAAACAGTTGATCCATGTTTCAACAGAAGTCCAGGTCCCCTCAGTGGACTGGAAAAGCAGAAATTGTTCTTCCACAATTTGCTTAGCACGTTCTTTCGCTACAGTCTTACATGACTCTTGTCAGGTCAAGTAAAGGTCCTGAGTTGTGTTAACATTTACAGCACTTCATATAGGGGTAAATAAATGAGTAAACGTTGCAATAAATTACGAGACATGGCAAGAAGGGTTTGAGATTTGGTTGGTTTCTTGGCCATGTCTTTCTGCTCACCTCCTTCGGGCTTGACTGGTCCATCTGACATCACTTTCCTGAGGGCTAGTTGGCTTTGGTCTTTGTTGTCATTGGCTGGTGGAGGCAGATTGTCAGACTGAGTTCTTTGAATTGGGAGGACTCCTGCTATGCTGTGTCTGTGCTGCTTCCTGGCATGATTAGACTGACCGCTTTTATGTGCTGCTGTGGCAGTGTGGGTGAAATGGAAACCCAGAGTATGTATCCTCAGATGGAACCAGCTTAAATGTTATTCATGCAAACAGAAGTGTTCTTTTCTGTATTTAAATAAGTAGTGTTTTCAAACACCAGAGACATCACATGCACAGCATTAAAGGGGAATTAAAACTGGCTGTTTCTTTATTAATGATGGTAAAGACAAGGGAAATATTTTTTCCCCATTTTTTGCTTTATACAACAATGAATTTATGGCACACCAACAAACCCTGAATACGAACATAATGAGTCCATGGTTGGAAGGTTTTAATTGGTCAGCAACTAAATCCTCAACCAGTTATAAGGTGCAGCTCTCAATTTTGTTTTGAAGCCCTGACATTTTGGATGAACATGTTGTAATCTGTTAATTGTTTTGAAGCTGCCAGACAAATACTATCTCGACCCTAAATCAATCTGTGGCATAAAGTAATTATGAAAATTGAATCAACTATAGCAACTAAGTTAGTATAGTCCAAAGAGAGTTGAATAATAAGTTTTCCCACAATCTCCTTGTTAAAAGTCTTATGTATTTACTGTCAGCCTGCCTCTCAGCAGCACTTATTTACCTGAGATGTTATATGGAGGATGTTGCTTTGGATCAACCTTTCCTCCCATGTAGCTCTCCTGATTGTTTTCTCAAATTAGTATCTTCTTGTTCTTGTTCTCTCAATGAATAGTGTGCATGAATCTTGGAAAGTTGACAGCCACCTATCTCACCATTTTAATTATTTTCAGTGGTTGAGTTATTTAGCAACACCAAAACAACACCAAACACATGAATGAAGTTTCCATGAGTCATACACAGCTATGGAATATCATGGACCAGGGATGGACAAAGTGATCAAGAAACAGCCAGTTCCACTGAAGTTTATATTTATATATTAAAAAAAAGACTTTGAAATAGGATACTATTGTACTTATATGTATTTAAAGACATGTACACACACACATAAACACACAAAGAAATACTTTGACTAGAGTGAGCACAGTGTGCCAAGAATGAAAAAAAAGAAATAGCAAAAAGGGGAAGGACAGCAGGGGAAAAGGCAACAGATGAACATTAAGCTGCCATGCTGAGGAATTTATTTGCGTCTTTTACTTGGTTGGAGGCGAAGCTGTTGCACAGCTGCTTCAGCAGCGGCGATTGCTGCCCCAGCGTCTTCAAGGTGAGTTTGAGTGACGCTGGTTTTGCTTTGGCTGCGGGATGGTCCATGAGAGCGTAGATGTCCTTCAGAGGAAGATTTGGAGCTCCCTGGACTACTGTGGGATTTTTCAATGGTGGGCACCTGCATGTCTGGAAGAAAAAGGATAAGTATAAGCATTATGATTATTAAAAAACTCTCTTGAAGATATATAGTATCTGTAGGCGAAGTCCTAAACAATGCATGATGTGTAGTCCCAGTCCTAAGTCTCTGTATCTGAGATACTCCTTTCTGATACATGGTTCCCTCCCTCTTTCCTGTGGCTGTGTGATTCTATATGACTAGTTAATTTAAATCCATTTCATTCAGCTGAGTGGGGTGCCATCCATGAGTAGAGGTAGTTAGTCATGTTCGTCTGAAGTCAGGCAGAAGGCAGAGTGAGCTGGCATCTTTAAGACTAACTGGCTCAGAGAGGCATAATCATATCTGATAAAGTAGGCTGTTGCCTACAAAAGGTTATGTCTCACTGAACCAGTTTGTCTCGAAGGAGCTACCCTGCTCTACTTTTTGCTTAACTTTAGTTTAGAACAGGTAAGCACTGCTCTCTAGTAATTAATAGGACATATTTCATGCTGGTCCAACGTTGCTCAGTTGTTAACTAATGGGCAAAATCAAGGGCTATCCCACTTCCTGCCCTTCTACCACCTTACCCCATAAGAGGACATTCTTGGTATACTTATGTTTGGTTATGTGCCCCAACAGACACGTTCCTGAGCTTGCTCTGCCACTCCTTTCCCATTCACTTGTGCCACACCTATGTCAAGCAGATTTGGAGGGAAGGAAGGTATCCAGTTCTGCTGACCCCACTGTACTCCAAGCCACTTTAAGTTAGATCCCTAACTTCCTCTGATTTAGTCAGAAGACATTACTAGCCTTGTAAGTGAGCAGTGCACTGAAGGCTTTTATCACCAGAAGACCGTCCTGTCATTTGCTATTGTCATCTGGTTTCTATCGGTACTGCTTCTTCCCATGGTCATTTCGTGCACTGAATATGCTGTACATGCACATGTGTTCAGACATTCAGTTTCTACAAGGTAGAAACTACAGGTGTACATTCTCCTGGATCAAAAATGGCCATTTTGAGAAAAATAACTTGACTCCAGCCAGTTAGAAGTCCCTTTCAGGAGTGTTCCTCTTAGGAGAATGAATATCTGCCAATTTTCTCCATCATAACACCTCCTAGAGACCAGGAAAAGTGGACCTGGGGAGAAAGGCTTCAGTGCCTTCCTGAGACCCTGAAGTCTGCAAAAAGCATTGGCAGCAGTTGCTGCAACTTCTCCAATAGACCAGGAAGGGAGGGAAGGAGCAGCCACTAGTTCTTCCCTTTTGGCTCCTCACACACTGGGATTATCAGTGTGAGAGGAGAAGAGAAGAGAAGAGAAGAGGGGCTTTCCTGTCTCCAGGATCTCTGGTGTAAAAAGCAGGCAGGGGGCCTGCCTCTTCCCCAAACGGGTTGGTCCCTGGTTTCAGGAAGAGGCAGGAGACCTTGCTGCTTCTCGCTGGTTCCCATTGCCTCCCTGCTGCCCCACTGGGCACTGGGGCAACAATTAAAAAGCCAGAGGCTGAAACGTGGAGACTGGACCAGCGTACATTTTCCCTAAACTGGGATCCTCGCAGGTTCAGCAAGGCACCAGGAGCAGGGGCGAAATGATGACTGTAGACGAAACATCAGCAGTACTGCTGCCTTTCCCAGATTTTCCTCCACTACAAATACATGTTTGTGCACTGCCTATGTTTGCCAGTTAAGTTGTCGGGCAGCTTAGGAAATGCTGAACTTGAGTGTCCTCTCATTTGCACAAGTGTAATTCTATTAAACTTCACCAGCTCCCCTAGTTTTGGTGGGGCTTCCTCTGACTGATAGTGTAAGTGGGATAAACTCAAGCCTGCTACCCTTATAAATTCAAAAGGTTATTCTGACCCTATCAGAGGACAAATGGTTAAAGATTAGCATAAAAGCTCAAAGACAGCACATCATCAAGTATGAAATGAAGATAAAAATCTGAAATGGTATATGTCCGTATTGACATTTATTCAAGCATATTAGGCAAACGAAAAGTGCTATGGAATTATTAACAGCTATGCAAAACATGAGGGATGTCATTTTTAAGATCTCATCTGGATGACACAACACTCAGTAAACTGCATGGTACCCAAAGGTCAAACCAGTTTAGGCATAAACAGATGAAATCACTAAGTAGCGCTACTGAACTTCACTTTTAAGAAATGTATATAGAAAGTGTATGTCAGTCACTGTTTTTCACAGAAACTTGAAAATCACAAAAATATTCTCCTCTGTTGACACTTTCTGTTGCCTTCCCAGAATATTTTCCATCTCTCTTATGTAAAATCATTCCTACCCTTGGATGGATCTGGGAAGATTCCATGGCTTCTACTTTTGATGACCGATGGCTTTGGTGATTGCTGGCTACTCTGTCCAGAATGGGATTTCCCATGATCGATGCTTTCGGTCTGTTCCTTCAGAAGGTACCACCGGGGGGTGTTGTCAAGCTGAGATGTGTTGGATAGCTCAATCAATACCTGCACAATGACATATGGTATATCTGATTTAAAATATACAGTGATATAAGATGACAATCTGATTCACTAACACTAATGTATACCAGAAGTAACTCCACTGAAATTAATAGTTGCACATATTTAAAACTTGAAAGGATAAGTCAAGAATCAGGCACCATTTTTTTTCCTGTTATTTTATTCCTTCTTTCAAGTAAACGTACAATGGCAAACGGCTGCATATTTGTTGTTAAACAGCACAGTCTGATGTAAAATGAATCTGAAAGGTTCCTGATAAATATTTTCAAATATTTACATATGTAATATTTTAACTTGGTTAAAAATGGAAGACAGGGAGTTGAAGATATCTCACAGAAGTGAGAGAACACGTCTTTTTCATTGCTTAGGAACAGAACTGCTTCTGTCTTGTAGAATTCAAAACCAACAGAGAGAGGAAAGTGATTCCTAGGGACAGTAACAGTGAGAGGGGCTCTCGGCAGAGAAATGATGTGGCCGTGTTCCTCTGACTACCCAGCCTTCTGCTCTGGCCCACTTGCATTTGTGGCAAAAATGTTGGAAACTTTTAGAAAAAAATAGTGCAGGAAAGGAAAGTCCATTTAGGAATCAGCTTGTGGCTAAGTAAAGCCCTTTGCTACTTACCTGAGATGCAGTAAAGTCAGAGGCCTGCAGTGGCAAGGAATCGAGGGCGCTGAAAGGGAGTGGAAGCCAGGCAGCAAAAGAGAACCCAGAAGTAACAAAGTTTGGCAGACAGCCTGTAACTTCAGCATTTAAAAACAGGACAGCAATGGGCCTCAGCTGCCACGTAGTTCTCAGTATGCCAAATCTGACAGGACCTGAGGGAACACTGCCAGCAACAAGGAAGGGGAACCCCACAACACAGAAATTCTTACTATGTCTTCTTGTAGAGAAGAGGAAATATAGGCAGTTTGCCATGCTTTTCCTATCCCTAGAATCCACTGAGGTCATAAAGGGCATTAAAAAGGGAGAGCCAGGGGTGCAAAGAGTAGATTGTAATAAGCTTGCAAATCATTTATGAGCAAGAGATACCCATCTTACAGATTTCCTAGGTTGGATGCACAACATAGCTGTAGAGCATTATGCAAATGATAAAAGCCATAGTTATTTGGGAACAGAAAAGGGGCTGTGGTTAGGATAGAAGTTTGGGCCATGTAGTCTAGGAGCAAAAGCCTCGGATGTCTACAAAGGCCTTTTTTGGAGGAAGGCCTCTTATTCCTAGAAAGATTCATGAAAAACTGTTCCCACACAGAGAAAAAAAAGAGCACTGAGCTATACATCAAGGTCACCATGTTGGCCTATCAAGGCTTAACTTGGGACTGACAGCACCTGACTTCATGGCACCCTCCATCCTCCCTGCTGAAACTGGGCCAATGTTCTGGGAAAGAACAAAAGTTGCACGGGGTCAGAAGAAGAACAAGCAAAGGCATCATAATTGTAGCCCAGTGGTTAGTTATCACCTTTAGGTTCCAGTCCTTGCTTCAATGCTTATTTTTTGTGTGTTTGCTTTTTGAACCCAATGACTACCTAATAATAAAATCCATAAACAGTCCAGGCAGCATGGATCTGAACCTTTCCCAGGGTAATACCTTAGTTTCTAGATTACAGTCAGATGCCCTCCTGCAGAACAGAAAAACATGCTTTCCTTTAGTTTCCATATGCCTTGACTTGGTCTCTTTGAAGTCCTTTGAGCAGTTTCTTCACTTGCCCTTAAAGATATCAGGCAACGACAAATGACCTAAATTACAGATTGACTGATAGTGTAGGCCTTCTTTAAGCTAAATGCTACACCTTAAATATACTTACCTGCATGTGCATGCTGGCAATCCTAGGAACTGCTTTCATATTTACATGTCAATGAATTAAAAATAAATAAATTAAATACTCATATTTCAAGTCAAAGCTTTTAATCATATTGGAGAAGCATCAGCCAGAGCACCAAATTTATCTGAAAACCATAAATAATAAGGATTATTATTACTCTCTAAATATTCTCTCAAGTCATGTGTTCTGGGGCAAGATACATATGCTGAACTCAGCAACAACACGGTGCAGTAAGTAAGGCTGTAAGTAATCCTATAGCTGCTTTCTATATTCATCCATATATTTGTTTAAATAATTATGCAAGCAGTGACATAGATTGCCTAGGACTATGTTTACAATAAAGCAAATCCAAAAATTAAATGAATAATTTCTTGGCGTACCTGCTGTAAACTAAACCTAAAATGCAAGTTAAGCAGATTGTGGTCCAATTATTTGCATATGAATAGTAATTTTGGTAATTGATTTTTCTAGGTTTTTGTTTTTAACTGTAATCCTCTCTGGTAATAACAATTTTAAGTGGTATTTTGACACTGTGGTCCACACTCCTTTCCATCATCTCACTGGTTGAAAAAAAGAAACCCCTAACAAAACTATTGTTGAGACTACAACTACCTTAGTTTCATGAACTAAAACTTCATTAATTTTCATCACAGTGCCTTAAAGCTAAGAGCCAAAAAATTAGCTGCAATATATCAGGACCTGAAAAAATCAGGTGTCCCTTGAGCCTGAATGAAGGAAATCTTTCAGGTTTTTTTATGAAGCTGGCCCAGAGGTGATACTTAAGATGAGATGATTTCTCTAGTTCCCCATCGAACAGCAAAACAAAACAAGCTTTGAATACCAACATGCATTTAATCAGCTGTCTCCCAAGCCAGGCTAAGAGAGGAAATTAGATACTCACTTCACCAAGAAAGTCATTGGAGGAAAATCTATCATAATCCCAGACAGTCACTTCCAGTGTCTTCTTCTTCAGCTACAATTTAAATCAAGAGTTAATTAACCCCAATTGTCATCATAAACTTCATCTCACGTCCACACAATAGATTCTATTTGTTATCACTGGCCTGGGCCCTTTTTCAATATGACAGCCAGACAATTTTACCCTTCTATCAACCTTAATCTCAGAAAATTCATTTTGGCTAGAATCTGATAGGAAGACAGATGGGCTTGTACTTGGCATGACTGGGACTCTCAGGAGATGTTTTTTGCCAGCCTGACTGTGCATCCAGCACAAGGCCCTTACTATGATTTTTAAAAGTTGACAGCGACCATGTTTCTGTATACTATACTTCTGTTCCTTGGTGCAGTTCAGTTGATTGTGCTTAAAATATACGGGACTCAGAGACCTGCCTATGGCTGAGATCAGTTTGAGTGCGAATTTCAAATTCTGCTTACCAATTTCATTCCCTAAAGCCCTAGAGCAGTCCATAAGCCTCTACATGGAAGCTGGGATTCACCCAATGGTGAAGCCCACCTTAGTGTTCCTGAAACACTGTAGTCTTACAGGAATCTTTACTACTGCTGGCAGAAGAAAAGGGTACAAATACTGTATTTACTAAACCTATGGATGGTGTTAATGGCTGTCATCAGTATGTGATCTACAGACAACTCCCAACTTCATTAAAGTTGATAGACAGGCTATCCATTCTTCTTTCATGACAAAATTAGAGTGAATAAGCCCCTTTATGGACAGAGAGACAGAAAGAGGTGGTGACAAGGAAGCTACTGTCCAGAACAATCTCCTGAAACCTGGGAAGAGGGAAAGAGCTCCCTGATGGACAAAACTGGCTGTTTAGGCAGGTTTGGAGATTTTGACCCAGAAAACTTTTTCTGCTCTTTATATTTGTTGCTGCTGTGTTCAGGGAAACAGGACTCTGTGTATATTCTTTCACTATAAAAGGGCCTGAACCAAAGAAATGCCTGACTCGCACAATAAATTACAGATCCTAATGGACATAAGCTGTTGAAGTCAGTCATTACCTGAATTAATCTGCCTATTGCACAGGCCAAAAGGGCAAGAGCATTACCGAGGCCAGTGACATTAGCCAAACTACAACAAGATACATACTACATAGTATTCGCCCAAACCAAGTAGCATTGACCACTCCATAATTCCTCAGTGCTACTTGGCTTAGTGGAAACAGATATTTTAAGCATGTAGAAGACTGTGATTTTAAATTATTATTTATTAGGAATAGCATATCCTCTCAATTAATCTCAGAGACAAGAATAAGTATAAGAATTTCCCTTGAAAATTATAATCAAGTATACCCTGCCAACCCCATACAAAAGGAGTTTTTAAAGACGTTTTGGTATTCACACTACATGTGTTAATAGCGCAACTAGAAAACAACCATTTGAAAGTGGAGATTTAAAAAAGAGTTTTGATAATTGAGACCAATTCCTCAATCTCTTTCTTTCTAATCCTATCTATTCATGCAACACCCGTTTTCCTACCTATTCATGTACACCACCCTTTTTTGGGAACTATTTTGCAAAAACTTAAACAGCAGGTTGAACAAGAAACTGGACAAAGACAGAAGATAGCATAAAAAGCTTACTGCTTCACTTCTCAATGCCATTTACAAAACTGATATAAAGCTGATGTCCTTGCCTGAATAAAAATTTCCTGTCCTTTGCCATTCTCCAACGCTTTAAAGTTGTGATGTTAGAGATAACCTGCAAAGTGACTGGGCAGTTATTAGGCAATCCTATCTGTAGTTTCTTGATGTTGGACTGGTCCCTTTACTATTTACCATTTAAAGTATCCATGGGTACAAAGAAAGAGAATATATAAAATGGTGTTTCTTCTTTACAAGTTATACAATGGAATGATGGATGCCATGACCAGGCAGGAGAAACCAAGTATTTGATGGCCTTTTTGGTAGATGTTAGCAGGAAGGAAGTAGAAGTGCAGTGTTTCACATAGCTTTCCTGAGTGAGGCTGGAAATACACAGTGTATTTCCAGTTCATTTCACAGAGTCCGAAATCTGAAAATAATATAACCGTTTCACAGTATGCTTAATCTACACGATAAATTGTACTTGAGCCATCACAGACCCCATCAACCTGAAATCTCTCATCTCACTGACTAGGATTTCAAGCACTTGACCCTATGCTGGAACAGCATTTTTGTATTAGCGAGATAATAAGAGAGTTGGAAACTTACTGAATTGTACATTTCTTTGTAGTATCTATGTTAAGCCTCTTAGTTTAATAAAGCTTTTATTAAATGCAATGACAGTGAAAAGCCATTAAAGGAACTCTGTGAGGCACACTGTATGAGATGAGTTTCAAGTACAAGGGAAATTGCTTGTCTGAGGATGTATATACATACCACAATTAAGGAACCAGGAGTGTTTGATGGTTAGCAATTTTAAAACTAACCATTATGTATGACGACAACTTGGCCAAGTAAGGTGCTGTTTTAGAACATCTAATCTTAGCTCCTGAAGCCAGTAATTCAAGGCCCAGCAGGGAGTTAAACTGGCAATGTGATTTCAAATGATTTTTCTTAATCTGGGTCTGGCTGTCTATGTTTGTGTAACTGGGGAGTTCATTCATGGATAAATGAGCAAATGTCCCTCGGAGAAGAGAAGCAGTTTGGCTCAGCTGAACATGCACACAGTATAATCATGAAAGCATGTTAGCTTGACACAAGTCATGATGAGATGATGGTATATTTAAGTTTGATGTACTAATAGGTGCTGCCTTCATGGTCAGGATTATTTGAATTGTTAAGATGAAATCTTTCCCCAGCTGAGAGAACATTTTCCTACTGACTTCAGCAAGGCTAAGGTGTCACCCCAAACAAGTGTCTCTCTATGAAACCAGTGCACAGCTCCTTTTCTATCTGTAGGTGTAGCCAGACAATCTAGACTTCTGTAGCCAGACAATTAAGACTTCCGGCATAACCTGGATAGGCAGGATATCAAGAAGCAGACCCTTGATGACAAAACTATGCAATGCATCTTAGTGCACGTACAGTACATTTGCATTCTTTCTAGTATAACTTGCTTCATTCTGTGTGGTAGAGAGGGAGTGTTTTTATCACATTGATACAAAATCCAACTTTTCCAAAGAAGCTGTGCTGGTATAAGAAGCACTTAGCTGGTGTAGTATTCTAGGATTCTAATAGTACGAGGGGCACCAGTAGAGTCTTCCTAGAAGAGATACAACTTGTCCATCTATCCTATAAGCTCACCATGATATCAATCAGTGCCTACTGAGGCAAGTTGCCTGGCATGGGCATAAGGGAATAATCTGAGGAAATACAGAGAAAACTTTTGTTGCATTTATATCATCACCAATTCTTTCAGAAGTTCATATTAGCTAAGTATCCATTGTACTGCAGTTTCCATTTCCTTACTTATTTGACTTTTAGCATAAAAAGTAAATGTGTTTTTACATTTTAACATAAAATGCAACTGTGTGGCTACGTTATGGATACAGCACTGTATCTTTAAACAGAATGTGCAGAGGAACGGAACAAAGGAGAAGGAGAGAAAAAATATAATAAAACATACATAAAGGATCTGTCCTTTATATAGGTCACCATTTCTTGCCAGTTTTTCTTTCAGGGAATATATTCTTTCTGATGTTTAGCAAAGGACAAACTTATTTTGAGCCAGATACAACATTTGTCATTGACTCTCAAAAAAATATGGAGTTAAATTATGGTGAGGGGGGAATTTCACAATAGCAAAAGGAGTTTGGTGAGCATTCCACAGCTTCCAGACACAGCACACCGAGTTGGCAATTCTTAAATTCATATGAGGTTTGCTCATTCCTGGCATTTATACAAGTGATATGTGCAAGACTTTGTGGTAGTGTCATGAATTAACTAAAATATATTGGATTCTCCTTCCATATATATAACCTATTAGCAAATGGAATGTTTCATCTCCCCAAATGAGTATATGTGTGTAGCCTTTTATTGGCTGGAGTGAATTCACCATAATAATATATAAGCTAATAAATATTGGCTTTAGCTTAAGCTTAACTATTTGGAACATATGTTACTTGTACAGAAGGTTCAGAAAAGTGTACCTGCTGACAGTTAGGCAATCAGCATTCCTTAATGCTTAAAACACAAATTAAATGATTTAAGTAAGTTTCCATGGGAAGTATCTATGTTAGATACTTAGAAATGTAAATGATGCCACATGACCTTCAGACTCTACATAACAACCACCATCTAACCGAGACTGGGGAGCAGAGTGATGGCTAAGGTTAATGTCTGTCATTTCCGCATATAATTTTGAATCATTGTATTGTTTATAATTAATATCATCCTAGTAGATGACTCCTGAGGGTGCAGTTAAACACTACACTTAGACCATACTAAGACACTTAAAACATGTGCACATCTGCACATTAAAGACAGATAACTTGTGCTAAGTACCCTCTAAGTGTCTCAAAGTTATGCCACTCTGGGTGTGCTACCTAGCTCATGTTAGGGTTACTTCAATCTGCTCTATGGAGATAAAATAAGCGATTTGCAGTTCTCCATCATCCTAGGCTGCATTGCTCCCAGCTCGTTCTCTCAGGGCAGGGATACAGCCCAAGTGTCTTGGTGCTTAGCCATGCCCCTGGTTGCTAGCTCTCTAGTGCCAAGTCAGAGCTGTGCAGGCAAGAAATAATATTAACTCTTAATGTGTAACTGCTAAGTTTATTCTAACTTTAACAATGCTTAACATTACAGAGATTTAGTAAGGCCTCTGCCACAACCAACAATTCCCTATTCAAACCTCACGTGGCAGATATGTTTCTGGAACTGAAAGCCCTGAGATTATAACTCACATGGCATTGGTGGTTATACTGATGTTTGTATAACTAATGAGTAAGCTACCTAAAATATTTTTTTACACTTTCCCCTGAAAAAGTTAACGTGACTTACTGACTGGAACAAGTAGAACATTTTACTAGATTTCCTGTCTCCTCTACTTTATGTAACATAACTTCACAGATGTTTTGTTTTTGATAAAATACTTTGTGCACAGCAATTATTAAGTAGTAACATTTTTAAAATACCTTGTTATTTTCTATAATACTATATGAGAATTGTAAATGCATTTGAATGGCTACCATGGGCTTTGGTACATGGAGGATGAAGAAACTTTGGCTAAAATTTACAAAGATACTTAAGTGACTTAGGGGTCTGAGATACCATTCTCAAAAATCATTTAGGTACTTCAATTTAGACCCTCAGCAGAAGTAAGGCACCAAAATCCCAATGAGTTTGACTTCTAAAACTGGAACTTAAGTTTCTAAGTCACTTGCAAACATTTGCAAAAGAACAGGTAAAGGACTATTTAGCTGGACATGTACAAGTCCATGGGGCCAGATGTGATACATCTGAGTTCTGGGCAAGTTGGCCAATGTGATTGCAGAGCCATTATCTCTGAAAACTGATGGTGCTTGAGAGAGGTCCTGGATGACTGGAAAAGGGCAAATATAGTACCCATCTTTAAGAAAGGGATGAAGGAGCTTCTGGGAACTACAGACTGGTGAGCCTCACCATAGTCTCCAGAAAAATCATGGAGCAGATCCTCAAGAAATCCACTTCTAAGCACTTGGAGGAGAAGAAGGTGATTAGGAACGGTCAGCATGGATTCATCAAGACCAAGTCATGTCTGACCAACTTGATTGCCTTTTATGATGAGATGACTGTTTCTGTGGACTTTGACTTTTTTTGATACAATCTCCCACAACAATCTTACAACCAAGCTAAGGAAATATGGGTTGGATGAATGGACTGTAGGGTGGACAGAAAACTGCCTGCATCATTGGGCTCAAAGGGTAGCAGTCAATGGCTTGATCTCTAGTTGGCAGCCAGTATCAAGTAGAGTGCCCCAGGGGTCAGTTCTGGGACTGGTTTTGTGCAATACATTCATCAACAATCTGTAAGATGAAATGGAGTGCACGCTCAGCAAGTTTACAGATGACACCAAGCTGAGGGGAGTAGTAGATGCACTGGCAGGTAAGGCTAGTACTCAAAGAGACTTAGACAAGTTGGAGGATTGGACCAAAAGAAATCTCATGAGGTTCAATAAGGACAAGTACAAAGTCCTGCACTTAGGGTGGAACAATCCCATGCACCAGGACAGGATGGGGACTGACTGGCTAATCAACAGCTCTGCAGAAAAGGACCTGGGGGTTACAGTGGACAATAAGCTCAGTATAAGCCAACAGTATGTTCTTGTTGCAAAGAAGGCTAACAGCATACTAGGCTCTACTAGTAGGAGTGTTGCTAGTGGATCAAGGGAAGTGATTCTTCCATTCTATTCAGCACTGGTGAGGCCACATCTGGAGTCCTGTGTAAAGTTTTGGGGCCCCCACTACAGAAATGATGTGGACAGGTAGGAGAGAGTCGAGTGGAGGGAAACAAAAATGGTTAGGGGGCTGGGGCACCTGACTTATAAGGAGAGGCTGAAGGAACTGCATTTATTTAGTATGGAGAAGAGAAGACAGAGGGGATTTAATATCAGCTTTCAACTACTTGAAGTGGTGTTTGAAAGAGGTTGGAGTTGGACTGGTCTCAGTGGTGGCAGATGACAGAACAAGGAACAGCGGTCTTAAGTTGCAGCAAGGGAAGTTGAGGTTAGATATTAGGAAAAAACCTTCTCATGAGGAGGGTAGTAAAGCACTGGAACAGGTTACGCAGAAGGGTTGTGAATCTCTATTCTTGGAGGTTTTTAAGCCCTGGCAGGACAAAGCCTTGGCTAGGTTGTTCTATTAGAGGTAGTCCTGCTTTAAGCAGGAGGTTGAATTAGATGATGTCATGAGGACCCTCCCCACTCTAATTTTCTATGAATCTCTGTGAAAATGTTATTCTTTTTAAATAAATCTCTTAGATGTTAATTACTATTGTAGGAGTTGAACCTACAGGCATGGATGAATTAAACTTCTTACCTGTATGGTAAGGAAATAATACTCTACTTTTTTATACTGATCAGGAAACTGAGCTCAACAAGGAAAATAGACTGCCTAAGATCAGTACAGTTGCAATGGCAAAGCTAGGAAAAGAAGTTGGACATTTCAGAACTGAATCTGCCAACTAAGTGACTCTACATACCCTCCACCTATACAATGGATGATACTCCTCCAACTAAAATTATCTCTACCTCATCCCCTTTCACAAACTTAAATTACAAAATACATAGCATTTAATTTATTTTTTCTGACACTGTTGAACTAGAATTTGCTGTAATTTTAAATTAATCATCGTATCCTTGAAAGCGTCTGTTTCATTTCAAAGACTGATCTCTTCCTCAATTATTTTCACTTTAATTTCAACTGGGTTATGAAAGAGAAAATGAAAAATTGTATAACCAGTCTATGTCTAGACAATGACGTTCAAAGGACAGTATTAGCAAACATTTAATAATACTTATTTGCCGTCAGCAGGCAAGCATGCCTTTGATGGAGGGAAGAAAAATTCTTCTGTGAGCAAGTCATCTTTATCAAGATTTGTGAGCTGGTATTGGGATGGGAACAATTTGTGACTGACCATGACTTATACAATGCTTGATGCAGTTTTAGTTGCTTGTTGATCTAAACATTGGGTCTCACATGATCATAGTTATCATCTTACATTTCTATTTAATCTTGCAAACCACTGTAAAGTATCAACTCATGCCATTTATTAATGCAGACAATACCATGTTGTGTGGGGCTGATTTTTCAGTGGGGGATAGTTTTTCAAGTTGCAATATTTATTTTCTTGTATTTACATTTTCATTCATCATAGTCTCTAGGATCAATTACATTGACAAACAAAAAAAAAAAGAAGGTGGAAGAAGAAAAGGAGAAAGCAAAGCCAAAAGAGAAGCAGAAAAAAAGAAAAGAAAAGAACTAATCCAGAACTGACTAGCACTGATGTTTCTAAGAAGAAGAAGAGCCACTCACCTATGCAAGAATCTCTGTGTCTACCCAGCAGATGCTAAGAGAGGTGAGAGGGAATTAAACAAAATTACCCAAATCCTTCACTATACACTATTTGCCTGTGGAGTTGACGACAGACAAGAAACCCAACATACAAATGTTGTTAGTGACACCGCTTACTGTTCTACTGAAAGCTGTTTGGATAGTATGGTGACAAGTATGGTAAAAAAACCTATAGAGAAGAGACAAGAAGAGACATAAGTTGCACCATGCAAAGATTCAAAAAATGTATAATGTAAGATTGAAGACTGGCATACAAACTGCCAGTTAAATGGGATTTTCCGAGACCCTGATACCAGTCCATTAGGCACCAGACTATCACCTCATTTAGGATCATCAAATAGCTGTTGAATTTAACCATTGCTAGCTGAACCTGTGTAAAATGTTTGCTGTAGAACCAGAAAACTAATTAAACAAAGTGAAGGTTTTATGTTAGATGTAAAATGTGCAGTTCTCTCCAGTGAATGTAGGAAGTTGAAGGCTTGCCCTTTAGCCATATGAAGCTTATGGTTTCATTTCCTATGCAGTCACTGTGATATAAAGTAGTGATTTTGGCTGAAATTTCATGTGTGCAAGCCCACACGACACAAAGACAAAGCATAGCATGCACATAGACCCTATAAAACAGCTACTGAATATAATACAGCTCTGCTCAGCTGGATTTCAGGAGCGACATTAAGGACAAAAGACTGTATATCACACTAGCAATCTTTTGAGCTCTATAGCACCATCTCCAGAAATGTGTATATTCACGCCATGCAAAAAAAAAAATCCTTATAGAAAATGAAAAATGAGAAACACATATAAGTTAGTGAGTTTGAGGGCTGGATGCCCAGATGAAGAAGTAGTTCATGGCAAACTTTTATTAACTACCCACATTTTGGATTGCCATTAAAAATGAAGTTAGAAGTTTCAACAACAAAATATTAAGAAATGCAGGAACATTTTAGAGAGACAAGTGGGCAATAATTTCTCCAGGTTTGTTACTCCAGAATTCTTGCATTTAAATTCTTGCAAGAATGTCTGGCTTTTTTTTAAAGGGTCAAGACATCTCTTTTATATACAAACCCTGTGGAAAAGCAAAATGGATTTTTTCTAGAAATCAAGAGAGCCTCCACAATTAGCACGAGGAAGATTTTAAGAACATCAGATTCCCTGCTTCCTAATAAGACCAAAACCTCTCTACAATAAGGAAATAAAGATGTTTTGCTTGGCTGACAGAGCATGCTATAATTGAATACATTCATATTCCATATTATATTTAATATAAAGAAAACCAAAGTAATCCCTATTTTTAGTGAACCAGGATGACGGTATGGATCAATAGCTCTTATTTTCTGTATCTTATTGAGAAATGTTCTGTCACAATTCACCTCCCCTGTGTAATTCAACATCATTTTCAAAGTTGTCAGCATCACCTTTATAATGTTGCTTTTGTCCCCCAAGTAAATGGAAACCTCTCAGAGGCCTGGAGATTCCCCCAAAAGTGTTAGCTACAGTCCTGCGAGTAAGTAGGTGTGCTATGGACCTGCTATTATCCATACAATCAGGAAGGAAGGAGGATAATTTGATGATTATCAAGTAGGTGGTCTCAAAAGAGGAAATTTGCCTTGGAAAAATACACTAAGTATATTGTTAGTAACATAGTGGTGGTCATTCTGTGCATTTTTAAATGAGGCATGTGTGTTTAGAACTAAAAAGGGATGGAGTTGGGGGGAAGTCAGCAGTATTAACTCCCAATAGTACTTTTAAATACCTAGTAGTGAATGGAATATAGTACGTTCCAAAATATATATAGGTTTTTGGCAAGCATTGCTACTGAAAATAGAAATGGAAATCTTTGTCAGGGATGGTCTAAGAGCATCTATAAAAGAATTTAACTTTGTCAGAGGCAAGGGGATAATTCCAAGGTTTCTCCTCAATTTGATGGCAGAATTTCAGACAGGGATAAACTTCCTTATAATTCTGTAATGATTCTCCTTGACCATATAAACTGAAAACCTCAGCAAACTGTGCGGAGAGTCACGCACCTGCTCCATGGAGATATTTTTATAAATGACCGTCTGATTCCATTCAGGATTCAAGCTTTTCTGCACGTATTTAGTCCTCCGCTTGTACTCAGCACTGAATTTGAACAAAGAAGAGAACATTACATTAGTCCTCTCCCTTTTCCTTCAGTTCCAATTCAGAAACCGTTTCATGAAGAAAAGACAAGAAAAAACCCAAACCACCACAACTAGGTGCTACAACATTACAATGAGAGCTAAGTTGCACGGTTGCTATACCATCCTCTCATGCTTCAGCAAGGTTAGTCTATCCGCAAGGTATTGTTTCTACTTCCAATGTTAATAAATAAATACAGAAGCTTTCCCTTTTTTTTAACGTTCTTACAAATACCACCCTAGGTCTTTATAGACGGTCTCTAATTATAACTATGGAGGAAAGTGCATTTATTTCTTACCAAAGAACATCTTCCTGTTAGCACATTTAGCTCAATCCATTTTTATAGTGTGTATTCTTTAATCACAGAAGCCTCATCTCAGAAGAACATTAAATACAAGCTGTGCTACAACTGATATCCCATTAATGATAGCAACACTAATTTCTTATTGATTCTATTCTCTGCCTTCAATTCGAACCACAGTAAAATCAAGCATAAAAGTGCATCAGGCTTTTTTTTTTTTATCAATAGGCAAGTATAAGAGGTTTGGTTGGATTATCTGTTGTAAAAGGAATATGTAATGCACTCTATTATACCCTGTATTTCCTGAAAGAGACAGTAATGTACTCACCTTTTAAAGCAATATGGATTCATCTGTCACTACAAGCTTTGATGTGAGACCCAATTGCAATTTAATGGTAGACCCAATTTTCATGTAATATAAATTTTAATGGAGAACATGCATAAAGTTGTATAAAAAATGCTAAGAGCTCATATGATTGTGAGAGCCCAAATAGATTTAATATCTAGAATCCATTTCTGACAAGGTGTGAGTTAACTGCCCTTTTACTTATATTTAACATGGCCATCAATTAAAGGACCACTTCAAAGACTTAGAGTTTTCTTTCTTTCTTTTTTCAGTTGCTTTCCTTGTTTGCTACCCTATTCCAAAAGGGTAAAAATAAGATTTATCAGCTAGATTTTTCCTTGTTTCACTGTGTTGTGTTCCTAACTGAGTAATGGCCAGGATAGACTGCCTCATTATTTAGCAGTTTTGGTTGCAGCAGCCATATTCTGATAAGCTTGCTCATGTCAAGCATGAGTGGCCCCATCAAAATAATGGGATCACTTGAAGAGTAATATGTTTTCAATATAAGCATATGAGACTGAATATGTAGCTTAATTATTTAGAGTTCCATTTTTTTTGGTTGGCTTTTCAGATTCACTTAAAGCAGTGGCGCTCAACCTTTTTGTTCATTAGCCTGAATGGGCAGTGACCAGTCCTACCACTGACCAGATCTGGCTGCTGGACCCAATCTGGCACCTGAGGCAGGTGCAGTGAGGCCTCATCTGGCCATGCAAAGTGAGCAGGGGGAGAGGCAGATGAGCCCCAGTCCAGATGTGCAGGGGAAGGGGCCTTGCCCCAGCCCCCTGGCAAGAGGAGGCATGACCCAGTCCTGATCCAGCCCTGTGAGAGGAAAGGGCCATGGCCTGGCCCAAACCTGGCTGGGGAAGAGGAATGGGGGCATGGCCCAGCCCTGTGGCAGGGAAAGGGGCATGGGCCAGCTGCACAGGGGGACAGGGCATGCTTAACCCAGCCACACAGGGGAAGGGGGCATGGCCTGACCCTGATCTGGCCATGCTGGGGGGAGGATCATGCCCTGACTCTGACCCACCATGCAGGGTTTGGGATTTTGACAACAGGGAGCAGTCAAAGACATAGAGTACTAACTGCCACTGCTCCTCCACCACCAAATTTCCACACCTCTGGGGAGCCCTGCAGGCTGGATCCCAAGGCTCCAGGGCCACATTTGGCCCATGGGCTGGAGGTTGAGCACCTCTGACCTAAAGCAATGGTGCTACAATTTTTTTAACACAGTGTACTGTTTGACTGCAGATCAGATTGTCACTCCAAACCTCCAAATAAGGAACCCAATGATTTGGGAATGTGATGGATACTCCATACTTTTATGTTTAACCGTATTTTAAGATTAACCTGACTTGGGTGAAATGTACCTGAAACTGTCATTTCAACTCAATTAAGTGAGGATTTTACTTTTCCCTTACTTCAAGTAATATTACAGAATGGAAGACCTAGGGTGTTTACACCATTTAGTTCATGTGCTTATCAGCATGGCATTAGTCTGCTCTTCATTTATTACTGTTTATCTGGTCCAGTTTTAAATATTCCAAAAGATGGAGGCTTTTGCCTGTGCTTTTCAAGATTTATTCCGTAATCCAACAGGGCTTATTATCAGAATTTAAAGACATATCCAAAGAAAAGACCATTTATAAAACCATTTATAAAACAATCTCCATCAAAGCTTTTGAGCTCTTCAGCAGCTGTACAATGAGAATATTAAGACCCTTCTTCATATAAGCACCCATATTTGGTGGGCTGGATACTTGCCATGTATATGAGTGATGAAACCCTTGTTAACATGCCACACAGCTTTAGAGATGGTCTATTGCAGGACCTATGGGCCTTCCTGTCCCCACATAAGAAAACCTGCCTCTCCACCTGGATCTTTGGGTGCACCACATGAGCATGCACATAAGGTCTGTGGCACTGCAGATGCATCCACGGCACCACAAACCACACACACTGCACATGCAGGAATTTGCTGCGCTGCTGACTTGCAGTGCAACTGGGTTTTTTGGGCAGTGGGAGATCCCAGCAGGGCACTGCTGTATGTGCTGCTTGAACCAGAGCCTGGCTGGCCAGAACTACACTCTACTTGCTGGCCAGGCTCTGTGTGCCCATACTGCTGCTGCTGGAGCCCCGGGACACCTCCAGGACCCCAGGTAAAGCTATTGGAGCAAGCCTCCCCTATCCAACCTGGGACAATTTGCTGAGCACCAGAGCACGTGTGCACTGGCATTACCCAGCGACAAGTAGCAGAAGCACAACTATATGCTGCTGCTGTTTGTCCCTGGGGAAATGCACATGCACATTCATTTGGATGCACACAGTATGTCAGCTTTTACCACTTTAACCAAAGTAATAAGTCCACAAAGTGGCACTACTATCAGTTTTACAAGTCTAGCATGTGGATAAACACTAGAAAGGGATATAAATCTATACTGCTAGAATGGGTAGGCTGTAGATAGAGGATAGTAAAGCTTTCCTTGTAGAAACTAATTAAGGACTGTTTGTGAAGTGATCAAATAACTTTGTAACAATGGCATATTTAAGTACCTCCACATGAGAGCAGGCTTGGAATAATAAAGTGCATCAGCAATCCTTGTTCCTGTTTGTATGCCATGTTGCAGACTTGGTTCGAGTCTTAATCATTTTTTATCAAAATGAAAAATTTCCTTTTTATTAGTGAGCATTTTCTGGGAAATTTTTCATTTCACCTGAACTGTTTGAATGACAAAACACAAATTAGCAGGTTTTGATTCTGAGGATTCCTTTTTTGTTCTTTGCACACTTCTTTTTTTCATTAAAGCTTTCAAGGGTGAATATTTTTAGATATTCATTATTATTCAGATGGAAAAAAAAATAAAACATTTTTCTTTACTAAAATTTCACAGAAAATATTTCCCATTTCCTGACAAGCACTGTTATATTTTCAAATTTATATTACGAAAATGAAAACTGAAGTCCAGATTCTCCTCTCTCTGACACTACATTATGTCCCAGTTATTAAATAATGTACAGCACTGCTGAGGTTTGCCTCAGATAATGAGGTATTTGTAGTCACAGTAGTACCGGAGTGAGAGCCCTCTCCTGCCTCTTTTATTCAGGCAGTCAGTTCTAAGTAGCATTTTCTACAGAAAGTGACTTTCAGCTCTTCTGCATCCCACATTCCCTCATTCATTTTCTTGCATGATGTATTGTTGGTCTCCAGCTGACTGAAAAATGCAGGGAACCAAGTTTTATAAAGCTAAGTGCCTTCCCACTTCTGCTTCAGAGAGGAAAACAGAAGCTGTCCATAATGTGATTCGTTTGGTCAATCCCAGACTATAATAGTGTCTTTCTGAAAAAGCAGTTCTTTTTCTTTTTCTTCTTGTATCAGTGCAAAGAGATGGATGGCATTCCAGGGCAAACAAGTGCATATTAAAAGAAACTCACCCTGAAATCTTAATTTATTTGCCAAACTGGCTGAAAAACCCTAAGCCTCTCAGGGAAGCAGAAAGGCTGGGATGACTAATCCTGTTCCCTGGTACTCTTAAATATTTATGCTGGTTTGGAAAAAAAAAAAACAACAAACCCAAAATACATCAATGGAGTTGCTGTTCTTATCTCCTAGAAACCCTTCTCCCCACCCCCAGGCATTTCTCAGGTGCCATCTGCATGTCTGTAGACAGGGGAAGCTGGGAAATGACAGGTCTGGGCTAGTATTTCTCTCTGTGGCCTCACATCTATGTTCACATATGCATGTCTTTTTCTCATCAGCTCAGACAGATCCATAAAAAATGGTTGCAAACCATTTCCTTCCTAACTTGGGGTGGAGGGGTGGGGGGAGTCGAGGAGCTGTAAACCAGGACAGAGGCTCAAGGACTCTGAATGCATTAGACCTCCCCAGATCACAAGCAGCCTACTGATTTGGGGGAAATAATTATTTTCTTCAAAGTAGGTGGCAGTGGCCTTCTTGTATAACCATCCAAAAAAGCAAGACCAAGACCAATTCCTGTTTTCCTGTTGTGGTGCTGCACAGCATCCCATCTTTGGAGACACTTAAATTCAAGATGGTGTACCAGTATTGTGTAGCTGGCAGAGACATGGGCTAATTGCTTTGAATACCAGTGTCAATCCAAAGTAGCTTCGCTGAAGTCCACAGAGTCTGGATTTACAATGGCAAGAGTAGCAGTGTACCTGCAGTGCTGCAGAAAAAGGTCTGAGTGTGTTGTACAAAACTGACCAAATCTAGTAAAGTCCACACAAAGACTGAGACGGTGTAATTCTGAACACTAAGACCTGGCAAATACATTACATCTAGATCACATCTGCCCCCTCAACTGTGATTAGCAGAGGGTGATGCAGGTCCGTGTAAAAACAAAATAAGGTAGGCCAAAAATAAAAAAGCATTTGAGGAGCATCTAGCAAAAGATGGTGAAGTGAATAATAAAACCTTTTAAAAATACATCACAAGCAGGAAACCAGCAAGGGCATCTGTGGGGCTATAAGATGATCAAGGTGTAAAAGGGCCATAGCAGAGAAGCTAAATGAATTCTTTGATTTAGTTTTTACTGCAGAAGATACTGGGAGATTTCTCAAATCACATCCATAACATAATTTGTTTTTTTTAAAAGCCAGCTGTTGGCCTGGTCAAACTTTGCTTTTTAAGTAAATGTGAGGTTATAAGGCTGAATTCAACAATCACGGAGTTACTCTGTGTTGACAATGGTGTAAGAGAGAGCAGAATTTTGTGTTTTACTTTTGTTGTTCAAAACTCTGCAATGGTAGTTCTAACAACTAACCATTCAATTGTGCCTGCTTCAGATCGCCATTTATTTGTGGACTCTTGCCAGACAGCTTTAAATCCATCTAGTGCAATAATTTAGAATTCCATTTGGTTTTAATTCAATGGTTTTTGTACAAGGTGTATAATAGCTGTAAAGAAAAAATAGGACTGGCTCAGTTCCAGGTAGCACCTGCTTCCCAGACAGTCTCTTTGTAGTAACCTCAGACAAATATTATATGACAAGTTCACACTCAATCACTCCTGCAAACATCAAGGAGTAAAGGCCAAGTTTTGCAGTACTTGACTGAACAAAATTTCCATCGACTGCAAGAAGAATTTTCTTTATTTATTGATTTCAGAGTAACTACATCAAGAAACCAAAGTCATTCTTCCTCTGTTTCTTATTTCTGTCCTTCCTGGAAATGAGATTCATAAGACAGTGAATAGTAAAGCTAGTCCTGTTTGCTGGAGTCATATGCTATCAGTTCTCAAAGAAAATCTATAGTTACATGCACAGAATAATCACAACTTGATGTGTACATGCTTCCAAGTATAAAATGGAAAGATTGTGCACTCTACCTTGCATTCTGGACAACCATGACTTGTCTGCAGTCAAGAGGCAGTGTATTAAACAGAGTAGAGAGTAAAGGAAGCAACGTGAGAGAAAATGAGAAGAGATGAAAATGAAAGAGAGAATATGTGAATAACAAATGGATAATTTCTAATACCAGAATTAAAGAAAAGAGGAACATTAGTAAGAGCAATATAGTGAAGGGAAGTTAATAATTAAAAATCAGTTAATACATTTGCATTCAAATACAATAAATGCACTTTTTGAGGAGATCTCCATTTTAACTATCACAGCTACATTAAAAAGGATTCAAACAGATTGTCCCATTATGAACAATAACAATAAACCCAGTTTAAATTAGAAGTGAATCCAAACTGAAACTCAAATTTAAACACCCAGAACTTGGTCAAAGTTTGTATCCAGATTTAAAATTACTTTCAAGCTTGGTCACCTGGGGTCTAGTTCTATATCAATCACATCCATAACCATCATTGCCCTGCCAAACCCACTAAAAGTTGTGACTTGGCAGGATCCACATTTGGTAAAAATTCCATTTTCAGACAAAACAGAATTTGCTGGTGCCACCATAGCTACGTATTACATTTGCACCATAAACTGCCCCTGTTCCTGGCTTTGTGGCTTGAATCAGCCAGGTGCTTAAGGCCATTTGTGACTTCAGGGGGACAAGTTATGTACTTTAATTCATGTTCTAAAATGTCTTACTAAACTGGGCCCACATAAATTTGGTTAATCTTTTGGGATTCTTTTACTTTTCAAAACAGCTGTGTTAGCAGCACCCAACAAAAGTTTACCTTAAAAAACAACCAAACCGTAAGGGTGGCTCAGTATATCAGCACATTTACATGGTCTCCTTAAATGAAAAATATGTGGAGTACAGTGCATGTATATGCCAACAGATATATTTGCAAATGTGAGGTTGTATTTAGGGAAGCAATTTGACAACTGAATACAAAATTCTTACGATCATACTGCTTAAAATATCTACCTATCTAGCTGGAGATAATAGCATTTGAGAGGACACCAACAATGTATTTGTTATTATATTAATAATTCAGAGAAATCGACATTTTTGAAAAAGGTGAAAAAATCTGTAAAAAAAATAAAATAAAAATCAACAAGCACATACTTATATGATAGACTCCAACCACCAGGCTATCCCTGTCTTAGCTTTCCCTTTTCATATATCCTGTATTCAAGTCAGTCAGTCTTACAAAGAGAAATTAATGTACATGGGATAGTATCATAGTAGTATCATAGTAGCTGGTCAGGAGGGACCTGATCAGATCAGCTAGCCTGACCCCCAAACATTGCAAATCTCTGTTTCAAATTCACAAAAGCCAAAACTTTGAGCTAAAGCAGCAATGCCACTTTAACTTGGCCTTGCAGCATCCTCTGTTACAGAGTCTCAGAACAACTTGGAGGACCCACAAAATCCAGGCAGTTCAACGTTAGCTCACGACAGATGCTGATGAGAACTCTAGATTCTGGGCAAGTGGATGAGCTTTGCTAAAACTGAATGTAAATTTAATGCATGCATGTACATTTCTCTGAAAATACACAAATAAGAATAAATGACTGAAGTCATTGGCAAAACTCACAGGCATTTCACTGGGAAGAGCAGCATGCCTTTAATTTCAATATTTGTTAAAGTAATAGAGATGTGCAGTGTCACTTGATGTCATACCAAATACAGGGAAAAGGGGTTGTAGCATTAATTTGAATTCTGTAATTCAAAGCAATAACAAACACTGATTAAAAGCAATAGAATATGAAATATCCTCGACACTTACCCTCTCCCTGGAAGGAGATAAACTTTAACAAAAGGGTCAGAATAGCCATTGTTGTCTCGGGGAGCAAGATTTCTTGCCTGAAGAATGTGGATGATAAGATTGCCAAGGTGCTTGTCATAGTTGACTTGAAGCTAGAGAAGCATTAAAATACTTTAAGATTATTTTTAACTTTCCTTGCTAAATAGTTCAATTTCCCCCTGAAAGCCTTTGCATACATTTCTGTTAAATGCAACAACACTTATTCACATGTTTTTAAAACCAAGCTGACAAGCTGCTCATTCCTGCAGATGATTTAATCTTTCGAGGAACTGGAAGCACAGTAGCAAATTTAGCTTTCTGCTAAGAAGAATATTTGCTTCCTACAAAGAAAAGGGCTGACACAACCAAGAACATTAATTCTTCCATTAGGCAAGGATTTCTTTGGGTGATATCTTTTATTGGAACAACTGCATAGTTAGGACAGAGTTAGACATTTCTAATGCAAGACATTCTCCTTCAGGTCAAGTAAAAGATATCACCCAAAGAAATCCTTGCCTCTTGCATAATGCCTGAACCATCATGGTTACATCACTCTATTACTACCTCTTGCTTTAGAGAGTTCAGAGCAGAGGCACTAAAGTTTGGTGTGGCATCCACCACTCACAGACTCAACCACTTATAAGCACTGGCTACATAAATCCATGCCATCGGTAGTGCAGGACTGCTTAATTCAGGGCATATTTAGTTTTGAAGTGCACAGAATGAAGGTGCCTGCACCACCAAATAAAGAAACTCCTTTTCCCCATACACCTGAAATGTCCATCCTAACACCTACTACTGTCTTTTAACTGTAGAAGACACTGGCCCCACTTTTCATTTCCCCTTTCCTCTTGGGCTGCTGTCCCTTTCTCCAGTCCACACTAGCAGCACAGCCAACCCACCTGTCTCAGCTTGCATTGCTTCTGCTTCCTAGTATCACATCTGCTGAGAACTGACAAAATGTTCTTCCAGAGTCAGCTACTCCTCTGGTTTTCAACTGACTTACTTTAAGTTCCAGACTTTTGGCTCTCAGATCCACTGCAGGAACCAGATCGGGGTAAAGAGATGAGAACCAGATTCTCTCAGCTGTGTTTCCCAATGCCTTGAAGCAGCTGCACTTTCCCACTGTATGAATGACGGGTTTCCTCACCTCTTAGAGGTCCAACCGGCATTGAAATTAGTGGGATCCTCTGCTTAACAAAGGTGACTCTCAACTGCTCAAGTGGAATCAGGAAGTGAAGTGTTCTCACTATCAGCATTGCTTTGTGCGCTGACTACACTTTCATCTCATAATGAGTTTCATAAGCTTCTTTTTTCCCCCTTTCCTACAGTGAGGTCAGTACACATGAGAGAGAATCAGATACTCAGCACTGCATGGCATACTGCAGTGTATCATTAAGAATCCACCACCACGCTTGCTTGCATGCACATACCATGTCAGATTTTCTAAGGCGATTTGCAATCGCTGCCAACTATAACAGATTAGAATCAAGTCCAACTAAATTTTTAGCCTTTTTGAGAGAAGTAGCAACTCCCTTGCTACTACTGAATGCTACTTGTAATACACTGATATTAAGGCTAAGTACAGACAGTTAAAAAGCCCAAGTCTGAATTGATTCAATCTTCACAGGTTAGTTTAAGCTGCATAGATTAAACTGAGAAGCAAGTAAACAGACATTCACTTTTGATTCTGGAAATGCAGCCACATGCTGGCAATGGCTCAGGACAGAAGCTGCGGGTCACTAGAGTACACCTCACTGCTTGGCTGGAGTAGAAAGCTTGGGTCAAGTCTAGCCTGCCCATCCTGTGAGAGTGGGTTTGCAGGGAAGGTACAAAGCATCCTGGGATACTAGGGGATTATGCATTAACTTGAATCTGGAGGGGATCTGGGACATTTAACCTAAATCGGTTAAGTCTGATACTATCTCTATCCAGGTTTACCTTAAACGGGTTTCAGCCATTTTGAAAGTGGTTTATGTGCACTGAACTTCTGTTGTGTTTCAGATTTGAACACAATTCTGATCACTGACACTGGTTTGTGCGTGATTTCTGTCCCTCGCTTCAAAGTCAAAGGTCTAAATCTAGCAGTGCTTTACACTCCACAGTATTCCATTGACTTTGGTGACATTTCAAGGACTTGCAGCTATTTCACAATTGACCTACATCATTTAAAAGAGGATCCCTGTGGAAAATTAATTTAAAATTCAAACATATTCAACAGCAGTATAATACAAACATGCATGCACACACTTCATACTTCAATATATATTCACTGTATATCTACCTGAATTTCTCCAGTGATTGGATGGGATGCGGACTTTGTACCTTCAGTGGGCTGCCAAACAAAAATATTCTATTCATTATGTGAATTATCTTTTTCCATCACAATCATAGTCATCATTGTTATTATTATCACTGTCATTACTATTATTCTTATCATCATCATCCCCATTATTATTGCTCATTGCCACCAGTATTTCTGTGGCATTCAGGGACCTCATCTGAAATCAAGGTCAATTGCACCAAGAATCATATAAACACAGAGTCAGAAATGAGACAAGACACTCATTTTGAGGATAAGGCAATTACTTAAATGATACCGTTATGAAGCTGGAGCCATGTAAACATAGCTTAGTGTGCCTGGTAGTGATGGCCACAAGCATGTTACTGTGCTCCATGTGGGCTGCCTACTATGTTGGAAGCAGTATAGCTGCCCTCACGTATGTTTTTTACAGGATAATTAGCTATGCTGAGTGACAGGGCCAATCACCCACCCAGGATGATGCCACACAGACCTTCTACCCTGACTCCAGTTTTGACGATAGCTTAAAAGAAGGCATGCAGTGTGCTTGAGAGTACTGCCACTGGCCACAGTAAGTAGACATAGTCTAGGACGCTGAAGGATTAAGTGACTTGCTAAAAATAATTGAGCTGGATTTCCATAGAAAAGCATGGATAAGACTAGTTTAAATCAAGGTCAACTAATTTTTTCCTAATTTCCTGAATAAGGGTGGAGTGAAGTAAAAAGGAGAAGCAGTGAAAGAGGGTGACGATTCTAAAAAGGATGTGACAATTTCAAATCAGTATCTGTTTATTTGCTGGTTTGCAGTGTCTTTTTCCTTGCCCACCAATTTGATCATGATAGTCCACTTTCAAATCAGTCTGTACTTCTTTCCCTTCTGTTATTGCATCTGTTTTAAAATGTCATGCCCCCCCCACCACCTTTGCAACTCTGTAAAATCCTACATATTTCTATATTTTCTCCCTTTTTGGGTACCTGTGAATCACTGAAAAAGACAGCAGAATCCTTGGATAATGGACTTTGGGGAGTTGGAGAAAAAGCTCATCATTAACTTAATTTCCCTGACCTGCAGCAATAGGTTGTTTCATTTAATGATGGTATCCTTGAGCCTGGACCAAAGATCATTCATGCAGGCAGGATCTATACCAAAGTTTTGAATATTTTTATATTCTCTCCACACCCACTTCCAGGATTGATGCAGCAGAAAATGAAGGAACCAAACAAGGATGAGATCTGTATTCTTCCACTTAGACAAATTATGCTTAGCAGATTCATCTGGAAATCTTGTTTTCCTCTTGCTTTGTAGATGTGAAATGCAACCTGCCAGGGAAAGCTCTTTTGTGAGGAATTTAATTTTTTCTTTTATTACAAATTGAGACTAAAACCATTTTAAATTTCCAAATACTCAGAGAAGCAGAATTACCTATGTTTACACATCTACATTAGGGAGTACAGGTGGGTGTTGGCTCTTGCTCAGGGGACTGAGGTATAATGGGAAGAAAGGAAAAGTTTCCTTGTGATCTCCCCTCTGCTACACAAGAGGAGAAAAAGATTAGGTTGCTTCTAAAACTATCAGGACACTTCACAGGAACTAGATGTGGACTGAAGATAGGCCCTGAATGCAAACTTTATGGTTCAGGGCCTAGGAATTCTGTCTCTGGTGCAGACTTGTCCAGGGTATTGCAAGGTAATTATGTCCCTACCCAGAAATGCTGTGTGGAAATGTTCATAATACCTTACTATGGCAACATGAATCTTCTGGACTCAGAAGGTTTAATCTGTGCCTTAGGAGACAACTGTGTATTGGTGAATTTTATATGTTTTATTTAATTCATATTAAGCAGCAGCAAAGGTTGTTGTTATACATGTAAAATGTGCTTTATCCTTTTCTGAGTCCCTCAAATTGACTTGCCTCAATAAAATCCTGAGGGACAAGTATAGCATTTTAGCTTTTCATTACATATACTGAATTTGTGTTGTTCAGTTTAAAGGTATTGTCAATACATTCCATCGAGTGCCTTACTTTCTTTTATAAGGAGTCCTCTCAAACAGGGCTAACCAAAGGCCAGACACTGGACGAGTGGGTACAGTATTTTAGGATGGCTCAGGAGAAGCAGGTTCTCTTCCCAGCTCTGTCATTAAATAACCGTGGGAGGGTCTACCTGTGATACTACATCACCGTAGCAATGAGCTACACAGCATCAATGGTCACAAACCATGACACCAGAGCTATGTCATCAAAGCAATGCACTCCCTCATTGTACTGCCTTGCAATGGCAATGCAGCAGGTAAAAATAATTGTGCGTAGTGCACACAGTGCAGTATGGGCTGTTACTGTGCCGCCATTTAGTACTTCCTTCCTGTGCTAAGTGACAGTGCAGCAACAAAAGCACCATAGGGACATGTATAGACATGTCCCATGTTACCTTGCACAAGGAACTTCATATCTCTGGCTCACACTGTCCCTAATATGATGGGATAAATGATGCTTATCTCTCTATCTCCTTTAGAAAGGGCTCGGTAAACTGGATATTATTACCATGATAATTGGGCTTCTTTTTTGATGATATGTCTTATTATGCTTCACATTTTTATGCAAAAATACCTTTACAACCACATTTGCTGCTGAGACAAGTGGGCCTAAAATCACGGCATTGCAGAGTTGCTATATCAGCAATGCATTAAGTCCTAACTCCTTTCTAAATCTTTTCTTTTTATGAAGCCTGTCTGTGTCTACTGCTGCTTTTTTTGCCCTGTGTGGCCTCTCCCATTTCTGCAGTGACCCAAGCTAAATGAAATACACAAGCTAAGGACAAAACACCAATTTATATATGGACATAATCATCTTTTTATACTGTTCTCCAGTTTTTTCTTCATGTAGTCTTATCTCTTTCTTGCACTTTGGACTGCCACTGCATACCTTGCTATCTTTCTTGGCTCCTACATATTTATTGTTAAAGGTAGTAACCTTTTTCAGAACCTAGGAGTAAATGCAATATATTAACATTTTTTGCCTAGAGTGCCTTCCTTTGCATTTTCCTATAACAAATTTAATTTATAGCCAGTGTCCACTTACACAAAACTTGCTTCCTCTATGCTGCTATGTGGGAGGAAGAAAATTAGGAAGCAGCATATAAGTTTCATGAACTATGTGGATGGTGATTGAATGGAAAGACACATGCTCTTTGAGGCATGTTTTCCCACAAGGAAAAGCCATTTCCTTGTCCATGGATATGGTTGATGCTCTTTAGAGCATTTACTTCCTTCTCAGTTTCTCAGCATTTACACCTTCTCAGGTGTTTATAAGGCAGTGAGCTGACAGGAAGCCCAAAGTAGCACTGCACTACCCAGGAGTGGAAGATCTGTAAATCCCATGCTCCTATCTACCTCTGATTTTACAAAGGCTTGCACAGATTTTTCTTGCCAGATTCTGAGCCCAGTTGGCAGAAATCCAATTTTCTTGCCAGCTTCTTCCTCACATCTCTACTCCATACCACTCCATCATCATTCATACACTGCATCATTCGACTCCCGGGATGAATGGCACGGTTCAGTTTGAACTGAGACCATCATGTATCATGGCACTGTAGTTCAGCCATGGGGGCATGCGCTAACTAGAAGACCCATGAGGCACCACAGCACCATAGACCAAAACAATTTAATCAATTCAGGTTGAACCTACCTGATATACTTAATTTAAATTTGCTCAAATGAAAACTAATATATATATATGTGTATATGTACACACACACACACGCACACACACACACCTTGGACAAAGCTTATATGGGAAAAATGTTTCTGAACCTAAATTTTCCAGCAAAAATCATTTCATTCAAAAACTTCCAACCGTCTCTTATCAAGATCTTCTATAAGTCCTTCAATGTCTGTGATATCTCAGGACATGACCAGTTCTTGGAAGTTCATAAATTCTTTCAGTGCCTAAATAAACTCTTCAAGTTGGAAATATTGATAGCAATCTCTTAAAATTAGCCATTTCAGCCTGTTCAAAGGCACTCAGCTGAAATTCACTCCTTAATTGAAGGCTAATGCATCATTCAAGTTACAAGAAAGTCGTCAGCAAAGGAATGAATTTTATTTATTAACAGTTCAGGGAAGGTTTTTATGATGCAGTTGTGAAAAATGATGAGCTCTGTCAACACCAGTGCTGACAATACTGATACTATTTTCCACTGCTGTTAAAAATGGGGACAAATAGTGGTATGGTAAATGGAATTTTCAAAACTTTGACACACAAAAACGCCATGCCCACTTAATCACAACTATTGCAGTGAAGAAAACATCTCTTCCAGCAGAGAATACCATGATATAAGCTTTTCGTGGAAAGGAATACATCATCGTGGTCAGAGTTTCCAAACTAGATAATCTATAGAATTCTAGTTATGTTTTTTATTATGTAGTCACTGTGGATCCATAAAACATATCTGCAAAAATCACATGTGCTTTAAAGTCTTAACATTTCTATATTCTTTTAAAATATCCTTCTTCATTCTTTTAGAGCCTGATTCAGCAAACTACTTCAACTCATTTTCATTGTAATATGAGCTGTCCATGTCAAGGAAGTTTATTGATTAACCTCATGCTTAAAGTTAGTCATGTAATTAAGTAACTTGCTGAATCAAGACCACAGCAGAGATTAATTTGGCTAGAAGCAAAAGTAGCTCAATGCTGGCTTTGCTGGGAATTGAGAAGTCTAAGCATTTAGAAAGGCAGCCTATTCTTCTTCAAGAGGCAATAATTATTCCTAGAGGACTTTTATAGACAGACACCTGATATCCGGAACGTAATAGGGACAGCAGCGTGATCAGGCATCAGTTTCCTAAAGAATCAGGTCTGTGGAGGATGCAGCCTGTTCATGGCTTTAAGCAGTTAACTCTCTTCAGTGCAGCATAATTTAATTTCTTTTGTTAAATGTGTTTTCCCGTATAAAAGCATGTGCTTTGTAATTCTGTCATACATTCCAGGGAAGGTAGTCACTGCTGTGATGAGGAACTCTTGTAATGTCACGCTGCGATGCTATGTTCTATCACTCTCTATGGTAATAGGATAAAGTATTAAATGTAAGCAAATCTGCATTACAGAATACCAGAGAGACTCTTACAACATTTCTAGAGTGCATCAAATGATCTATATAAAAAGAAACCTTTAAACAGAAGATTTTATATAATAGATCAGTAGCAAAAGCAACACAGGCACTTGTACACGTGATAAAAATTTCCCATTTTTGTGGTTCAGTTGCATCACACTGTACACGTGCATGGGGTTTGTTTTTGTTACTATTTAAATGAGTTTGTTTAGTCTGCAACACAGCTATTTGCAATATTGCAGCCTTTTGACGACTTCCCCCTCCCATGCTGCAGGAGAGGCAGGCTGAAGGCAGAAGTAGTAAGGGGCCCGATCCCTTTTTTTTCTTTTTCTTTTTAGAGCCTTCCCATGTCTCCTGTGCCTGAGGGATGAGCTACTGGACAGCTGCGCAGCCCCTGAGTTGCGGGGGCCCCAATTCTTCCCTTTGCGGTGGCGGTACCCTTCAGGCAGGGTGTTAGCGGGTGGGTGCTGACCCAGCTTGGAGGCAGCGCCCGCTGGATCCAACTCTTCCCAAGCATGCCCAGGGAGCTGTGTGAGCAGGGCAGACTCAGGGAACAGTTGGATCTGGTGGGTGCTGCCTCTGAGCTGTGGCAGCACCTGCCCACTAACAACCTGCCTGGGCAGCCCCAGGGGGCACTGCCGTTGTGAAGTGAAGGATCAGTCCCCCACACAGGTCAGGGGCTGTGCAGCCCAGCAGCTCATGCAGGCAGGCTCTGCCAGAAAAAAAAAAAGTAAGCAGTGAGGGGTCCAATCCTTTTCTTTTTTTTTTTTTTTGAGGAGCCTGCCCACCACACCCATAGCCAGTGGGTGAGCTCCTGGTGGGCCCTGAGCTGCCTGGTGTGTCCCTGGTCCTTCCTTACATGGCTGCAGTATCCTCCAGGGCCACCCAGTGGGCAGGTGCTTCCCCAGCTCGGAGGCAGCACCCACCCAGCCTGATCCAGATCTTCCCTGAGCCCACCCAGCTAGCAGCCCAGCTGGGTATCCCTGGGGGGCACCACTGCCACAGAGGGAAGGACCAGGGCCCCCTGCAGCTCAGGGAACATACAGCGCCCCCGGCAGCCTACCCCCCGGCTATGAGAGATACAGGCAGGCTCCGTGAAAAGAACAAAAAGGATCGGGCCCTCACTGTAACAGTGACAGAAACCCCTAAACTGAACTCCTTTTCAGTTAAGGGGGCTATACCATACATCACATATGCAAGCACCCTTAGACTATTTGGAATATGTAGACTATCATGAAATTTTTGCAACTCTGATAGATCAAAGCTGAAGCTGTATTAGGAATGCTGTAAATCAAAAATAGAAAAGAGATCCAAATCTCATGGGCAGTAATACTAATCAATAAACAGAAATCATGTTTCTTAAAATCAGAAATGCATGCTATACAGGAAGTACATATATTTGAAGGAGTTTCCAGAAACAAAATAAAATCTTCTTTTTAAATTATTCCATTATTTTAACTTCAGCCTCCATCTTAGTATTTTTGGTAAACTTAGAAATAATGTATAGGAGCTATTGATAATTCTTGGCTTGGCAGAAGGCATTTTATTTCTGATGACAACATCCCTGTGAGTTAATTTACAATGAAAATGCACCTTATCATCATGACTTAGATTATGTTTAATCAATCGGTGGGATTTCTAGCCAGTCTCCTGAAGTATGATCTTGTAGGATATTTACTTAAATAATTTTTACTCAGACTCAAGTAGCTGTCAAATAAGGAAAAGCCCTTATCCATGGAGACAGAGTTTTTTCAGAGCTAGGCCAACACTAAGGAAGTCAGTGCCCTAGAAAGGTGAAGGAATACCCCCTATCATCATCAGTACACCCATCTTTTTGCAAACTGCCCTTTAAAAAAAACCCCAGTTAATAATTTTAAACTTGTTCTTGCTGGAAAAATGTGTTTCATGCTCATGAAAAGCATTTATATCCCAGAGATTTAATGGCTGCATCCACATAAGCGCACACATGTCTTTTGCCCCTCCCTCAAATCCCTTTTTGGTGGGGCACCAGGCATGTGAGGGAACAAGAAAATGTTCCCTGCACTGCAAACTTGACCCTTGGATACCCAGGGGTCTAAAAAAATCAATGTTTAAAAAAGCAGGGCAGCATCTCTATGGTTGGCCCTCCCTCTGGTGCTGAAACACACGGGCAGCCAGGCCACATGTCCAGCGCCAGGGCTGGTGAGTAAGAGGTTGCGGGGGCTGGAGGAGGGGGGAACCATGGGAGGGACGCCTGCTGGCCCGATCCACTCCTCCAGCCCCCACAACCCCCACCAGCCACCTGAGGCTCTGACCCGTGCCGGGGCCGGCCCCTCTCACCGGCAGTTGGAGGTTCCATGTGGCTGACTGGGGCCCCACCCACACAGTATGGGGCAGGGTGACAGCCCCAGCAGCCCCAGCCTGAGCACTCCTGCCCCTCCACTGTCCTGTGCTGCCTGCGGGGGGTGCTCTGCCAGGAGGCCCTGGAGCCCCCCCACCCCTGCTTCTAAGGTAAGCAGAGGCTTTTTTTCCCCATTTTTTCCTGTTTTTTTTTCTGGGTTTTTTTTTTTTTTTT
>NW_017728931.1:129043747-129053686 GCF_001723895.1 Crocodylus porosus
GGGGCCAGGTGGGGCAAGAACTGGGGGGGCTGGCGTGGCCATGTGGGCCTTGCAAGGGGGGTGGTAGCCCCTGTGGGGGCCATTTGGCCCCATTGGGGGCCTGTACCCCTTGTGGGGGGGTTGATCCCCCTGTTGGGGGGCTGAACCCCTTGTTTGTGGGCTGAACCCCCTGTTGGGGTGGCATACGCCTTGTGGGGGCCATCACTATGTGGGAGTGCAGCAAAACATGTATTCATGAATTCATGAAACGTATTTAGAGTTCACTTTATTATTATGATAAGACACTTGCTTTAACACTGTAAGATAGATCAATAAAACATTGTCCAATTGATCAGTGTCTCTTTCTTGTTCTCTGTCTTTATAGTGGTCTTTTGTTTTACTTGTGGAGGAACACGGATTTGGGGGTATTTTACAGAGTGACTTTGGGATTTTTTTTATCAGGGATTTTTCAGTTTTCCAACAGGGAACACCAGAATTCCCTCTAGGGAGGCCAGTGGAGGCCAATTCCTCCTTGCTCAGAGCTGGCACCTTGGACTCATCTGGCTGTGGCTGACCTCCTGGACAAATGGGGCCAGGAAAACATGCTTTGACAGTTCAAAGCAGGCCACCACACCCGGAACATCTTCCGGGTGATAGCTGCCCAGATGGGGGACACAAATGGCAGCAGTGCCGCACAAAGGCCAACCCTACAACTGCAGTCCATTGGCAGCTGGCCCAGAGGGGCAGATGCCTCTACTGGCTCTGCAGCCCCCATCCAAGTCTGGCAGGTGCACAGCAGGTCACAGTCAGGCAGCAGCCCCCACAGCCAGACTGCTGCAATGGGTAGAGGGTGCAGGGAACTGTCACGGCTGCTGCAGCAGTTCAGCTGGCACAAGAGAAAGTGTCCCCAGGTACCAACTGGCTGGGCCCCAGAAGCTCCTGAGAGCTAGTGGCCCTTAGCTACTTGCCAGGGTGGCTTTTTATACTGCTGGGGCCAGGACAGGGTAGATTTTTATACTGCTGGGAACAGCACAGGTGCTGGCCCCAGGCTCTAGCTCCCCCTGGCTGAAAATCTGGGAAGAGCCAGGCAGGGTTATTTTGCCCCAAGTGGCACAATTTGCTCCTCAACAAAGTACGTGTCCAAACACACATGCTGAAGCAAAAAGCCCTGGCTCAAAATTTGCACCACTTCTATTTGAGCTGCCTCAAGTGCATGTGCTTGCATGTGTGGATGTGCCCAATGATTGTGAATGTACCATCTTTTAATTTTGTGTTTGTATAGTGCCTTGTACAATGTGTCTGGTTAGTGAAGAAGGCTCGAAGATGTTGCTTCAATAGTACTTATCAAAGACACCTAGACAGACGTCACTCAATACAGATATACGTATATTTAGGAAATATGCTACTTTGAAATTTGGATCTCAGCTCTCTCTTGTGCTCTGCTTTTCTTTATCCAAGAACTCCTTATAAAATATTTTAGGCAAGGCTTGAGTACTAATTCTCACATACTGTATTATGAGTGCAGGCTTTGCAATACAGATTTATTTTGAAACAACGTAGAGAAGATACATAATTGTGTGCACCCATTTCTAGTTTCCCACAGGATAAAATTTGCTAATGTCTTTGAAAACATATTTGGAGGCATGAGCATAAAGCAGAGGATTTGAAGAAGAAAATCTAAGAGTACAGTTAATTAGTTCATGGGAATGGGATAGTGAAAAAGATAGGTCTGAAAGTTATCTATTTATTTATTTTTACTATTTCTGTAGCTCTCAAAGCAATTATTACTTCTGTCATTATTTACTATAGATAATACTTCACAGCGGCTCAGTACTTCACAAGACATATATAACCCGTTGCCTAAAGGCCTTTACAGTCTAAAGGCACAGGGTGAAATCATGTTTTAATCACTGGGGAACTGAGAAGAGAAGCAGAAGTGGAAGCATCTTACCTTGCTGCTGTGTCGTTTTTTGCTCACTGAAGGGGAACCAGGTTGGCCAGGGCTGGGAACAGCACTGGAGGTGGCAGAAGTAGTGCCAGAATGAGCATGAGATCCCTTCTCCACTGCTGAGGAAGCAACTAGCGGGGCCTGCTGTAGAGACACCTTTTGGAGTTCTGCAGCCAGCTGCTTCGGATCAACTCCTGGGGACTTTGCCTTGTCTACTGGATTAAAATAAAAGAGCTTTACATTGCTAACAGAGAGTATTTTGTGGCTATTTAAGCAAGGACTCAAGACACTAGTCTTTAAAATAAGTTGAAGGTGTTTGGTGGTTTTTTTTAATTCCACTCTTTGAAGAGTTCACACCAAATATGAGTGCCAAAAGAACTTGCAAATTACAGCTTCTCTCCTTCTCCCACTCATCATCCTGCCACCAAGCTCCTGTTATCTCAGAAGCAATATACAAGGACTTTGCTTTAGTCATGAATAACAGTAACAATAAGGTTACAGATGATCAGACAATGACTCAGCTGAAGGACTAGCCTATGTTTCTGATGGCACATCTATGGCTTCTGTTTTGTTAGGAATCTGTGTTTTGCTATATGAGAAGAGTTAATCTCAATCCTGGACTCAAACCTTAATCAAGTCATTGCTTCAGGCAAATTTGTGCAAAAAGAAAAGAACTCAAAAAAGGTTGTGAAAATGAAACAGGCTTATAATTGTGGAATGGAAAGCATAAATATATATATATATTTTTTTAGCAATTTAGAAATGGGGTCCCAGACCGTCAAAAGTAGTTAGGTGACTAAATCCTACTTAGGCCTGTAAGAGGATACCGAAATTGTCATTGCTTCTTTGGTTCTGCCACAGTCTGGGCAACTCATGTAGTATTTATGCTCCAGTTCCTAATCCATCCAAACAGGAGCAATAATAAGCACTTCCATCCTATGGAGGTGTTGAAGGAAAATTCATTATTATGTATGAGGTGCTCTGTTGCTACAGCACAGAGGCTTCAGACTAACTAGCTTGGGGACTGATGTTTCCAGGGCAGCACAAAACACGGACTATAAAACTCACCAGAGAAGCTGGGTAACTACTTGGTCAGTAAACCTGCAATAAGCTCAGCGCTACTGAAATTTCCCTGGTGCCTGCCTGTATCTGGAGGGAGGTGGCTTAAAGCTAGTTCAGTTCTATCTAGCCAAGCTGTAATTTAGCTGTGACCAAGTATAAGTCAGACACCTAAAAACCTTTGAAGATCTGGGCCTGAAAGTCACATCGTAGATATCTCATATGAGTTTCTGTATGTGCTTAAATTGCGAATAACCCTTGTCTACGTAACTCATAATTTTTAGCTACGGTGCTTATGGAAAGGGGAAGCAAAATCCCCTTTCACTTACCAGCTTTTACTGGATCATGCAGCTCCAGGTGCTGGGGATTCTCAGAATCTGAGAGCATGTTGAGGTCCCTACAGAAAGCAATGAGAAGCCTGAGACAAAAGAAAATCTTTCTCTTGTACCCTCATTATTTTATTAGGTAGATAAATGAGAAGTGGTTAATGATAGAAAGCAGCTCCCAAGCATGGCCCCTTCTTAGCTGATACACATTTGCAATGCTGTTAAAGAGCTGAGGAAAAAAGGTTCATTTAAGGTGAAATCTTTAATGGATTGAATGTAAGTTTATACTGAAGTACACACATGTTTCTCATGGTATTTAAATGAATTACTGCTTCCAGCTAAATGCAATGTGTTTCAATAGAAGTCACAAAGGGCTAAATTCTCATCTCCCTACACTGGCCAACCCCAATTAATTCAATGGGATGTGATTAGAGGATAATTTACCCTGAAAAGGGAAACATCATCATTAATGCAAACATGGTTAGGTAAAAATCTGCCTTAACGCATCAGGTTGTTGGGTTTTTTTCAATTATTTTTAACAGAAAAAATAAATACAAACTTTAAAACTTGCACTGAACTCTTTTTTCTAGTTATTTACCCATATAAAAGTCTTTCACACAAGCAAAGGTTCCACCTTAACAATTGTAAATCAAAAGGAAGCCATGAAAAGCCAAAAAAATGGAAACAGAAAGATGGGGAAAAACTCACAGTCTTACACATATTTCTGCTTCCCCACTTTGTTGACTAATGATACTCTGGACTTCTTCATAAGTTTTCCCAGTCAAGGGGATGCCATTCCATTCCAATACCTGCATTCCTAGGAAGGCAAAATTGTATGGGATTAAACTTTATCACCCAGTTTTCAACAGGAGCATAAGATTTTCAGGATGCTTACAGCATATGATTTAATATGAAATGAAGGGAACCAGGTTGAAATGGTCTATTACATTCGCAAAGATCTTTCCATAAACACTAAAAAAAGGTTGGACTTAGTGATAGCTTACCGTTCTAAATAGTTTGCCTGAAAAGGAAGATGTTACTGTATAAATAAAATTGACTGAACATACATCTGACTCTAAATTTGTACTCTACAGTCTTGAGTTGCACAAAAGTGAAAGATTTATATAACGCCAAAACCACATGCATAGAATACGTATCAGACACTTTTCTGGCCAGTCAACATCTTGAAGGCTTCTGCTGGCATGCCATATTTGCTGGCAAAGAGACACTGAATAGCTGTGGCTAGAAATGGAATAACACTAGACATGCTTTATGGGAGAGGCCGGTAATGCTGGACTGTTTTGTATAACTGATCAATTTAGCAGAAAAAGAACAGTTAAAGGACCAAATCAATGAAGACAGGCTTATTAGTTTCAAGTGAAGACCATGCTCAAACATCTGATATCAGTCGTGCTATCTAGGATCTTGAACAAGTTCAGAAACGTATACTGCTTGCTTATCCTTCCTCATGAGATGATAACACTGGGGGAGAGACATCTACTGGGTGCATGAATTAAGAGCCAGGTTGAACAGAGTGACCTAAATATTTACATTATCATACTTGTTTCTACTAATTGTCATAAGGCCTAATCCAATGACTTCTCTTTGAAAATAATTTCATGAGCTGGCCCACTGAATTCCCAGGAATGAATCATTATGCTTGCCACTAAGTCTTATAGCCTCAAAGGTCTTAATGAATTACTTGGAAGACCTGCCAATATACTCAGATGGCACATTTTGTTTGGCTACTGCGATTAATTTTAGGCTAGATTGCTTGCATAGAATGTGCTACTACAAGGGAATTTTGAGTACATTGCAACAGGAGATCCAGGTTGCAAACTCCAGTTGTACTCACTTTGGTAAATAGCTACTCACAAAAGCAGTCCCAGTGAGGTCAGCTTCACGCTAATGTGAGTAAGAGCTACAAAATGCAGGCCTGAGGTTGCAGAAGTAAAAGGTTCTTAATGGAACAAGTTACTGAATATGTAATATCACACTAAAATCAACGAGTAAAAAAAGAAAACAGAAAAACCACATCATTTTCACGGCAAGAAAACCACAATCATTTGGCTTTCAACCACTTACACAGATGAAACTTGAGTCTTCAAATGGGTCTTAGGCTTATTTGAAGAATCCTGTGCTGTTATATGCAACAAGTGGGGAAAAAAAATGAGGTACAACATGGAGACAAACAAAAGGAGAACACAGTGTTAAGTAAAATATAATATGAGCTGCTTATGGAGGAGTGGGAATGAAATTATGCATTGCTGAAAGACTGAGAAGTTACAGAATATAACATACTGAATCACATTTCCCCAGGATACCATGCTTTAGGATATGAAATATCAAATACACTCATAACTTTCTTAGCAAGAAGTTAGTGGTCTTGCTTACAGTGGTCAGCCTATGGAAATACAAACAATGTGAGGAATCACTAAGAAATTATACTGAGGAGGCAGTGAAGCCAAATTTTTATTGCCTAAATTGATGCATTTTCTTTAAAATTACCCTCCTGCCCTTTCATTTACAAACTATTGTTTGGCAAGATGATCTTTGCTTTTCCTATTTAGGTTGCAGATTTATTTTGGACGGATGGATTTGCTTCTACTTTCATACAGGGGTAAATCAAGAATAACTTATCATGAAGAACATGGAGGTATTTCTTATTCCCAGCCATTTAAATACATGGTAATATAACACTGGTTTTAGAAAGTTTCAGGAGTAGAGGCAGTTAGAGGTGTTCACATTTATTTTACGAGACAAGGAGCATTTTCGAAAGGGAGAGTAGAGAGCAAGATGAGACAGCCTCTTGTGATAATATATCGATTAATTTGGTGCAAATTGCCAAAGCCTGAACTTCCAAACACTAGTGGAAATCAGAGAGAGATGGCAACAAAAAGTGATGGATGTTTGGGAAGATGCATGGCATCCTAACATAATGCATAACTTTTGTTAACAAACCTCATTTACCTAACATGCTAGAAAACACATCACGTACATGGCTCTGCAGAAAAAAGCAGCAAGGCAGCCTCGGATTAGGCTGTCTTCAGCATTCACTTAATAAGCAGAAAATGAGCAGGCAAGTTGTTCCAGCCATTGGATTTTCAGGAGAAACCTAAGAGGGTCCAGTAGCAGCCTGTCTGGGCCAGCTGGGTTCCCCTGGGTGGCAAGAGGAGTCATTTTCTTCAATGAGAGTTGCTATTAATTGTAATGTGACCGCAATTTGACACAGTAGCCTAGAAGACCTTATTAGCTAAAAGAAATGTATTCTAGTTTCTTAATGAACTGTACCTCCTACCAATTATTTTTTAGGAATGGTACTATAAAATGGTACTATAAAATATCCTTCAAGCAGCGTAACTGTACATGCAAAAAATATAACAAGAATTCATAAGAGAAGGATGCCTGTAACAAAGTTTTCTGAAAACCTCCATATTCTGCATGTAGGTTCCTGAGATTTCCCACCATATCTCCTCATTTGTAAAATCAAATACATAGTATAAGCTTCAAACACAGTTCAGAAGGTCCAGCAAACTTGCACTGTGACTATCCCATATATAATGGCTTTGATCTGAGCCCTGTTGAAAGTTATGAGGATATTTGAGTTATTTTGGCTCCTCCCATATATCTATTTTCTGAATAAACAAAAAGGCCCGTCTTCTGGTTTATTATTCCAATATCAAATTCATGCTGAGAGACCTGTTGTTTGGCTCTGTCCTTGTTTTTATATAACAAACCTCAGCAGACCACCTCAAAGTTGCATTTAATCTGCATCTAAACTAAGTAACCCTTGACTTTTTTTTACCTGCTGCTAGATATTTCCTGTTTTTTTAAACAGGTTTTTGATGTAAAATGGCTAACCTGCTTTAAGGTACAAACATTATGCAACAAACCTATTTCCATTTTAAAATGTACAAGGGGAAGATGTGAACATATCATTTAAGTCTGTGCATTTTAAACCATCAGAAGCAAACTCAGCCAGGACTTTCCTCCCAGCAATTACTATTCCCAGTGCCAAGTGAATACATGGCATCTGTCTATCAATAGAGAGATACAAAGAGGCCCTCAGGATGCACACGGAGAGCATCCTCTTCTGCCATACAAAGAAGAGGAAAACAGTCAAACTTGTTTTAGCCCCTGGAGTAGGGGGCTAAGGGGTGAACAGAACTGCCTTCACAGTATGCCTTAGATAGGCATTTCGACTACACACATACTAGCAACTATACAGGCCTTTTCACCCATGAATCTCAAAGCAATTTTCAAGGGAAGTATGATCCATTATCACCACTTTACACAAAAGAAATTGAGGCAAGGGCAAGTAAAGGACTTGTCCCCGGTCACTCTCAATTCATGAAAGAGCTAGAAATAAAAACCCAGGCTTTCCTCACCAGACTATACTGTCCTCATACTCCTTTCATTTTTAACCTACACCAAGCTGTAATTGCCACAAACCTTAAGCAAAGGTCGCCCTAACAAAGAGCACATCAGCAACCAAGTTATGATACTCAGTTACACTCTAGTTCAGTGATTCTCAATCTTTTTTTGACTCCAGGCACTCCTCACTAGGCTTGAGACGCCCCTTAGAAAAAACCAGATCTTAGCTCCCACATTTATTTATTAATTAATTTATTTGTTGACTATAAAAAAAAGAATAGAGCAAGTCTTCTCTTGCAAACAGCTCAGAAAGACTACATGAGGTCAGAAGGTTTTTGACACTTACGGATTCCTATTTGAAATTTCCTTTATTTATAAAATATCAGACATTTATCTCATCAATCACGTGTAAGCGTTTGCACACCTCAGAGTCCTAATAGTAAGCTGCACCCCGTGGCACCCTTAAAAGTGTGTCTCAATGCCCTGGTTGAGAATCACTGCTCCAGTTTCTGACTTGCCCAGGGTCTAGAGTGAAGATGCTTTCCCTTTGCATGCCATGGGGGCAGAGGTAAGGAACCTCCCACCTCACATCATATGTACAGGACAGAACAGTTCAGCAGGGGCTCTGCAGTGGCTAGCACCTGCAAAATAGTAAAATGAAAACCTTGTACCCACTTACAGCCTTGTGCACACATAAAGCAGCTCAGAAAGCACAACTTTTCAGAGGTTACTGAAGCTTAACTCTCCTCTGTGGGGATGACTGGAAAAGCATCAGCAGATCCCATCACACTGACGTTGGCCTTTCTTTGGCCTGTCTCTGCCTTGCTGCTACCCTTCCCTCCTGCATGTTAATAGACACAGAGCTCCCTGTCAAACTGGGACTCATATTATACAGCCAGGGATCCCCCCAAGCCAGTAATGTTCATGACAAGATTTTTCCCTCAAGGCCAGACTTCCTGGAGATAGTAACTTGGAAAAATAGATTCTACTTCACATGTTCAGAGTGCAGCCCCAGGTCTGGGAAAGCCCAGTTGCACACCCCAGATTTGGGGCTATGCTCTTCCTACCCAACCCGCACCCCTTACAGGTCTATTTTCAGCCCCCTGAAACCATCCATCCCTAGACAGACAACTGGCCCATGAACCCACCAAGTCTTTCCCCGCAGACCTGCTGATCCTGCCTACCCTCTCCCTGCCCAGACCTGCTACCACCCCCTAACCCTGAGTTACACTGGGTTCCCAATGCAGCTCTTGGTACCAGTGAACATCTGCATTTGCCACTCCCAATTTATGATTATATGGCTTAAAGCCAGCTGTGTGATTATAGAAAAGGTGCAGCAAGTGTCTGCATGCGCAACACAGGCATTATATGTGGACTAGACATTGGGATAAAAAACCTATCTTGTAATAGCATGGCTTATATTTTGACAGCATCCTGCTCAGGAAGCCTACTGTAAATGTGTCAGAGCTGTATTGTAATGTCCTTGAAGAGTTCAGAGGTGCAATTGTGTGAATCATCTGAATTGGCTTATTTTGACATAAATGTGTACTTGTCAGTGATTCATTTACATTTCTGGGGGAGAGTGGAAGGGAGAAAGAATCTGCCTTTATGTTCCTCATCTCTTTTTCTTGATTTAAAAGCAGAAACATCTGAACTAAAGACAAATAATTAAAAATCTAGTACAGGATAAGATTTTCAAAGATATCTAAAATGAGATATCATGGATTTTAATAGAATTTGTGTGTCTAAATTCCTCAGACAGCTTTGAAAATCTCAACCTCAGTTTTTGTCTTCCAACCAAGTTAAAAAATTAACTAAAACGGATGATTTAATCTGAACCACAATACCAATAATGGCTTAAAATATTTAAGAAAAACTTCAAGCAACTGGCCAAGGCCAACTATACTTTGGACTCAAACTCTTTAATGCAAGATACATTCTCTAACTGTGATTATAGCTTCTTTTAAACAGGCACTCCACTGAATAACCCAAATCATGACTGTGGTTTTTAACCCATTTAAGATTAAATCATAAAGCAGGCCTCATTAATGTTCTGAAATCCTATACAGCAAGTCGCTGTGCTGTGGCCACCGGAAGAGGAAGAATTATTGCAAATAGGCCTCTTGATCTTACTTTAAAACAAAGCTTTAAGTGGTTTCATCCTGAAAAATGCTAAACATAGATTTCATAGATTTCATAGACATTAGGGCTGGAAGGGACCTCGGGAGATCATCGAGTCCAGCCCCCCTGTCC
>NW_017728931.1:129053697-129065970 GCF_001723895.1 Crocodylus porosus
GCAGTCCCTGATGGCACGCAGTCTCTGGACTGTGGCCTGGAGCTCCTCCAGCTGGCGCGCCAGAGACCCCAGGAGGGAGCAGACCCCGCAAGGGGAGGTGGCCATACTCCCGGGCCCCAGAGCCTGAAAAAGGGACAGGCAGCACCCGCAGCCAAGAGCCAGGGGCTCCGTCTGCATGGAGCCCAGAACCATGGGCTCCGCCTGGGTGGCCATCTCTGAGGTGCCCAATGGGGGGGCCACAGAGCCCGAGGAGACCCGAGGGGAGCGGCGCGTGCCCATCCATGTCATGCCTCTGATAGGCTGGCTACGGCTGGGGCTGACTACTCTGGGGGGTCGCAGGGAGGGTCCCGTGCCCTCCCATGCCCTCCCCTGTGCGAACTCCGCGCTAACTCGAGCGCCTGTTTACGCAGCCTGTTCATGGGGCTCCAGTCACGGGGCTCTCTGGGGGGCTTGACCAAGTAGGGTCCTGGGCGGCCTCCTCCCAGGGAGCGAGGAGTTAACCCCTTCCCACCATGACCCCGCTTACCTCCGGCTGTGCTGGGGGTCAGCAGGGGGCTCCGCGGCTGCTGAGGGGGTGTCTGGGGGGCTTCGGTGGAGCGGGGGTGCAGCGGGCTTCACCCGCGTGTCTCTCACCGCTCTGGAGCCTTACTGAGCCTTTTTTTTTTTTTCCCCCTGTTTGGCGGGCCCTTTTAAACTGCATGCATGCGCAGTGGGCCTGCCGTTGGGGAACGCTGGTTTCTCAGGCCGGGGGGCCCTGCCCGGGATTTGGGGGGCCCTGATCTTGATGCAGCAAAAGCTATAACAGGACCGCTAATGTGCAGAGCACTTAAGCATTAGGGGCATAGTGCTTGGCATCTTCAACAGCCAAAAGCTGTTGGGTGGATGGTCAGCAGTGAAATTGCATTTGTGTGGAAAACAGACAGACTGCCCATAAAATAAGTGATGCCAAGTGATGTTCATCAAAACGCAAAACATTTCAGACATAGGACTAAACCACCCTATTCTGCCAGCAAGGAGCAGAATATAGCACCAAGGGTTACCATATGTCTGGGTTTTCCCGGACATGTCCTCTTTTTTGGACCCCTGTGTTCGGGTGGGCTTTTAAAATAAAATTTTAAAATAAGAGCCAGATGCCCAGGTTTTTTGCTGTTCCTTTGCTCTCCTAAGGTGGCCACTTGGGGTTTGGCTGTTGGGGGTCATATGCTCCCCACCCGGGCTCCAGAGGGGGAGAGAGAGAGAGGGTAAGAGAGAGTGTGCATCTGTGCAATGCGGGAGCTGCTTGGGCAGCAGGCCTGGGTGCGGGGGCAGGGGTCTGTGGGTCAGGAGTGAGGGGTACCAGCAGGGCAGGGGCCTGCAGGTCAGCAGTGAGGGGTACCTGCAGGGCTGGGGGACAGGGCAGGGGGCTGGGGGTTGGGAGTGAGGGGCACCAGCAGGGCTGGCAGGGGGACAAGGACTGTGGATCAGGAGTGAGGGGCATGGGGGACAGGACAAGTGACTGTGGGTTGAGTGTGCAGGGCAATGGCAGTGCCATGGGGCTGTGGGTCGGGTGTAAGGAGCACCAGCGAGGGGTGGGGGGCAGGGTATTGCTGTTTGGGAGTAAGGGGCACTGGCAGGGCTTGGGGGAGGGCATGGCTTGTCAGTGACGGGCAACAGAATGGGCAGGGGCAGGGCATCGGCTTGCCCCCCCTCCCACCCAGGGTCCTATTTTTTGGACTTGGTAATATGGTAACCCTACTCAGACCACCCTATTCAGAGCATATATGGACAGAAGCCCAGGGAAGGACTGTTCCCCAGGAACTACCAGCAAGGCCTGGATGCCATGAACTGATTCCTGGGAACTGGTTCATTTCTCACTCATATTCTCACTCCAACAATGTCATTGGAGTTTCTCTTGCCTTTTACCACTGCAAACAGAGAATGTAATCCATAATGCTGTTGTAATTTATTTATTAGATAATAAGAATATAATGGCCCACATACCTACTGGAGAGAATGTGCTTTGATAAATATAATCATGGTTGTTATTATTGTAATTTGCCTAATCCTTTCTTAAAATATCAGATTAATTTTGACATTACATTTGTAATTCATTTCTTTCAGGAGTAAGGCTTTAGCTAAAAGTGGTCACTTTTTTGAAGATCTAGGATAAGATTATAAACAGAGATGTTTAAATCTGATTTAATTAGTAATTAAGATCCAAGTCAAGATATAAGTATATCCACCCTTTTCCTGATTACATGCAATAGTTCATACACATTTTTTCTCCCTTCATGTAGTCATTGCCAAAGGAGCTGTGTTCTCTCTTAATACTGCCAGATTTTCTGCAGAAGGCACACTGTAATAGGTCACCAAACGCTTTAGCACTTATTTCTTTTTCAGAAGCAAGCTCAATACCAGTGAAATTGCTCGACTGTCAGCTCTAAAAACAGAAATAATCTATCCACAGAACCATTATGACAAAAGCTGCTGTCATGCAACCACCCCTAATTTCACCCTACAGAATGCCTCATCTGTGACACTGAAGATCCAGCTCCAGGGCTGAGTTCATTCTCTGAGACTGATCATACATTGGCTTCTGTGTTGAGTTTGTCACCAGTGGTAAGAACCTATCCTATTCGGTATTTGATCGGTCAAGTTTGTTCAACTGAGTGGTCAATATTGGTCAAAAAACGTAAAAATATTGCCAATAGGTCCAAATAATAAACAGAAAAAAGCACAAATTTTCCATTAAGAAATATGTCCCCAAAAATTAAGAAAATCTTACTTCTGTCAAGAAAACTACAAAAAATGTTTTGTTTTTTGTTTTTGGTAAAAGGGCTATAATCTTTGACGGATCAAAAATATGCAGTTAATTGACCAGCGAATTGACAATATTTGGCCAATCAATTGACTGGCTTGCCAACTCTAATCCTGTTCTCTATGCACAGATGTAGACACAATATCTTTGCATTCCTTTGCCTCTTACAGCTGTGTTTGGATAAAATTTGGTAATCCTAGTTTATCACAGGGGACCTACATCAGTGGCTGACTATTAATCAAGCAGCAAAAGAGTTACAAAAAGGAAGAGAGGGCAAATTCAGTAAGAATGAGGGGGAAAAATCTGGAGTAATCAGCAGGGGAAGGGTGGCTTTGTGAATAGAAGTGTTAATGGCCAGTACTGCCCCCCGGGTGGTAATGGCAGACGCTGCAGTAGCTGGAGTTTTCCTTTTTTTCCTAGTGGCATGTGTTGAGCAGCCAAAAAACAGTGCTTTGGGGCAACAACAACAAAAAGGGTGACCTCCCCCAGTAGCAGTGATCATCCACTCATGCACCACTGCTGCTTCTCTACCCACCTACCCCAGTGCCAGAGCCTGATCTGCAACAGGGAAGATGCAAGGTGCATGGAGAAAGGATGGGAGGGTAATTTGTTCCTTTAGCTCTATTCTGGTGCCCCTCCCTTCTCCTTTTAGGCAGCACTTGGGGACAGTGCTCCCTATGTCCACACACCGTTCTGCTACTGCTTGTGAATCTGACACAAATTTGAATTTTGGCATTCTTCCCTAGGCTCTTCATTCCTTCCTCTGGGATCTGACTTTGTGCTTGTGTCTCCTCATCTGCAAGTGGGGGAACAGTAATTCTTTGTTGCTTTTTGAGGTTGTGAGAATGAATCTATTAAAGTTTGTGAGGTACTTGAATACCTCACTGATGAATGCTCTCCATAAATATGTCAGTCTGTTGTCTCAGTTATATAGCAGGATGAGGTAGCTCAGCATTTCCTTTAGCTACAATCTGCGCTTGTACAAAGGGTGACGGAGATTGGAGCGTCTGAGAACAGGTCCTGCTCCCACGGTCATATGGAGATTGCAACTGAGCCCTGGAAAGCATCTTCATTAAGATGATTTCTGTAAGCCACAGGACTGAGCCATGAACACATATCTCAATACCCCTCCGTCTTTAGTTACTTTTTCACATTCTTTGGCCCCCTTCATTTTGTCATGAGGGACATGAGCTGGCGGCATGATTAGATGTGGAAATTGAAAGGCAGAGGCAATGTGTGTTCCATGAAAGATAATCAAGGATTTTATGTTCCTGAATATCATTCACAAACATAAGTGCTTCAGTTAGAGAAATATTAAACTGAGCAGACTTGCTTGATGGAAGCTGAATGTCCCTTGGATTTTATACCCATTTACAATACAGTACACATTATTATAGACTCAACTCTTACTACTCTGTAGCTCTCACTAGACTGTGAAAACTCCTTCTTAATGTTTTAAAATGAGCTTTGGTGCATGAGGAGAATCAGACAAGTATTTGATTTCTGCTGTATCACTAGCCATTTCAGAAAAAGACTATTCAAACAGAATTTTGAGCTTATTTCGATGAATTGCTTTCATAAGGAAATTTGAGATCGTCTACAGTCTAAGTCACAGAAGTGGACTTTTAGTTCTGGTTCTGCTACAACTATGCAAAGGTCACATCAATTTTCTGGGCCTTATTCTCCACTTCTCACTTTTGTAGTTTCACATCTCCATGCAAAATAAACTGCCATTCTGATCTGGCTTATTTTGCACAGGTACTGGTGAATACATAAATGCAGAAAGCAGCGGGTAATAGGCTCTCTATATTAGAGCTTTTTTATCTTTATATCTTTACCTATCTATCTTATCTGACCATTAACCTTTGTTAAAAATACTTTGAGATCCTTGCAAGCTAAAAGTGATTTTGTACCAGATGCACTAATAATCATGAAAACCAACATTAACTTCCAAGCTTTGATGTTTACCACTAGGGTATTTTATAGTCTACTTCTCTAGTTTTTTTCTCCTTTATTTGCAAAACTTTCTAATGGTTAAAAATAGGCTGATGAAAGTCAATGTGTTATTCCCTCTACAGCTAAGCATGAATCACACCAAAACTCATTATTTTTTGTAGACACCTTAACTTCCTCTCCCATTCATCACTTTTGTCCAGGTTGAATGTTTTCCATTATTACAATAATTAATATTAGGACAGCACTCAGAGTTGTTAAAATGGGCAATCTTTCAGCACAGTAAAAATGACATCCGGCATTGCAGCTTCTCTTTGTACTCTATCCCCAGAGTGAAACAGCCCTAAAGGAAGTACAGACAGGATTGATCCACCTCATGGATGGGGATTGCTTTGATGGTGGAGGGACAATAGAGAGGTCCTTACACCATCTCACTTGCCGGTACCAGCATAGATGAAGAAAGGAAGTATATCTGTGACATAAACCTTGGTTACCTGGAATTTCTGGCAGCTGTTGTGACTAAGACCCTAAGGCCTAAGATGAAGGGCATTTAAACACTTGTCTAATTTAGGCCTTAGCAGTGACCTGGCACCCAGCTGGCTCAAGACTGGTGGATCATTAAAGCTAACACTGCATCTTCCCTTCTGAGCTCTGGTTGCAGGCTGCTTGCTGCCTATTTTGCAGTATAGCAGAAACAGATTTTAAATGGAAGGAGGGCAGAATAGTTACCTGGCTCAGAATAAAATATCTGCTTTTGAGAATGATTGTATCACTGTGAGCTACAAGTTTGTATTGCTTTCACCCACCTTTAAACATTCATATATTGGATAAGAAAAGATGTCAGACTAAATTATTGTTATGCCATGTTGACCAACTGGTAGTGACAGATCATATATAAAATATTATTTAGTGTTTCAATGGGAGAATAAAGATATTTTGATGTGTTAAAAAATAAAGTGTGCCTTTCACATAAATTAAACTTATAAAGTATTTTCTTTGATTTTATGAAAATAATTTAAAAATCAGAGAAATTACATAAACATTTCTATAAATACTTGTATAAAAATGCAAATCAAGGGAAGCGATTTTGCCACTTTCTTTGGCAATGGCGAGGCCTCACCTGAAGTCTTGTGCCCAGTTTTGGGTCCCATGCTTCACGAAAGATGGAGATAGATCAGAAAGAGTTCAGTGGAAAGGCTAGGCCTGGGAAACATGATTTATCAGAAAATGGTAAAAGATCTAGAATTATTTAGTCTAGAGAAGAAGACACTGAATGGGGATTTGATAATAGTCTTCAAATACCTGAAGGGTTTTGGATAGAGGAGAGACAGACATTCCCTGTAGCTATAGGGAACAAGACTGGGTATAATGGCCTTAAACTGTGGCAGAGGAAATACTGGTTGGAGATTTGCAAGAACTTTTTGACTATAAGCATGGGTGACTGGTGCAGCCTTAGTCGGGGGGGGGGGCACATGCCCCTCCAGCGACCAGTCCCACTGGCATGTCTCCTCTGTCTCTGTCTCTATTCTTGAGGCCAAAATCTGGTCTTATTTGCAAATGTGGTTTTCAGTGATTCCAATTTCCACCAATTGCAAGTGAGAGCAGAATACTTATTAAGGAGCAGAGGAGACATGTCATCAGGTGTAGGCACACAGTTTCTGTGGAAGTTCATATATATGTCTGAGAGATGAACCTGTTTCTCTGTTAGTTAACTTGCAGTATTCCTGGGAATACAAAGGATTAGATCAAATACGCTAAACAAAGTTTGTATATAAAACATCACACTGCTCTTGAAAAAAATAAGGCTATGAACACCTCTCTCCCTCTAAATAAAATAAACTTGCCTAAAGAAAAAAAACTATTAAGGGTGGTAAAAAAATCTCTGTCATACTTTTCAAGCAGTACTTTAGTAATCAACTATGACTGCTACAGCCAGCCCATTAAAATTACCCTATGCACCTGGTTTCAAAGCAGGCAATGTATCCTGTTGGTCAAGTATGACCAATCTTACAGTTCAGATATCAAGGGGAAGGATTCAGGCATGTATCGCTAAGACCCAGACTTTTAAGAGTGCACAGTAATTTTGAGATACCATGCAGAACTAATTATCAGACATGCAGCGTCATCCATAAACCCTAAAACAATCAGTGAAAGCCCTGGTTATCCCAAGTATTTTTTTAAAGATATAATGAGAAATACAGGCAGTAGATAGAACAGGTAGGTTACAGAGAAAATACATTCATCCTCCAACTACAGTAATGAAGATGGTGGACTGCTTTCAGAGCAAGACCCTGATCTGCAGTTAAGGACTGTTAACGTCAGATGATCTGCATTCAGGCTTTCTGAACCGACCCCAATTACCATTACACAAGTTTGACTGAGAAGAAGGCTTTCTGAGCAAAGGGGAAATTGTTGGGATAACAGTGACCAATTATGTACTTGAACAGAAAACAGGTACCAGGAATGACAACTAAAGTAGCTGTATATCAGGTTCATTACTATCATACTGTGCATCCCTATCCAGTTAAATGTGTACCACGTTCGATCACAATACCATATCCTTTCCTGTATAAAATGTACTTTTTAAAACAAGGCTGGCAATTTAAAACAAAACATTTCTTCTAAAAATGGCCTGCAACTTAAATTGAAGTAAAAGTGAAAAATAAAACTGTCTTAAAGTGTGCAGTTACAAGTTACAATTAGCATGTGCTAACTCCAGGGATTGTTAGGTGGGGTTAAATTAGGTGGTGTTAACATGCTGTGAGCAGTCACATGTTAAGAGTTAATACCCTCTCTCATGTGCGTAACTCTGATTTGTCACTAGAGGGCTTCCAAGCATAGGTGTCGCCTCAAGCATCAAGTATGCCTCATGGCTGGCTGGCTCTCCAGTGACTGCATGATCACCTACTGCCTCCCCCAGCTCCTCTCCCCACCACTGCTGGGGCTCTCCAGCAGCTCTCTTTTCTTCCTTCCCTTCCCCTCTGCTCTTCCTCCTCTCCTTCCCACTTCTCTCCAGCTGCCCTGTTCTCTCTGACTCTCTTTCCTTAAACCGAGTGTCAAAAAAAGTGGGTGGTATTTTAAATTCAAGGGCATCAGTATTCCAAAAAATCCAGTATATTATCACCAGTTACAGCTGAGCTGATAATAAATACAAATAATCACTGCAACTAGCAGGGGCATATTGTGAGGGGGAGCAGGGGGAGGGATGAAATGGTGCAATAGCAACCCCCTTTGATTCCTGCTCCACCCAAACTTTAAAATCAACTGCCTGGGAAAGACAGCAACATTTCTATTCAGGGCGTTTTGAGAGTCAGTTGACTTCATAAATCATAGTCACCTTTCTAATTCCTGTTAATCTCTCTTCACTCCACAGGTGTTGATGGCCCTCTATCCTTTTTAATTGTCTTGATGTTCCACTAGTCAGACTATTCTTTCTTCTGCTGTTTGTTTGCCATTCCTGGTAATGTCTCTCTTCTATTTCACAACCCTGCAAACTGCGTTTAGTTCTAGCTAAAAATTTCAACTCAGGTGTGGCAATACTAACTTAGACCTAGAAATGATTGACAGTGAAGTATCAGAAGCACTGTCAAGATGCTCAAGAAGGCTAGATTTTGAATGAGAGATGTTAGGAGTGTGTGAAGCAGGTAGTATTTGATTTGGATTCAGATTCAGCTCCATTTGGGGGACAGTGATTCTATTTGCCGATTCGGATCACTGTCCCAATTTGATTCGGTGGAATCTGAATTTGAAGATTCAGAAAATCTGTGATTTGGCCATAGACACAGCTTTATATGTTTTTTCTACATAACTTGAGGTACCAGGCATGACTTCTGAATGCTGAGATGGTGGGGCAAATAAAGCGTCCCATGGGAGCATGGCGGGGGGGGGGGGGGTCCCCCATGCACTCTGCAGTGGACCTGAAAGTGGAAGTACTTGTGGTCTACTTCTGGGTCCACCACTGAGTGCATAGGGGATCTCACCCATGCCCCTTGCCCACAGGGGGACCCTGGGTGCCCCCACCAGACCCAGGAGGCACCAGTCACCGAGCCAGTGATATGACAATAGCTTTTGACTACTTTTTTGCCTAGTTTGTTGTATTTTAATGTTATATATAACCTATATATGCCCCTGCTAGTTGCAAGTTAGTACACATTTCAATAGTTATATTTGTTTTGCTTTGATCTTAAACTGATTAATATAGTGCTAGCCCCCTGTCATATTATGAAAGCTTTTAGTTTCTCTTTAATGGGAGAAAAATATGTGTTATATTATATATGATAATGCACCACATCATCTTCCTCCCCACTTTTCAAAATCCTAGATCTGCCCGTGGAAATTAGGTTTTTTATTTTGTAAACAATATTACAAATAATCTAAGCAAATTAATCTAACTAAGGAAAAAATGCCAGTCACATGACTGATAAACCCATGTGGTGAACACTAGTAAATTCTTATGTCATCTGTATGTGTTCATGCATATTAGCATGCAGATGTGTATGTGAGAGAGCGAGAGAGAGAGAGAAGCTGGAATGAAGATCCACAATTTTATGGTGTAATAAAGAAGCATTCATAGGTAGTAGGTACTGTCAATTATTTAGTTCTATCCAGTTCCAAATGGCAAGTTTGTTCTTTTTTTCTCAAGAGTGAACCATGCTACAGCTAAAATACCACCTGTCCTGGGAAGTATATCTGCTTGACTTGACCTTATTTAATACAATTCACTCCATAGGTCAGCACATTTACAGGAGCAGGTACAATTTTATAACTCCTAGACTGAATGGATGCTTAGATAAAAGGTACATTTTTTCACAGTAATCTGAATGGAAAACTTACTAAACAATGTACAAACTGGCCAGGACAAGGTATGCTTCTGCTACCACATGCTCCCAGGTTCTGAGGTGGCCCTCGGTGGCACTCAAGCGAGGAATGGTAATTCTCTTAGGAAGGACTTCTGGACATGATACTGAGCATAGTGTCTATTTCCAGACATCTTTTCAGTTTCTAAGTATGATCAAGGAATACTAGCAACCCAAGCTAGGGATGCTGTGGCTGTCTCCTAGCATGTACGCTAGTGTTGCAGGACACTAAGGTGCGCCTGCTCCTTCAAGAGCAGAGACAGCTTAGCTAGGGAGCCCTGAGAGCTAGGCTCCATAGCTGCAGGTTGCCTTGACAGTAAATTAATCAGGGTATTAGTTGGCACTTCCACCCAGTCAGCTCACCAGAAGGAAACAGGACCCTGGGCATATATAAGCCCCAGAGCTGAGGCTGGGAGGAGGTTCGTTCTCTGTCAGCAGCCAGGGGGAAGAAGCTTTTGCAGAAATGCTGCTCAGAGATGCTTGGTTGCCTATTCTGATGCTGTAAGACTAATGGGGCTCTAGATGCTCCTAAAGCATCTGGAGCTAGGAGGCACACATTGTTGAGGGAGAAGCTTGCCTCCTTAAAGGGGCAGAGTGTGACCTCCAATGTTATTGTTGTTATGTTATAGCCCAGGGGCTTGTATTTATGTTGTTATTTGAATCCGGTGGACTGGACTGAGGCTACTGGGGAGAAGGAGGCCTCATTGGGGGCAACCCACAGTGTGGATAACCCAGTGCCAGTGAGGGCATGCAGACTGAGCTGCAGAGAGCCCAGCGCCAGTGAGGGCATGCAGACAGGGGCCAAGGACCTAATGACGACAGGAGGCCAAGCTAGGTCAGGGCTTCAGAGGGACAATGTTTGAATACCACCTGCAAGGCATGGGAAAAGGGGTGGGTTTGGAGCCACACATCTAGCCCATAAGGCTTAGAGGTACTGACTTTGTGTGAGACCCAGCAAGGGATCCAAGATCAGCAGTATTTAGTAGGGTCCAATAGGACCGTGACCACACAAACTTGTGGGCAGCTTCCCAACTTATTATTTCAAGCAAGAAGATGTAGCAGGCGAGATTAGAAGGTGCCCACCAGGCACGATCACGGAGCCCTAGGGTCATCACGGGCATCCCCGGGGGCCCCCACACCATGACAGTTACATGAAACCATATTTTAAAGATTGAATAAAGATGATAAAATGTGGTGAGGTTAGAACAATTTGGCCGCTCATGGATCTAGAGGCTGTTTCTTGGGTCATGTCTGCCAAACTGAAAAACAAGCTGAATCCACAGTTTCCTTGCTGGATCTAGGAGTGTTCTCCAGGGTCTCTGCATTATAAAGAGTATTGGAGGAATTTATTCCAAGCTATATTATATTTATAAAAAAATACAGATTCCGGCCTATTTGTGACTTATAGAATTCACCAAAGAGTTTTCTATGAAAAACTAAAACAGCACCAACATTTTGTTTCAAAATGAATTGCTTCCATTGAGCTAAATTTGAAGGAAAAGAAAAGTCAGAAAACAGACAATTTAAATTTACCCAAAGCAAATGTTTTCCACATTTTGAGGAGAAAACCAAGTTATATTCAGGTTGATCTACAGTGATTTTTTTCTTCTTTTTTTTGCTTGGCCAGTGAATGGGTGGGAGAAAAATTCTTTGCACAGCTCTAATTTCTCAAGTGATATTTATGTTGCACATTCAAAAGGTAGGCCGTTTTTTTACCTACATTTTCATCATTTCCTGTGGTTTTATCAGCCACAGCAAAGCAATCTTTTACTATTCTGCAAGTGATGAGGTAGCATCAGTATCATAAATTACTCCATACTATCTGTAGATTTTTGCCATTATTTTATCAAAAGGAAAGAGGTTTTGTTTCAGTTGATAACACACACAGACACCTCTGGAAGAACTCAGAAGGATGTTCCTAATATTCTGATAATTCAGAGGACACTTGTTTTATCCTACTGCTTGTAATAAACAATTGTTGGCCAAAAAATGGGACTTTGGGACACCTTCAGAGAAACACACAACACTTATAGTTTCTTATGGGGCATCAAAATATTTAATAACCACAGAGCTGTGAGAAGCAGAAGCCTCTTAGATTTATTTGATTTCAACCAACATTTGCTTACAGCTTTAATAAGTTCTGGTATGGAGGTTGAAACTGCTGAGTTTGTGTTCTGCTGATGCATTAATGTCCAATGTGTATGGGGATGTGGGGTATCCAGGACAGATTAATTTAATAAATGATCTTCTGAGGTCCCTTCCAGCCCTAATGTCTATGAAATCTATGAAATAAAATGTTGGAATATTTAAAATCTAGAATGGATGTTTTGACCAACATTGAGAGCATGGGGGAGGGGGGCACTGTTGGCAAAAAAAAAAAAAAGGCTTCCATTTTCCAACCAGCTCTAATTAGAAAACAGTGGGTGCATCTACCCATGCCTCTAAGGCACTGTTGTTACTACACCATCATTTATTACTTTCTTTTGGAAGCAGTAAATGATAGTGCAGTAACAGCTCATTACGGCACTGTGCTGGCAGCACAGTTTCATAGTTTCATAGTTTCATAGTAGTTTTATAGTTTCATAGTAGCTAGAGTTGGAAGGGACCTAGGTAGATCATCTAGTCCGACCCCCTGCCTTGGCAGGAAAGAGCACCGGGGTCAGATGA
>NW_017728931.1:129070793-129079466 GCF_001723895.1 Crocodylus porosus
AGTCAGCCCTCCTAAAGTCTAGGGCTGTTGCCTTGCTGCAGCCCTTTGCCACCTTACGCTGGATGGTGAATTCCAGCAAGCGATGATCACTGTTATTGTTAGCCCCTGTGTTGCTGTAGCTACACACTATATCGAGGGAGTGCGTCACTACAGTGAAGTAGCTGTGGTGTCACTGCTTGTGCCCGGTGATGCTATGTCACCATAGCGTGTTGCCACAGTGACGTAGCATCATGTGTAGACACACCCAGTGAATTCCATCAGATTTTACCCCATTTTAGAATCCATGAATGGCAAAGCCGGGATTTGCTGCAGTCGGTAATGCACTCGCAGTCAACACCTCATCATTGGATGGTGAGGAGGCAGGGTCGCACAGTGCACACAGAGTCCAGGCGGGCTTTTGTAGGAAGCTGTCTTTCATTCTACAGAAATGTCTTGAACCCAAGATGTTTCCTAGTTGACAAATGGCATTTTACACTGAAAATCTTTTTGTAGAGAAATTCCCTACAATGTTTAGTTAAGAACATGCTAGTTACAGATGCCACTTCCATCTTAGGCATCGACTGTTCATCTACAGCACCAGTATCTTGGGAGCTGATGTCCAAGGATATCTGGTAGCTTTCTACTATCAATTTGCTGAATATAATCAGAAGGTCTTAACTAAACAGGAGAGTCAATGCAGTCTCAATACACATTTGAAAAAAATCTCCAACTATTTAACCTTACTGTCTGAAATGTTTCTTGATAAGCAGGTTAACATTTTCTTTTAAACATTTCATTCTTTAAGTAAGAGATCCACTCACTTAAATCAACTTACAAATACCATTCCCATGCTCTAGCACAGGGCCATTTGACTTCTAAGTGGCTAAGGGCTGCACGCCCTGCAGGACACACTAGTGGGGGGTCACGTGCTGCACGGACTCTACCAGCTGGGGTCACACACTCCCACTCTGCACGTTGCACTGATGCCACTTCTACTACAGTGCCTGGGTTCCCTCCACCACCCTTACACTGCACACCCACCTGAGCACTGCCCTCCAGACACACACGGTTGCACTGTGCAGGACCAGCCTCGTGCTCAGCGCCCTGCACCATGCCGCACTGTACTGCTGTACTGATGCCTAAGATGGGCACAGAAAGTGAAAGCTGGAGGAGAGATGGCAAGCCTGGAGACTCTAGCTCTTGTTGCAGCCAGAGTGGCAGTGAGGGCTGCAACCTAACCACAGTTCTTACACAAGCAAGTCATTGTAATTCATACAAACAATTCCATTCAAACAGCAAGTGTCATTTGGCTGGAGCTGTGTCACCTGGCGTGTGGGAGTCCTGGAAGGGCTGGGGATGGGTTGATTCCAGGTTGAGACTAAATTCCAGGTTATGGAGCTCCACTGGCGATATGTTTCAATAGCAATGGGGCAAGTGACAGCTGCCTTAATTCCACAGTTCTCTAAACTGACAAAGCAGCTCAGGAACTTGCAGCGCTTAATATTGCCAGCACTTGCCCCACTGCCAGAGGTAGGCCCAAATCTGGCCCATGAGGCTCCTCACGTTCTGAATTAAGCCTACAAGGAGCCCTGAGGCCAGAATCTGGTCTGGAGGAGGGGGAGGGGGAGCAGAGGAGTTTAACAACCTGCCTTAAAGAAAATGGGGCAATAGGCATGACTAAGAAAAAAAATCATGTGCATGAGTGCAGAATTATTGTACTGGTTATTTCCATCTCTGCAGTGATGGATAATCCTAATTTGGATACACTTACTGAAGCTGGACATGCATATCAGGCATAGCATCATAGGAAATTAGGGCTAGAAAAGACCTTGTGAAGTCATCTAGTCCAGCCCCCTGCTCAGGGCAAAATTTCCCAGTCAAGTGTCTGCCTAGCCTGCTCTTGAAAATATCCAGGGAGGAGATTCCACAACTGCCCTAGGTAGTTTGTTCCAGTGCTTGACCACCCTCATTGTCAGAAAGTTCCTCCTAAAACAAAAACTGAACTTATTTATCCATTATATATATGCCGACCCAATTTACTTGAGTGCTGACAATGGCTACAATTTAAAAATAAGGCCATCAAATATTAACTATTAGTATTATTATAGTACAATAGGACTAAGGAATTTCAGTCTGGGATCACAGATCCATTGTGCATGAAACTGTACAGACAAAAGACAAGAAAGACAATTTCTGCTCTAGAGAATTTATCATCTAGATATCAGACAGGATGCAACAGGTGGTCAAAAGAGATGAACAGGCATAGCCAACTGAAATTGGGTCAAAGGACCACATTTGGAAACAGCAGCATCTGTATTTCCATAGCTGATTTTTCCATTGCTTCCCCAACCCCTCCAACCGCTTCTCCACAGCTTTTTTTTTTTTTTAATCACTGTGGGTCAAATTCTAATGCAAACTCTTGTTTCCCAATATTCGCAGGTGACAAGAGGGTCACCTTTTTGGCATATGCACAAGCTTCTTCATAGAAGCAGTGTAATAATCATTTGAATGCAAATCACTCACAGCTGTGGGTTCTTGGAGGATATTTACAAGATAAATGTGATGTTTCTTTCCTCTTGAAAAAAAAATAGAATAAGAAACACTAGACAGTACAATGGAATTAAAGATAAACATGCCAGAATGATCAATCACACCTAATTCATTCACTTTGCCTGTTGTCTGCCAGACCATGTTTAAAAACAAAACCAAACCAAACAAAACAAAAAATCCACTCCATAAAGATAAGAATGAATGCACACTAGCTTTTGCTTGCATACTAATTAGCTTCAGCTTCTATTTCTGGGTGTCTGTGTCCAAAAAATGATCTCTTCTTAGTTAGCACCCGTGTTTTTGAATGCTGCCTTAGAACCTCCATTAACACATTGTATTCACTGTCAGTCGGATTGCTGTAGTTCTGTAAGTATAAATCATCAGGACCAGAATTGCATGGCAAAAGCTTCCTTAGAAAAAAAATCCTGCAATTTCACTGGGGATGAAGACACTCAAAATAACACTAATTTCTTTTGTAATTGCTGACCTGGAAAAGGAGGAATGAGATTGATTTTAGAGACCTATTCCAATGCCTATACAAGCCACTTGGAACCCTTCTATTGATATAATGAATAATATATCAAGCCAAATGAGAATATATCCTACCTTTTCAAACTTAGATGCTTTCAATTAGGGACCAAAATCCACATTGAGGCATGTTATGTCCTGACTGTCAGAAAATCAGCAGTTCCCATTGATCTTAGTGGAAGTTATAATTACTTAGCTCCTCTGAAAATCAGCTCATTTCCTGATGAATTTGAATGTGGATTTCGGTGGTTATCTTAAACTTCCCAAGTTTGAAAGCACTAGACCAATATGTCTTCCCTGCAGACTCAAATTCAAAGATAAATTTTGGGTGACAAGTGAACTGTTTGATTATCTCTTGACCTAGTCAACTGGAAATGCTGTCATAAATCAACACTACTGCTTAATTTAGAGCACTTCAGTCTTTGTTCAGGACTAATGTAAAAAGAATAGCTAAAGTTAGGGGTTGTAAAAGAGTGAATTAATCAGTCCTAAGTTGCTCCTTATATGAAACAACTGCAGGTCTTTTTCATCTAAAAGCAGCTGAGGTACAAATTGTTTTTTACTGAAATAAAGAATTTACATTTTCTTTCCACTAGAGAGAACTTAATCATCAAAAACAAAATAAAGCAAAAACGAACAGAAGTTCAGCTATTCTGCAAATTATTAATAACATAGCAGTGCAAATGTAAATGGAAAAAACAAAGCATTTGACAGTAGTAAAAAACTGTCCTCAGAAACCATAAACCTCAGAAACCATATTGAAAACAATAAAGAAATAAAACTGCAAATGACCTTATACTGTCTTGAGATGAAAGAATTTGAATAAATTCTCAGAAATGCCAAATTATCCATCTTTTCATCAGCACTGAGGAAGCATTTTTATACTTTGACCGAAGCAAAATTATGATTTTCCATAAAAATCAGGAACCAAAAGACAGGCTTCCCTTGCCAACCACAGGGGTTAGGTTCCTGAAAGTTCCCATGGATGGCAAAACTGTGGTTGGCAAAACTGGCAGGGCTGGGGGAGCAGGGGCTGTTGGTGGGGGTTGAGGGGCACCAGCAAGGCTGATGTGGCTGCAGGGGGAAGTGAGAGGCAGCAGCAGGGCCAGGGGGCCATGTGGGATATTTTCTGACTGTAACCCCCTTCCCTCCCCACCTTCTCCGAGCCACGGCTCCTCAAAACCATGGTTGGCGAGGGAAACCTGTATTATTTTTTACCCTAAACAAACAGACTGATCAATTTCCCCAGTTAACTCTAGGACAACGAATATAACAGAAATAAACCATCCTGCACAACCTAATGCTCAGGATCCTGGAGCACCACTATCAAGTCCTACTCAAACACAGCTCTTTATGTACAAAGGGAGAAACTATTGCCAAAAGGGAGCTTGCTCTTCCTGTATAGCTCTACCAGCTTTCTAGCACAGACTAAGCATACCAATCTCTACTTGAAATGTTTGAGCACAATTTGTGAACACTTCAGAGAACTTAGCCCCAATTACACTGTCAGCTGTGCATGCACAAATCCTGTTGAAATCAATGAGGTCATGGGCTAATCACATCTTTTAAATTTAAAACCAACATGTTCAGAGATGCTCCTATCTGAACGGTGCTAAGGTGTGACCTGCCTTTCTTTCTTAATGCTTTGAGGACTAGGTTGGTTACCAATAAATCTTCCCTAAATATAATGAATAATATCATTAATATCCATATAATTAAACATAATTGTTTAGACATGCTTAATGTGAAATACTACAGCACAACAAAACTATATGTATACATAATTAAATAAGGTTTAATTCAGATCTACTGTTTTCCCCTCCACTAGGTGGCAACAACATTTTCTACATCTAGTAATATAGAAACAATTCAAGGAACTAAGGCTAGGTACAGACATTCAAAAAGCCAGAGGCAGATTCAATCTAAGTCACCCAATTTTGTGTAAGAAGTGTGGTTTAGATCCATAGTGAACAGAACACACATTCGTCCCTGGGGAGGGAGGGGCAAATCTTAGATGGGGTATCACCAGTCTGTGCATGTCAAGCTTCTGTTCTGTCCTGAGTAGAGACAACCCCCACTTAACGCTGTTTCACTTAGTGCTATTTCACTATAATGCTCATTTAAAATCAATACCTGATTTCACTTAGCGCTCAGTGAGTTTCATTACAATGCTCACAGTCGCCATCTTGGGTCATTCAAAACAATTGTGGTTGCCATCTTGGGCCGTTAAATACTTTTGGTTTTGCTTAAGACTCATTTCACTTAATGCTCTATTTTTCAGGAACTAATTAAGAGCACTCATTGGGGGTTGCCTGTATAGACCATTATGTGTACTGAACTTCTGTTGTTATGGGTATAGACCAGTTTCTGATCACTTATATTGGTAAAAGTGTAATGTCTGTACCTGGCATATGTATGTTGATCTGCTAGCTTTTTGCAGTCCTTTCCCAAATCACTTTTATCCACAGACAGTACTTCCAGAAAAGACACCAAATGGCACCAACTCATTACATAAGCACCATGTACTCATGAAGATGTGGTTGGTGAACATTTCAGTGCTTGAGTATCTGTGTCCCTGTCTGTTTATTATACCTTCCTGCTCATATTTGCTCATTTCTTGTTTCTGTCTGCTCACCTGTGTTTTTAAATAATGCCCATCACTGCAACTCTTTCTTTGTTATCTTATCTACTCCTAGGGATATTGGAAAGTATTTTTTTCTCTTTACTCTCTGTTGCAATCAGATGAGGTTCCTATTTCATAAATGATCATACAGCCCTACAGTATCTAGGGCTGTTTGTTCTACAGAGATAACATAGTCCATGGAAAAATACCAGATTTACTTTTAACAAAGGGGAGAAAAATTGTCTTTGCTTATGATCAAAAATACTCCTAGCCAAGCAACTGTTCTACAGTTATGGAAAGCACTGCTTGAGAAATTTCTATCTCATGGATTCTTTTCATTCTTTCAGTCTCTCTCTTCTAGGAATCATAGAAAAATAGGATTAGAAGGGACCTCAGGAGGTAGTTTAGTCCAACCCCTGCTCAAAGCAGAACTATCCCCAAATAAATCATCCCACCTAAGGCTTTGTCTATCTGGGTCTTAAAAACCTCCAAGGATGGGGGGGGAATCCAGCCTTTCTGGGTAGCCTGTCCCAGTACTTTACTACCATCCTAGTGAGAAAATTCTTCCTGCTATCTAATCTAAACTTCTCTTGCTGCAACTTTGGATGGTTGCTCCTTGTTCTGTCATCTGCCACGACTGAGAACAATCCAGCTCCATCCTCTTTTGAACCCCCCTTCAGGTAGCTGAAGGCTGCTATTAAATCCCCCCTTAGTCTCCCCTTCTCTAGACTAAATAAGCTCAGTTTCCTAAGCCTCTTCTCAGAGGTCATGTGCCCCAGCCCCCAAACCTTTTTTGTTGTCTTCCACTGGACTCCCTCCAATTTGTCCACATCCTTTCTGTAGTGGGGAGCCCAAAATGGAACACTGTACTCCAGAAGTGGCCTCACCAGTGCTGAATAGAGAGGAATAATCACTTCCCTTGATCTGCTGGCAGCACTCCTACCAATGCAGCCCTGTATGCCATTAGCTTTCTTGGCTACACTGTGTAGGCTCATATTCAGTTTACTGTCCACTGTAACCCCCAGGTCCTCTTCTGTAGAGCAGCTGCCTCACTAGTCAGTCTCCGGCCTGTACCAGTGTATGGGATTGTACTAAGTGCAGGACTTTGCACTTATCCTTAATAAACCTTATGAGATTTCTTTTGGTCCAATCCTCCAATTTGTCTAGGTCTTTCTGAATCCTAGCCCTACCCTCCAGCATATCTACTACTCCCCACAGCTTGGTGTCATCTGCAAATGTTCTAAGGGTGCACTCTATGCCATCCTCCAGGTCATTGATGAAGATACTGAATAAAACCAGCCCCAAGACCGACCCCTGGTGCATACCACCTGATACTGACTGCCAAATAGACATCAAGCCATTGATTACTACCCTCTGCATCCAATGATCTGGCCAGTTTTCTAATCGACCTTACACTCCATTCATCCAGCCTGTACTTCCTTAGCTTGCCTATGAGCAAGTTGTGGGAGACTGTATCAAAAGCCTTGCTAAAATCAAGGTATACAACATCCACTGGTCTCCCTACATTGGTGATGTGTAAGGGGTGCATGTGCACTCCCTGAGATTGGTGGTGCACCCTCTGCAATTGGCCATTGCCAACGCTGCTGGTGGCACCTGCAGGCAGCCACCACCACCGGTGGCTTCTGGGGATAGTTGCTGGTTGCTGCTGGCCCGCACTGACACTGCTGGCAGCATCTGCGGGTGGTTGCTGACTACTGGTCGGCACTTGCCATCCCCTTCCTGCTGCCATGACCACTGCCATCACTGCCTGCAGGTGGTCACTATGCCCCCCCCAGCCTCTGGGGGAACATGTCATTCATGTCTCCCTGCATCCACAGAGTCAGTCATCTCATCATAGAAGACAATTGGTTAGTCAGGCATGACTTGCCCTTGGTAAATCCATGCTGACTGTTCCTAATCACCGTCTTTTCCAATTGCTTAAAATCAATTTCTTGAGGATCTGCTCCATGAATTTTCCAGGGGCTGACTGGATCCCTAGATCCTTCCTTTTCCCTATCTTAAATATGGACAATATGTTTGCCCTTTTCTAATCATCCGGGACCTCTCCTGATCACCATAAGTTTTCAAAGATGATGGCCAGCGGCTCTGCAATCACCTCAGCCAACTTCCTCAGTACCATCAGGTGCATCCACTCTGGCCCTATGGACTTTTATATATTTAGCTTTTCACAGATGACTCAGCAATTCCTAGTGTTTATCACTTTCTGTCCAATACCCTTTGTAAGAATAATATGGAATTTTCCTGGGGTTAGACCCAAGGCAATCCACATTTCTATTTACCCATTCCCAAATTGTGTAAAAGAGCAGCAGATAAATGATGACATGAAGATTTTGGATTGATTCCATTTCACCCACGCATAGACATGCCTAATTCATGCTCTGATGAATATCACATTCTATGATTTATTTCCTTTTACTTTGTCAATTTAAAGGTTAATTTCATGGAGTTCTGTTCAGCACATTATATAGTAATGAAGAAATAATCAAACTTGCTAGACACTTAGATGATTGGTCAATGCTGCTAAATGAAACTTCCACTGTGTTTACTATGCATGTATGCATCTCACTGCCATATACTTTTCTTGCTGATTAGATTTTTTTTCAGATAAGGTAAGACATTTTGCCTTGAAATATATAAACTTCTTTAGGTTCTGGCAAATTATGTACATAGAAATCTCTCATCCAAATGGCATTATTTCAAGTATGCAAGGCATTAGTAGTCTTTGATGAATCTATGCCACCATTAGTAAACCTTTGCCCTTTTTCTGTCAGGTCCTGAAAATGATTTAGAAGATGGAACATTTCTTCTTCCATTCATTCTATATCAAGAAGTTACAGAAATTTGCAAAATACTCCTGGGCCTGCAACCCTGAGAATATCCATGTACAGTATTAAGCAATTATTTTTTGCTGTATCTCCCAGAGGACTCACTGTTTTATTTCTTGTTGAGCACTCCTTTTTCATATTTCCTCA
>NW_017728931.1:129080281-129085932 GCF_001723895.1 Crocodylus porosus
CTGCTGGTGGCACCTGCAGGCAGCCACCACCACCGGTGGCTTCTGGGGATAGTTGCTGGTTGCTGCTGGCCCGCACTGACACTGCTGGCAGCATCTGCGGGTGGTTGCTGACTACTGGTCGGCACTTGCCATCCCCTTCCTGCTGCCATGACCACTGCCATCACTGCCTGCAGGTGGTCACTATGCCCCCCCCAGCCTCTGGGGGAACATGTCATTCATGTCTCCCTGCATCCACAGAGTCAGTCATCTCATCATAGAAGACAATTGGTTAGTCAGGCATGACTTGCCCTTGGTAAATCCATGCTGACTGTTCCTAATCACCGTCTTTTCCAATTGCTTAAAATCAATTTCTTGAGGATCTGCTCCATGAATTTTCCAGGGGCTGACTGGATCCCTAGATCCTTCCTTTTCCCTATCTTAAATATGGACAATATGTTTGCCCTTTTCTAATCATCCGGGACCTCTCCTGATCACCATAAGTTTTCAAAGATGATGGCCAGCGGCTCTGCAATCACCTCAGCCAACTTCCTCAGTACCATCAGGTGCATCCACTCTGGCCCTATGGACTTTTATATATTTAGCTTTTCACAGATGACTCAGCAATTCCTAGTGTTTATCACTTTCTGTCCAATACCCTTTGTAAGAATAATATGGAATTTTCCTGGGGTTAGACCCAAGGCAATCCACATTTCTATTTACCCATTCCCAAATTGTGTAAAAGAGCAGCAGATAAATGATGACATGAAGATTTTGGATTGATTCCATTTCACCCACGCATAGACATGCCTAATTCATGCTCTGATGAATATCACATTCTATGATTTATTTCCTTTTACTTTGTCAATTTAAAGGTTAATTTCATGGAGTTCTGTTCAGCACATTATATAGTAATGAAGAAATAATCAAACTTGCTAGACACTTAGATGATTGGTCAATGCTGCTAAATGAAACTTCCACTGTGTTTACTATGCATGTATGCATCTCACTGCCATATACTTTTCTTGCTGATTAGATTTTTTTTCAGATAAGGTAAGACATTTTGCCTTGAAATATATAAACTTCTTTAGGTTCTGGCAAATTATGTACATAGAAATCTCTCATCCAAATGGCATTATTTCAAGTATGCAAGGCATTAGTAGTCTTTGATGAATCTATGCCACCATTAGTAAACCTTTGCCCTTTTTCTGTCAGGTCCTGAAAATGATTTAGAAGATGGAACATTTCTTCTTCCATTCATTCTATATCAAGAAGTTACAGAAATTTGCAAAATACTCCTGGGCCTGCAACCCTGAGAATATCCATGTACAGTATTAAGCAATTATTTTTTGCTGTATCTCCCAGAGGACTCACTGTTTTATTTCTTGTTGAGCACTCCTTTTTCATATTTCCTCATGGTGTTTTGAAAGAACATTAATTTAAATATAAGGCTCATGAAAGCTTCCAGATTTAGGGCCATTGAGAAGAAAATCATCTTATTTTAATAATATTACATAGTTACAGTTATAGTGCATGGAACATTTCTGGAAGATCACCCAACTCCCCTTCTACTGCTCATCTACAAAATGACAGGATCATCTTTAAGACTACAGTGGTAATTCAAGACTTCATATTTGTGCTGCTAAATCACTGGCCTGTATTCTTAGCCAGCAAGAACTTTATACAATAAGCTGGGGTGGGCAGGGCAGCCATGAGGGGGCTGGGAGAGCGGGCGGGGGTTGAGGGGCTCATGGCAGAGCCGTCACATGCAGCTCAGGGCAGTGGGGGTTAGCGGGGATTGCCCCTCTGCCTGGCAGCACATGGTGAGTGGGGCTTTTTTTTAAATGGTCTGGACCTGAGGCTGGGCGAGGCAGTCATTGCGGGGGCTGAGGGAGCAGACAGGGGTTGGGGGGTGCTCAGAGGGGGTTAGGGGAGCAGGCACGGGATGGGGCCTACTTACCAGCATGGAGTCTGGGTCCAACTCCCTGCTGCAGTGAGCAAGGACAGCATGAATAGCCAAAGCTCTCCAAATCTTTTCCAAAGTTTCAGAGAGCTTCGAGTCGATTTGGACCTTTTAATTGGTCCCCTGATTTGATTTTGATTCGGAGATTCGACCACCATATCGGGCCAAATCTCCTCTGAATTGAATCAGCACCCAAAGCTTAGCACAGCCCTAATTAACATTGTTTGCATCTACACGTGCTAGTAACATGGAACAATAAATATGTTACATATCACACTGGAGTTTATTGCTCCCAGGCACCAAATTTACACATGTGCCCAGGATTGCGGCATCTTGATCTGGGTAGGAGCAGGCCTGGCTGGCAGGGAGGAAGTGGGGGAGGATGGGTCAACCTGCCAGCCTGGGGCTGCTCTGACCTGGCTCCATGTGCTGCAGAGGGGCTGGCTGGGACATGAAGGTGCTCCAGTGGGAGGCTAGCCGGCAGGCATCCCCTGCACTGAAGCACCCTCATGCCTCAGCCTGCCCTGTCAGCATTAACACATCAGTTTATAATCTGTTCAAACACTTCTCTTTCCCATTACTAGTTGTTATTTGCATGTTCTTTAACAACAAGATAAAAGAGGGGGCTCCTGCTGTGAAGAACTCATAAAGTTTCAGGTACTGCTCCCACCCAACTAAAGCCAACTGGAAGTGATTGGTGTCTGCCCAAACCAATGGGACTCTGGAAAGGTATAGGGATCTGCTCACATGAAATCAACTGCAGAACTGGGTCTGTGTCTATGTTAAGGTATGAATAGTTATAACTGCAATCTATAGTTTAGTAAGTCTCTGACATTCAGTTAAAATGAAGGCTAACAGGTAAAATTTACTCAGTAGGAATGTTCTCAGGATCTCTCAGCATTTAGTCATTAAACTTCTTTACACTATAATTTTTTTGGGTTTAAATAGTAATGTACCAACTTGTATCAATAAACAACATTTTCATGTACCCTATTTTTTGTAGTGTAGAATGTAATGGAATTCTATACTAAGAGAGTTACCACGCAGCTCCATATTCATTTAGGGCCTGATCCCAAGCCTAATGAAATCAATGAGAAAAAAAACCTTATTGATTTCAACAGACTTCAGCTCACCCATTTCATAGTGTCTTGATCAAATATCTAATTTATAACATCTTTTTTTTCCTCAAATATAACCCATATATTCATTTTCAAAATGAATTAATTGCATTTATAGTATGAAGTGTAAATAACTTTAATTTTCAGATGAGTCAAATTAGAAATCAAAATGATAAGGTGGGGTTATATAGTAATCATTTTAAACTCAAAAAATATTTTGCCCAACTTCCTGTCAATACAGAGCTATTCTCCTTTGTCTTCAATACAGTCTTGAAGATTTTCAGCCAAACTAAATTGTGTTAGTTACAGGGTTACCAGTTACAGGGTTGATCAAAACAGACCACACTGAAAGCAATTTAAAGGAAAGCCCTACTTTAGTTTTCTTTTGGTACATATGATTTTTTTAAAGCCTTCATTTTCTAAATTAATTGATATAAAAAACTTCAGTTTATAGCTGCTTGTAGAATTACTTTTCATATTTCATGTTTCTGTAGAAACTTACATTGGAGATGGGAAAAACTGTTGTATCAGATCAGACAAGAGGTTAATCAAGTCTAGTATCTCCTCTCTGTCAGATGCTTCAGAAGGAAGTACCACTGCAGATAAAATTACATTTTCATACTCCATGTGTCTGTAGCAGTTGGGGTATTATTTGCTGATAGGAATTTTTTCTAAAGTAGTTAGAGGCTGGTTTAACTTGAGTCATTTGAGAAATGTCTGTGATTTCCTCCATTTCTTCCTTCTCAGAACTTTGTATATAAAGACATTTGACCTAGGCTCCAAATTGGTCCTTAGAAAAGATGAATCTCACCAAAAAGGTTCAATAAAGTACACAAATACCCGGGGTGGTATTTTTTAGTCGAATATCAGCAATTTCTTTTACGTTCTGTACTAATGGATGTTTATGGAAGCAAAATGATGGTTCTTTCAGCTTCATCTTTACAAACACTGTATAAAAACTTCTGGCTAAATGATTGGAAACACAAGTTACTTTTGTAATAGTGCTTATCAATCTGCAATAAAACTGTTTTTCGTCACTGAAACATGACATGTCATGTATGATATGCCCATGGTCTCTGTTTTTACACTATAGATGTACACACATAGACTGAGCCTGTACACTAAGTTAAACACTGGCCAGGCTGTATCCTTGCTGTGGGGGGAATAGGATTGCAAACTCTGTGCAAGTACCAAAAAGGCCATTTACCATCGAGGTGCACAAAGGGTAACAGAATTCCACCCTTTCTTTCAACATTCTTTATAGATAAGTGTTTATTAGCACAGTCCTGCTTGACTCCTGTAATCAATTTTTTCTCTGAAAAGAAACAATTCAGCAAGGTCATGAGTATTGATTAGCAGCTTGGCCCAAAGGGCTTTGATAGTAACATGTCTAACATTTACCACCTGGATGGTATTTTTCTCAAGAGCTTTACAACAGTTGGTAAAAATCCTGAAATATGAAGTGTTGTAAGTCTCATACAGTATGTACAACAATAAAATTCTGCTACAGAATACCCTTCCCTCCTGCACCTTCCATAATTCATATAGGGATCAGCTTGTCTTGACAAATGAGACTCAATAACCATGTAATTTTCATGCTCACTATTATAAGTGCAAACTTTATTCATATATTTCCATTGGGACTCTAATCCATTTTTGAAGTTGTCCATCTCTTTTGTTATAGGCTATAAAATTAGAGTTATACATTAAAAACAAAATATAAGTTAGATATATATATAATGCCTATTATGTCTGACTATATTTTTTATTTGTAATATAAAGTGTTTGTGTTATAATGTGCCATGTCTCAGGCTACATATAAAGTTAGTGCATGGGGAAAGAAAGGTTAATAGATCCCTGATGTTAAGAGAGCTGCCTAGACATGGGAGGAGACAAAATGGACCTCCAGCATCAACAGACTTGAATAGCTTTGCTAACTTGTCAACAATGGTGGGATTGACCTTCAACCCCTCCTGGAAAATGACTGTCTCAAGGAAGTCACAGGGGACAAACCTATCCTGGCTTACAGATAATGCCCCAACCTCAAGCAGAATTTGTTAAACAATAGGCTACCTAATGGGGATGATGGCTATCTGGATTGGAGAGGGAACAGCTGAGCAACTTTGGGGTGCTCAAGGCCATGCAGGTTGGATTGGGGTCACTGGGACTACTGGAAATACTTAACAATGTGGATGGGGTTTTTTGTCCCAAAACTTGTTTGTATTAAAGAGGAGTTGCTTAGAACAACAGGAACTTGTCCTCCTCATTAAGAGATAAAGCCTTTCTCAGGAGCTGAACTGAAAGTTAGCTCTGAGTCATCGATACAAACTACCAGGGAGGGCCTGGGACTGAAAGGCCTAAGTCATGGAGTGGGAAGGAGACAGGATACTTCCTACAGGAGAACTCTGTGGCCACATCTACATGAGACACTGACTGTCCAGTCATTACTGTGCAGTCATTTAGTACTTGTATAAATATATGAGTGTTGGATCAGATGATCTCATGGAGATCCTTCCAAACCTAATTTTCTATGATTTTATGACTAGTTTTCTGTGATTCAGACAAAAGACTTTTTTGTGATGCTGACTGCACAG
>NW_017728931.1:129086032-129111921 GCF_001723895.1 Crocodylus porosus
GTGGGCGGGGGTTGGGAAGTGCTCAGGGGGGCTGGAGGAGCAGGCAGGGGATGGGGCCTGGTGGGGGTCCCCCCATAGTATCCTTCCCCCTCCTCCACACTTGTTAAGGTCAGTCTGTGTCTTCCTAAAGCACAGTGTAGCGATTGTGAAGGATTTATGTTCTGGAGCAGTAGAGTCCAGCAATCAACACAATATCTCCTGGAAGAAAGGGAAAAGAAGCAAAGCACCCTGGGATGCTGGACGACTATGCTGTGGTTTCTCTCAGAAGAGAATATGTACAGACCTTCACTTGGCTGTACACAGATAATTTTTTTCCCAGAATGGCCACTTTTGCTCTGGGAGAAAAATCCTGAACATCTGTACTCTTATGGTTTCTTCTGGGAGGGAAGCATCTCTTCCAGGAGAAATGAATAAGCTTCATTCAAGCAATTTCCTCTGAATTCTTCATTTAGGCTTCATAAAAGGAGAAAACAAGCGCCTGAAGCCCCCACCAGAATCAGCAGATTTCATACTGCCTACACACTATTCTGTACTAGATCCCAAATGGTTTTTTAAAGGTATTTTTAGCATGGTTTCATAATGCAAAGGAACTACAACTGAGTGTTAATTCAACCCTGTGGAGACAGGTCACAACCTGGTGTTATTAGATTTAGATCACTCTTGAATATGTTTTATGAACACAATAAGCTTTCTAATTAGGTGTTCATTTAAAAGTCTAGCTGGATCAATGTCAGAAAGATGGGGTTGCAAGGGGAATCAAGGGTAATCTATCTAACATCCTGTACAGAAGAAGGGTGCTCTGTTCCTAACCATGGCAGGCCCACACCTGCAGCCCTGCCACTGGTGTGTCCTGCCCACCTAGACATTACCCCATGGCCTACTCTCCTGCCATGACTTGGTGATGTTTGAGGTTACCTGGAGGTTTTGTTCACTGTTTCTATTCTTACCCTGGGGTCTCTCATGGTATTTCTTTTGTGGGGTTCCACCCCTGCACCTCACCAGTCTCTGCTCAGGTGGTCTGCTTGGGTTGACCAGCTCTGGAGCAGGACACTGGTGCCGTTACTTCCCTAGGAACTCCTGCCCACACTGTTCTTCACAAGAGTATGGCCAGGTTCTTCCGCCCTAATGAATGTACAACTTAACTCTAACTGAACACAAGAAGCTCTGACAGTGTGGGTGAGCAGGGCAACAATGCTACCTGCCGCTAACCACTTCAGTCCCACACTCTAGGCTCAGCAGAACGTAGCTTACCAGATGCAGGTATGCTCTGGGTGGGCCAACGCCATAGGCCTATTCGTACCTTGCTGCATGCTGCACTGCTTCATGAGACATTCCCTCATGTTCTCCTGGGCCCTGTGAGGACAGCACTGCCTTTGCAGGAATTTTTTACTTTGGACTCACTTATATATGATGCACAGAGCCATGGGTGCACTTGATGAGTTCCCTCTTTCTGTAGGTCCTACGAGTCCTTCTTGACAGCCCTCAGAGTACCTGTTGGAGTCACGGTATACAAGCCGTTGCTTGATCAGGCATGTGTCCCCCACCTTGCCAGTTATAGCTCCTGTACTGATACCTGCTCTCGCTCTCGTTCCCAGCTGTCTGCAGCTTCTTCTGGTTCATCAGGGGCTCTTGCCTCTGGAAGGATCCCCAGCTCTACTACCACTGGGATGTGTGTTCCCAGGCCTCACATAGGGTTTCCCCATGGACTGTGCTCTGGAAGCATTATCTCATGGCCAGCTCTTGCAGGAGCTCACTTGTTCCGCTCCAGGTGTGGGGAAGGTATCAGGTTGCACTTCCAGTGCTTCTTCTTTCTCCCTTCCCTGAGTTACAGCTAAGGTGCTCCTTTTATCCTAAGAGTCCTCCAAGGCCAGGCCACTCTGCAGGCCCCCTCCTGGCCTCATGACGCTGGCCAATTTCCCCACAGACTGGCCACCTGGATGCCAGCACTGCGGTAAGTTTGCCATGAGCCTGCCACACTAACCATATCAGAAAGTTGCCTGTCCAGCTTCTTCCTGAAAAAATTCAAAAAGGAGATTTCACACTTCTCTAGACAGCTTGCTATATTGTTCTACTGTTCTGACAGTTAGGAATGTTTAATAGCTGTTTAATCTAACCCTACTTGCTATAGTTTTAAATCTAATACTTCAAGTCCTGCCCTCTGCAGGAACAGAAAACAGTTATTCTCCCTCTTCTTTGTGAAAACCTTTCAAATATTTAAAAACTACTGTCATGTGTCTCCTTAATCTCCTTTTCTCCAAATTAAATATACTTTGCTCTCCCAATGTTTACTTATACATCTTGCAGTCTAACACTTTCATCTTGCTTTTTTCACTTCTAGATCCTCTCCAATTTCTCTACATTTTTCCTAGACACAATGGTCATGTTTACTCATGCTCCAGGGTAGGAGGTGGGGAGTATTTTAATTATATTAAATAATTTATATATTTTATTTATTAATATATTTCTCTTGTATATTCAGCATCCCATGCTTTAAAATGGTGGCAGGGACATTTTAAGTAAAGCTCATTGAACGAGCTTTAGTCAAAGTGGTCCTGCTGCTATTTTGAAGTGCAGGACGATGAATACAGAAGATTCAGCAGGCAGTTTAATCATTTGACGAGCTTTAATTAAAGCCCACCTGTCACCATTTTGAAGCAAGGTATGCATCCAGTCTCTTTTTCAAGATCTCCCGGGTAGGTGCCTGCACCATTGCTGCTGGGAGTCTATTCCAGTCTGGTCACATGAACCATGAAGAAGTTTTTCCTTATATCCAGTCTGAAAACTTCTTCTAGGAGTTTAGACTGCTGCTCCTGGTTTTCCCCTGGGGCTGAATAGTTGCTAAATAGTTGTTCACCTAGCCCCTGTCGCTCTCCCCTGATATATTTGTGAGCTGCCACCAAATCCTCCCCAAAGTCTTCTCTCTTCTAGGCTGAACAGTCCCATATCTGTCAGCTTTTCCTCATCTGGCTTGATCTTCAGGCCTCTAACTATACGGGTGGCTCTTCTCTGGACTCTCTCAAGCTTCCTCACTTCCTTCTTGAAGTGCGGTGCCCAGAACTGGATGCAGTATCCAGTTGCGGCCTCACCAATGCCGAGTAGAGCGGGAGAGTAACTTCCTTAGTTTTGCTTGAAATGCATTGGTTGACACATGCCAGTGTATTGTTTGCTTTGCTACCTGTAGCATCACGCTTGTGGCTCATATTCATTTTATGGTCAATTATGACCCCCAGATCCGTTTCAAATGTGGTGTTAGCTAGCATAGCATTGCCAAGCCTGTAAGTTTGTTGCAGATTTTCCTTCCCCAGCTGGAGCACTTTACACTTCTCAACTCATCCAAATGGAGCTAAGAATTAATGGACCAAGACAATAAATCCAGTTCACCCTCAGTTGGATGTGCTGGCTATATACTAGTAACCATGATATAAATGAGCAATAATGGATTTTTCTTCTGAAAAAAGAAGAATTGTATTAGAATAATATCTACTTCTGAAGTTAGTTAATACTATTTTAGTACACCCTCAGCAGAGATGTCCTGGGATTTACTTTGTACCAGTCACATTTAAGGGCAGAACTACACAAACAGAAATGCACTACAATTTATTTTTCAATATTTATATTCTATTATTTTATTTGTCCAGTACCCACAGCCTGACTTAAGAATGGCAGGACATGCTTATTCCTGTTAATAACTCTTTGTTTGGGAAATGAAGGAAGCAGAGAGAGACTTTGATAGCACAACTACTTCACTGTTGACTACTTCACTGCTGATACTTGGGGGCAGCATTTGGCTTGTTTAGATTAAGTTCTGTTTAAAGGGCTGTAGGGCAAAGCTTTCAACACCACTATAGAATTGTCTTCTATTTGGTGTAGGCTTCCTTTGATAAAGTCTCTTTCTGCAGGGACCGATAAAACCTGTGCCCGCAGCCCAGGGACATGTTGAGAGCCAGCTCTGCATGTGTACATACCCCACAGAATAAGCACAGACAGCCCTATAAATCACTAAGACTAATGCTCAGAGACCAGGGAAAAGTTAATTCTTCTTTTCCTCTGATGCAGTCATAAATTAAACCAGTCAAACAACAAAATGGAAGTTCAGGAAGGGGGAGAACCAGTTCAATTCAAATAAGAACTGGCCTGTACTTTTGTATTCAGAATGATTTGCTTCCCATTTCTTGCTGTCATATTCACCTTGAAGCCTATTCATGCTTTCTAATTTCTGCCAGGAGTGTAATTATCAAAGTGACATGAGAGACTGTTTATTCAGGTTTCCTAGCTTGATGGGAACCAGGAAATCTCTTCTTCTTTTGCTGTGAAGCAGCCACCTGTGCTCTTAATGTTTGGCTAGCTCCCCTATAGGCAGCGCTTGCTACAGCTCTGCAACTGCACAGAAAGCTTTCCTCAGGAGACTTCAGGCCAGATGTACTACTGCTGAGATCATGACAGGATTCAGGAATGCAGGGAAAGGGGAAAAAGGCAAGTGGATTAATTCTCCAGTTCGGGGATGCCCATGGGATGACGGACCATCCCAGCTGCACTCTGTGTTCCCAGGAATACCACCACCATGGTAGAGGATGCTACCAGGGAGGTAGAGAGACATTACATTTTCTCTATACTCTGAGTGTAATGCTCTTAAATTAGGTCTGCTATAGCTTTGTGCTTCCATGACAATTGCCCAGAAGAGATGCAGAGAAGTGCAGACAACCGGATGAATTTTGCCATGCAGGGGGCTGCAAGCTAAGAGAGTACTGGATGCTGGGTAGGCTGACAGGTTGCTAAGTATCTGGGAAATTGGAGGCTTGGGAGCTCCACAAGAAGGTCACATTCCCCAGGTACATTAAAGTCCTCAGATTTAAGAGCAGATGTAGATGAAATGGGGGCCCTAAATTCAAGCGGTGGGTTTTAAAAAACACAGCATCAGTATAAGGCTGATTAAACCCCTGTGTTGTGCACACAGCTTGCTGACTTTCCTGCCTCTATGGCAGGCAGGGGAGGGTGAGCTGCTGGCAGGTGGAGCAGTCCCTGGGCTGCAGGAGGGGCTGGTGCTTCCCTTCATGGCAGTGGCAGTGTCTCCCCCAGGCAGCACCCACCCACAGGTCCTGAGGGACACTGTAGCCACCAAATTTCCTACAGCAGCTGGAATTAATGTGCTATAAACCGCTGAGGTGTGCAAACACCAACACCATTAAAGCGGTGCAAATGCATTTAGCCCGCTTTAAAGTGTCGTGCACACATACCTCAAAGCTCCAATTCAGTCCACCTGGAGGGCTGTCTAGGAGCCAGAAGAGACTCTGGAAGCTTGGGTGTCGTACTAACCCATCAGACAGCCTGCCGAAGAATCAGAAGGACAGGCTGGCAGGAAAATTGGGCAGCTTTCCATGGGTCCCCTTGGAAATTCAACAAAATGGAAATATTTGCGAATGTTTTAATTTTCATTAATTATCCAATTCTGACCAAAAACGGATAATTTTTTTTGTGGCCAAATTTACTAGATAACACTGGAAGATGACATTCTAAGAACTTCAATTAAGATCTTCAAATTAGTGGATAGCTAAAACTTAATTTCTTTGGGCCTAAGTTCCCCATCTTCAAAAGAGGAATAAACCACCCCCTTTTCTCCTAAGGATATTGTGAAGATTGCTTCATTAACATTTGTGAAATGCTCAGATACTAATGTGATGAGCTCTGTAGGAAAGCCCAAAGGGAAATTTATCATTTTTCCTTCAAAGTAGGATTTGAATAGTGTACAGTAAATAAAGCTGGGGGCTATACAATTAATAACAAGGATAAAATAAAATATTGAACAGTGGCTCATTAATTAAGCACCATCTATCTGGTGTGCTGAATGACAAAGGCTTTCAGTGGAAAGTAAAAGTTTGCCATCATAACTGCATACACTACTTGACCAAACTAGGCTATTTTAATATTGGCATTTCCTAATCTGAGTATGCTTCACTTTCTAACCATGATAATGTTCTTGTAATGGAGAGAGAAAGAGACAGAGAGAGTGTATATGCAGTTGCACGTGCATATGCGTGTGTGTAATCAAATGCACGCAGTCTTGTTATAATTTTATGAATGACTATTTCTTTCCCTATTTTTTGTCACTCAGATATTCAATAAATACAACTATATATGTATTTCCAACCCCAAAAAATATTTAACAGGTGGAATATGTAATGGAACTATCTCTACTGACATGAGGGTGAGCACAGACCTACACCAATAGTACCTACATTTGGTGGGCTCAGAGGAATCCGTCTTCCACTGCCAGTTCCAGTGATGCCAGCTATTTCTGATATTCTAAAGCAATTCAAGTTGAAAGAACCAAGATAAACTAGCACTTGGTGGTCACAACTGTAAAAAAATCTTCCAATATTAATGGATATAAAAGAACATTTAATTAATGGGGCACTAAAACACAAGAATATATCATTGTTTCCAGCATGTGGGGGGAGGGATTTCAAACCTGTTCTCACTCTTTCAGCACTGAAAGAGTTAACAGAGCTTTAACTGCGTTGCAATAATCAAAGCCATGTTCTTGGACAAGCTCATGAGTCATGAGTTCAGTTCCCAATGACAGCTGTATAAACTTAGTTGATGACTATGGAGTACGTACTATAAGAGACAGCTACAGATGACTACAGCACAAGAGTGTATCATGATTACTGCACAAGTGACTGATCAAAAAGCATTAACATTTTCAAATAACCATGCATGTAAAACAAATTTGTCTTTCAGATGTAATAAGAGTGCTAGAGAGTGCAAAACAGCTATTCTAATCTGGGTCACAACTACTTCTACCGGAATTAATCTAGATTTATGCTGCTGTACCTGAAAACAGATGGTAATTCCCAGATCTTGGGTGGGGGGTGGGGATTTTCGTATATTTGAAGACTACAAACAAAAACAGCATTAGCCACATTATCACTAAATTATGTGAAGCATCGGTAATATGGCCAAATGTTCTTTGCACATTCATGATAAACTTTCAAAACAACATAAATAAGTCACCTGGTGATAACAGTAAGACTGAAAAAATATATTTTCAGCAAGTTTTGATCAATCGGAAGATTTTGTTCAGCATATTGTACTGCTGGCATACCCTGCTAGAAGGCTATTTTTTCTGTGACTGGAAATGCTTTAGGAAACAGAAATGAAAGCATACTCCTATACCCTTCCAAAGGCTATGTTGTTCCTAGATTGCGATGGAATTACTTCTGATTTGTGACAATAAAACTGTATTTAAAACAGGCCCAGAAAGTTCTGATTAAAATGTGACTGTTCAGACGATGAAGGAAAAAGCAGAGATAAATATGTTATTGACCTGTTCATCCCATTAACTTCCTTAAAATTTAAAAATGCACCATGGTAAATAGGAGAATCCAGTTACTGGGTTGAACATTATCTACTAGACATAAATTCAAGGTTTGCTATACCATTGAAAACACCAGTGGACAGTGAGTCAGGCACTCTTCTAGATCTCTACAGCTCCCAAAGCAGTTCACAGCAAGAAAGACCAGAAGATTAATTTTCAGTCATTAATCCTCTCTGCATTCCTGCACTACCTCATAGTATGAAGAACAACAAACTGCTGTATCCTACTCATTTGTCCTAGCCTACCACTTAAGCCATTCAATTATCATAATGCAGCCATAATTATGAAAGATCAAGAAGAAGGCAAAATAAATGCGGGGGAAATTTGTGAACAGATTTAGGGTCAGTCTCTTCAACATTTATCACATTAAGTAGTACCTTATTCCATGGAATAAGACACTACTCGTTTTAAGTATGGATGGCAGAATAAAGACAGCACCATACGCATATGGGGAACTTTGTTGTCTCTGAGCAATCCCTTCTTTTAAAATGTAAATTAACTTAAAAAGAAAATAGGAATTTTTAGAAAATGGAAATGTTTTTCTTATATACTGCATGGAAGATATTATTGGCACAGAAATTGCAAAACATAAAAACAAACAAGCAAAGTAATGAATGTAGGTTGTACGCTATGTTGTTATTCAACAGAGCATAGTGAAATTGCCTTTTGGAAATTAATTGCCCAGTCAATTAGCCCACTTTTTTGTTAGCAAAATATTTGTGAATTGATCTTGATTTCTCCAAATGTACTGTTTAGTCACAAATATTTATTACAAAGTTTATGTAATCTAATTACTGCTCGTGGCACATTTGGTATCTGCTCACTTTGATTAATTAATGCATATTTGTGGCCTTATTTTTGCTATGAATAACTGATTTTATTTTTTAAATGAAGGAATAAAAATGATGAATAATGAATAAAGAGAAAGAAATAGTAAATACATTTGTCCATATACAAACATTGCTTGCAGATAAATATAGGTACTGTTGTCATCTGAAAAAAACAGTTCCCTTCCAAGTAGTTTGTAGGAAGAAAAACTCACATACCTGAATATTTCTGAACAGTAATAATAACTGAAATAATTTTTTGAATTCTAACTCACATCTGTAACTACTTTTTTTACCTCCTACAACTGCATGATGTATATGTGCTTAGACATGGGTAAGTGACAGTAGAAAATGTATTTTTCATGCCATTAGACAGAGCTACCATGTTTGTGGCAATCCCTGAAGCAATTCATTATGATGTAATGTCCAAATCTATCTATAGTTACAAAATTATCATGGACATCCAAAGGAGTTAGACTGTATTACTGAGGCAGAAATAGATCCATGATAACTTTGAATTTCCCTTAATAAATATGCTTTGATCTACATGTGGACAAGTGCTGATGGGATGTTTTACCCAATCTGGAGAGAGACCACTGTACACCAGAGATGACAGAAGAGAACCACAACACAATCGAAAAGTGCCAGTAGGAGAATTCCCCTTCTGCGGGGTGACTGCTTCCTGGTATGTATATGTTGCAGCTGGACCCTAGCCCTCTACCCTTACATCCAGCATAGATGATGCCCTGGAGCAGATAAGGGAATATCAGAACTCTGTTACTGAAGGCAATTCACCACTAATGCAGGAGCCATTTTACCAATGGTCAGTATTTGAACAGTTTAACTTTTGCTTGCAGTCTCATCAGAAGTGAGGCTGCAATCAAAAATCAAGGATTCTCCCTGCCTCATGTCACCCTTGCACCAAGATGTCCCCTGGAGTAAAAGAGAATCTATATCAGAAACGGTTTAACTTAACTGTCCAACCTCACTTGTTTCCAGTATTCAATGACTGATTTCTCTTACCTTCCATCAGCTTCCCTGTCTGCTCTGCACTGCCCCCAGGGAGGATCTTAGCAATGTAAGCTCCAATTTCTCCACTGTTTCCTGGGATTTCTTTCCCACCTACAACTCGGATTCCCAGTCCATTGCCTGCAATCAAAAGAAACAAGCAATTTGGTATGAACAGAGGTAGAAACACCAGCAATTTGACTGGAGAGGAGAAAAACATATAACAAGCTAAATAAGGTAAAGCAAGCATTGACAACAACTTCTTGAATGAAGTATGGAGATTTATTTTACTACATCAAGCTGGCTGCCTTTACTGGCAGAGAACTCCTCTGATGAAAAGGGCAAGAAGCCTGATGAGGTAACAACAGAAGAAGCTTCCCTGTCCCATGGACCTTGGGCATCCACAGAGAAGAGTATCTCTAGCTTTTCCAAAAAAGGACCTTCTGCATGAATAGCTCCTTTCTGAGCTGATCCCTTTCCCAGGACTTAAGACTCTAGTTTCAGACCCTTTTGATCTTGATAAAAAACATTACAGCATTATGGAAAAGTTCCATTTATAAAACAGCTGTATCACTAAAACCACACATGAAAACACTTAGGAACTTAAGAAAATACCTTAAGGCTATCCTACTTTCTTCTAATACCCACACTCTTCTGCAAAATGTTGACTAATGTGGCAATTTAATTAATACAGGAATTTAGTACATGAGCTCAAAGCATAATCTGGCTATGGGGGCAGCACCTAGTTTTATTCTGTATCTAAAGAATATAAACAATATAGTTGAAAATGTAATAGTAGAGCTTTTAGGAAACTGTAGAGAGGGAGAGAGCAGGAGAACTCTGAGCCGTTAACAGGACAGTGTGTTTATTTCAATCAAAGTGTAACTGGAAAGTAGGATTATACTTTTCTTATGTTTTTTGCTTTTAATGGACATTTTTACATCAAAGGATATAAGAAATCTACAATTATAGTGTGCAGATTCAAAGTTTCATCTGCCTTAAAATGTTCCTTCTTACAAGTTACAGGGCTGAAAACATGGGACTAGATTTTGCTTATTTTCTGTAAGAAGCAAAGCAGAGCCAGGGTACCTTTAATCACAGAAAATTGGTAATATTCTTAACAGTGAAAATGAAAAGGTTAAGAAATGTTATGTCCCATACAATTAAACTGATGTGCAATCTTTGTATTTTAAAATAGCTTCCACATGATAATCACATTTCCCTTTGAAGAAAAAAAAATCACAAATGAAATGATTCAGTTTTATCTAGGAGCATAATAGCTGATTTTTCCATCCTTGTTAAAACTGCTAAAATCATTAACTTTCAATTTATGAATTAATAAGCCAGCCCCTGCAGAGCGATTAGAGCCATCAGCTATGGAAAACCCATTGCTCATTGTCTCCATCAAGCTGTAGCTTTTCATATGCACGTGATTCCTGAGTATGCTATTAGGGATCTGTGCAGTCACGCTTTGTTGGACAGGCAACTGAAATAGCCAATGAGCCAACTGGAGTTTCTAACTCCATCATCTTGGCAGTGAGTCAGCCTTAAAGCACCCACGTTTCCTCCCACCCACATGATGCATACTGTAACTACCACCATTACATAGCACATTTGCTCACATATCAAATGCCCCAAAACTAAGTACTTTGTTTTTGGGAAAGCAAAATAAGAAAAGAAGATGTTTCCCAGTTATGGCTGTATACAGCAGGGATAGAGCCTAATTTTCTGCTCATGCACCCTCCCTTTCATGCTCAAATAAAGATGGTAGCACTAGCTGGGGCTGAAGACGTCCCCATGAATAGATCTACAAATTTGAAAGGAGTTAATAACAATTTGTGTGGCTGTGGATTAGGAGGGGAGAGACCAGGAGTAGCTAGTGAACAGCAAAATTGCCAGAAGAAAGCTCAAATTGACTAGGGGAATATTAAAAAGGAGGTTGCTAGCACCTGTGGAGTAAAGAACAATGAGCCACTAAGGCAATTGACTCCCTCAGCTGCCTGAATAGAAATGCCAATGCTGCTGCCCAGTGGAGCAGGAATACAAGGAGGGTGCTTCTATTCCAGGAAGAAAATCAGCTTTCCCACTTAAGGCATGTACCCCAGTTTTGGGGGACTAATCTTGTGGGGGGAAATTCATGGTATATGCAAATAAGTATAGTACATAGGCTTTGCCATTTATGTTGTAAAGATATTCTGCTATCACATTATTCTTTCTGAACTGGCCTTCTGATTTAGCTCTGACTGTCTTTATGGTAATGACAATTGTCACTGGGTTTTTTCATCTCAGCTTGGCATCAACGTAAGTCTTGTGTGTATTCATTAGTTACTAATATGTTTCTGATTGTTTATGCCCTAACAGATTGCTTTTACCAATGAACCATGATTCAGGAAAGCAGCCTGTTCAAGAGGCCTACACAGTCGATACATATATGCAATGCATGTTGTGCATATGCAGCATGTGGGTTAGATCCATTGGCATCTTTTCTTTCTCTTCAGGTTATGCCGAAGGGCTAACGACTACATGAAAGATCAAAACCAAACTATTAAGCATTGGCACCTCAACAGCATTTCTAGAATCAGTTGAATGGTGTGTACAAGTTCCACAATGATGCAAGATGGAGCATCCCATGGGATTGCGGGGTGCGCTCTGCAGCAGACCTGGAAGTGGACCAGAACCACTTCTGGTCCACTTCTAGGTCCGCTGGGGAGCATGTGGGAGGGTCCACCCCCTCCCCCCAGCTTGGTGACTGGTGCCTCTTGGGTTGGGGGGCGCCCAGGGGCACCCCATGGCCAATTGTGTACTTCTGGTCTACTTCTGGGTTCACTGCAGAGCATACACAGGCCCCAACTCTCACTCCTGTGGGACGTTCCATCCACCCCATCATTGCAGCATTCATGAGCCATGCCTGGTACCTTGAGCTATGTAGAAAAAACCTTTAAAGTTGTGTCTATGTCCGAATCGTTGAGTCTCTAAATCAGCATCGAATCTTCAGATTTGGATTCGGCTTAACTGAATCAGGGACACTGATCCTAATCAACAAATCAAATCAGTGTCCCTGAGTCATGCTGAATCCAAATCTGAATTGAATAGGGCTCATTTCACACACTGCTAGTGAGTAGTTAGAATGTCAGGGTCAAAACTTCAGCGATTTCACAAAATTCCTGGCCAATTGTTACTGCATGCCATGGGTTTGTCTTTTTGCAGCTTGATTCCCAGCAAAATGCTTTTATTTTCTAAAGATTTAGAATCATAGACTCATCATTTAGCAGAGAAGGTCATCTATCTAACACCACACACATGACTTCTGAATGTGCTGTTCTCACCCTATCCCAGAAAAATGGCTGTCTAGGTTGCCTCATCTTAAAAACCTCCACTGAAGAAGATTCTACAACCTCCCTGGGCAGCTTGTTCTATTATCCTGCTGTTAGAAGAGGAAGGTTTTTTTTTTCTTCCTTGAAATCTAATCTTAACTTGATTTGCTGCAGTTTACATCAAATGTTTAGTGCCCTGTGCAAGGGAGAAGTAGTGGCTGTGGTCTCCCTCTTCTTTATGGAAACCTTCCAAATGTTTTAAAACTATAATCTTTTTTTTTCCAAATTAAATGCAACTACTAGTCTCAACCTTCCCTAGTACTACTTGAATTCTAACACCTTTATCATCTTTGTTGCTCACCTCTGGATTCCCTCCAACTTCTCCACACCCTTTCTAAAATGTGAAGCCCAGTACTGGATACACTCTGCCATCTGAGGCCTAATTAGCAGTGAGCAGTAAGCTACTATCACCTCCTCTGTCTTTCATACAATACCCCTGTTAATACACTCCATATGACATTTGCTCTTTTGGCAATTGCTTCACATTGTTGACTCATGCTGAACCTGTGGCGTACTAAAACTCTTAGCTCCTTCTCAGTAGTGCCTAGTCAGTTAACCTCCATTCTGAATTTGTGCATTTGGGTTTTTTTACCTAGATGTAGCACAACACATTTGTCCTGTAGAAATGTCTTCTATTGTTCAATGCCTAGCTCTCCCATTTGTCAAAATTTGTTTTTTAATTCTAATTCTTTCTTACACCTCTCTGGCACCCTACTAGAAACTCCTGGCATTCTGACATAGATCCATTCACAGTTGTTTGCAGTTGCACAGACAAATATGTGTACTCATAACAGTAATTCTATCTAGCCCACACGTCTTTACTGTGGGCTAGAATGTCACGTGGGACTTTATCAATCTTCTTCTGAAGTCCAACTATATTGTGTCCACTGAGGAAGCTCAACTGGGAAAGGGCTCTCTAAAATAAATGCATAAAGGATCCATCAAAATCAATATAAAAGAAAATCACCTAAATGCCCAGGCTAATTACAGGCATGGGGATTGTAATTAGTTTCCTATTACAAAACATAGCAATCATGGGACTTAATATTTCTTTAATTATAAAGCCCGCAGAGATGACCATTGATTAGCCAATCATATTGCTCTCTGTCTGCCAATGCTCTAAAGGCTATGAATCGACATATTGAAAGAGATGCTGAGCATGAAACAACAGTTAGATCTGGCTCTCTGGCTGTGTCACTCTTGACTCCTGAATTATTGTTTGAAGGTTCTCTGCTAAGGCAGTGAAGAATTATTATTCAGTGCAGTGGAGTGAACTGGAGTATTACACCATAATTTTCCATTGTTGTGTTATTTCAATGGAAGTTAAGGGCACTGAGAAGCACTCTGATTAGGTTGTATTTGTCTTTTCTTTCTGTCTCTTAGTTAACAATAAATGCCACCAAACCAATGCTTTATCAGCCTCTAATAGAAATTCAAAATGACAAACTTAAAAAGAAATGTATATGAATCAACTGTAGCTTACTGTCATGAAAGTACACCAGCATCCCACAAGTCCACATCTATACTGTGTTCTTAGTCTACAAAGCCAAGAGATGGGCTTTGTGGCAGAGCCTGCAGGGTCGACCAAAGTTGGGTTCTTTTAGATCATGCTGAGTATATCTATATGTGTGCTTGACTACACAGTAGACTAATTTGCTGCACAGTGAGCATGTCTACATGTGTGCTTTAATGCCTAGTAGCCTATTTTACTGTGCATTAAAGTGTCATGTAAAAATGTGCAATTATGCAAATGCACAATACAATAGGATATTGCGCATTAAGCATCACTTTCAAAAAGCACACTGTCAGTACTCAGGACAGCCTAAAGCACATTTATTTAGTACCTCACATTGGAGGTATCAAATTTAATGCTCATTAGTAAAAGTATATTAATGCACACACACATATTAATGCCCAGTAAAGCTTCACTGTCTACATGTGTGGCAATTAGGCCAGCGTAGACTAATTTACGGCACTATCAGGTAATCCCATCAGACACAAGCACTATTCAACAGCATAGTAAATTACTGTGTTTAAATGCATGTGTAGATAGTGACATCCTGATTAATTTACTCTGGCTCAAATTGTACCAGAGTTTATTTAGCCTCAATAATTGCATGCATAGATGCACCCACTGAGAATTAAGTTTGAATGTAGAGGACTCTTCCAGACAAGACTATGCTAAGCAGCTTCCTCTTTTAATTCACATTTGAGGCCATATGGCTGAGAAACCTTCTATCTCCCTCTGCTAACTATGCATTTCCATGAGAGCAGTGTAGTTAAATACCCTAACCAGCTTTGAAACATCAAATATACTTTTGTAATTTTCAAAGCCAGTCAGGGCAGTTAGTTATACAGCTCCCACTGACATCAATTATGTATCTTAGTACAAAAAAATTCTCATTTCCAGTGGCTTTAGATGAGAACATTGGTTTTATATTCTAGTTTCCTAGTTTCAAGGATATAATAAATAACACTATTCTGAGGGACAACTCCCACATACTTTGACAATTAACCTAAGTTAAATTGATATGCTTGACAATTTATTGTCTTTATTGCAAAGCAAGCACACTCCCTTATTTTAAACAATTTCATTTTTTTATTTTTTTACTGTGAACAACTTTCTAAAAGCAATGTTTTATGTTTCATCATATGGTTTACACTAAACTAACTTTGTAACTGAAGCTTAGGCCCAGCAAATCAGAATTAATAGGACTTAATTTTCACTCCTGGAGTTTTAAAGTCCTTTGATCAGGCAGAAACAAAAGCTGCATGATGCTGTATGTTTTCATGTAAAAATACGATTTAAAATCTTTTTTTATACTGTTTATATTGAAGATACTGAGGTCACTATTTCTGTTTCCAATGACATTTTCCAATTGATCACCCTGAGATGGAGAGCTGAAAAATATCATCCATCATATAGTTTCTCAGATCTCTCTTCTTCCTTAGTTTCTCATTTCTTCTTCTGAGTCTTTGAGTCTTAATTTCCATTTCTCCATATGTTATACTTCCAAACATTCCTCTTTTAGTGTGAGACTTTATCATTTATAAGCTACATTTTCTTTTCCCTAAAGAGATCAGGCCAGTTTGCCATCAGAAACCAAGTCATGTTTTGAATGAGAGGGCACCTTCCTGAACTCTGGCTACTGATTTACATGGAAAATACCTTTAGGACAACATCCCTTCAAAGAGAATTTTATACATTTAAGATGCGCTCCTTTCAAGATGCTTCAAAGTTGGAAGATAGCTAATTAGTTGGAACTGTTTTTAGTGATCTCCCAAGGCTGTGAAACTATCCTGCTATTTAATCTTAACTCAAGCTCCAAGATTTATCACCCTAAGGAAAAGCATTCCGAACAATCTGAAGCTGATGTTAAGAGCTAAAGAGACATATCACATGTGATTCAATTTGTTTTATGGTTTGATGCACAGACAAATATGACTATTAAATCCTACTTATAAGCAACTGCCTTACATGTCTGAAAACATAACTTGTACAAAGCTCTAAAAATAGTTTAAAAGTCTAATACACTGCTAATGAGGGGGAATATTATACATGTTGGATTAAGCCACCAGATGTGATGGGCTATGGGTTTTATTATAACTGCATTCACATTGTAATAATATTTTTTACCTTATTCATTTACTCAGTTTAACTTAGCCTGTGCACAGAGAATGAAGGGTTAAGCGCCAGGGCTGGCAACTTGCAGGATGAGACAAGATGGACCTTTAGCATCCACCTTCAGCAGAATCTCGTATGGCTTTGTTGACATGTCAACAAAGAAGAGATTCGTGATACCCAGTGGGTGTCCAGAGGACAGAAACATGACAATGGAAGAGGAGGCTGAAAACATAATTTGGCAGCTCCTGGGACAAAAGGCTGGGGACTGTGAGAAGTTGAGAAGCTTTGGGGAGCTGAAGAGACTGGAAAGGGAACAGTATCTTTGAGGGTGCACAGGGCTGCATGGATGGGACTGGGAATGGAGGGACTGTTTAACTCCATTGGAGGGTACAGAACCTCTGGCGGGCTGGCCTTTGCCCCAGTAAATGCCCCCACTGAAGAGATGGTCTGCTGTACTGTTGGAACTGTGGGTTACGCTGGGCTGTCCCAATAGGAGTTTAAGTCCCTGTTTCAGGAGCAGAACTAGGCTGCGGAGAAACAGGGAATGTGAGAGACCAAAAATTTGGATCTCAGAGTGGGAAAGAGCTTGATCTTCCCTTTTCTCTAGAAGCCAAGCATGGACTGGCTTTAGGGGACTCTCAGAGACCAGATGAGCCTGAAATGGTCCCGAGCAAGCATCCTGTGGTAGGCACTCTGTGACACTAGTGTATAGGATCTACGTTTCTCATCATGTGTATATTCACTCTAAGAACAGGCTCCTAAGGAATACTGTTATGAAAGGTCATATGTTATGCTAGTGCACCTTAATCATGACTAGCAAAGGTTTTTTATCCCTGATCACATATATTTCCCAATGCATCAAACTGGGTCAAGTTGCATAGTTGAATTTATAATGTTATCAGAGACCTATAATGTATAGAATACACTGCTGACCTTATGAGCAACATGACCCAACTACATACAGAAGTTATCTCTTTCTTCTTTACTTACATCAATTTAGAAAGGGGCTTTGGACATGTCTATATGGTTAATTTGCCGATTTTTCTATGTCCTCAGGGACTTTGCACTGCTCTGCGTTGGCTTCCTCCTAAACTGGAAACAGTTCCATTTAAGGTCGGCTAATTAAAACCGTCAAGAGACTTGGTCAGTTAGCTTGGCTCAGTGTTAATTAGCATGGAAAAAGTTGTGCTGCTTCTAGTTTAGGACACAGCCCATGTGGACAGTGTGGAAATCCTGAATTCTGCTTCCAGCTATGAAAAGTATATCAGATTAAGATAGACATATATCTATTAGTGGGCATGTCTACATGATACATGAGACATTTTACTGAAGCACTAATCTCTTGTGCAGTAAAGTGTTGGCATCTACATATGCACAGCATTTACTGTGCAGCAAATTAAGCTAATGTGCGGTACCAATAGTACCAATAAATGCAGATAGTAGATTAACTGTGCAGTAGTTACACAGTAGCGCATGGTAGACAGCTGACAGGGAGCAAATTGCTCCCAGTCAGTCCCGACTGCAGGGGGCAGGCAGGAGCTGTCCTACTTGTGAGACAGCTCCCTGCCAACCCTGTGCCAAGCTGGGTGAGTCCCAATCAGCACAAGGCTTGTAGGGAGCTGCCCCACAAGCAGGATAGTCTCCCCCTCCACCCCATGCAGTAGGGCTGTGCGAAGTTTCACCTGGTGATTTGTTTTGAAGTTGTTTCGTTGTGTTTTGAGCTTAAAACAGTGAAATTGAAACAAAACAAAAGCCTTCAAAACAGCTTTGAAATGAAACTAAGGCACTAAAATTTTTTTTAAGTTTTGAAACATGTTGAGTTTTGAAGCCAGGCTTACTTGGCTTCAGCACCAGTCCCAGCCAGCAGCAGCAGCCTCCTGTCACCCTGAAGGTAGATCGGGGCTCACCTGCACCCTCGAGAGGGCTGCAGGGGCTGTGCCAGACAATTCCCAGGGGTGCGGGCCCCTGATCTGCCTGCCAGATAACAGCAAGCTGGTACTGCCACCTGGAGCCAGCACTGGATACAGCCTGCACCCAGCGCCAGGAAGAGCAGTGCTGCTGCTGGCCCCAGCCAGCAACACCAGCCTCCATGTGGTCCATGAAGCAGATTGGGGGCCCACACCCCTGAGAACAGTCTGGTATAGCCATAGCATGCCTTCCAGGGGTGCAGGCAATCCCCCAGTTTGCCTTCTGGATCACAGGAGGCTGGTGCTGCCAGCTAGAACTGACACTGGGCGCAGCCTGTGCTGGGAAGATTGGTGTTGCCACTGGCCCCAGCCAGCAGCACCAGCTTTCTGTCATTTGGCAGGCAGATTAGGGGCTTGCCTGCTGTGACCACCAGAACCAGAGGGATAAACATGTGCTTCTTGGAGGCATTTGGTATTTTGCCTAAACAGGTAATATTAGTTAATATAAAGCTTGTAAGTTTATAAACTGCAAATGTAACTTGTTTGACATAAGTTTAACCAAAATGATAAAATTAACTGTTCGTGGAACTGACTGGGCCCCATAGGCAAAGCTGTAGCTGCAAGATTAGCTGACCTAACTGTTTCTGCTCAGGGTTCAGCTTGATGATAAAAAACTGGATCCAACTGCCTGGCACACCCAACACATTCCAGGAAAGCACATCCTAAGAAAGCATATTCAAATGAAACCTAAAAGGGGATGGGGCTTAGGTGGAGCAATGTCAATTTCAAACCTAAAGGTGCTGCATTATCATTTGTTTATTGGATAAACCCGAGTCTGGGTAGTAACCTTTTTATGATAATTTTTAACACCTTTCAATTCCATAGGGTAACAGCTATAGGGCAATATTGTGAGTGGCTCTAAAGCCAGCAGATTAGCATAAGACTAGGTATAAAAAGCATGTGCATCAGGTGACCAGCAGGAAGGAGTTGGTGTGAGTGAGGATCGGATCCTGATTAAGGGACCTTCCCCAGTAATCCCTCTGACAGCGTCGATCAGGGACACCTGACTTCTCTGGAATCACTTGATGCATACCTGGCAATGAGGGACTATCGATAAGTTGCCAACCCATGTCTGTCTATCTGTTGTTTTGAACAGCCCAGTGGCTAATACCCTCACAGTGCCCAGTTGGCCTGCGACAGAATTAATCTATCTGTTGTTATTATCTGTTATTATCGCTTCTCGGCCTCTTGAAGGCTCAGATCAAGTGTTAGCTCTTTAATACTGCATTATCTGCTTATGGCATTTATCTTTCTGTTAACTGTTGTGTGTGTGTAAGCTATAATATGAATTTGCCTTTACTTCACTCCCAACTTTGCCTCCTTGATCCGAAACTGAATCAAACAGCCCAGTTGGCCCGTGATAAAATTGATACACTCACAGTGCCCAGCTGGCCTGTGACACCCGCACCCCTGGGAGGGTTGTGGGGGCTGTGCTGGACTGCTCCCAGGGGTGTGGGTCCCCAATCTGCCTGCTGGATCACAGGAGGTTGGTGCTGCCTGCTGGGGCCAGCAGCAGCACCAATCTTCCCGGCACTGGGTGAGAAATAGCCTATGGGCAAAATGTCAAAACAGTATCGACGAAATGAAATGGAACACTGCTTTTGAAATTAAATGAAGCTTGAAATGAAACACTGTTCTGTCAAAATGTCGAAATGAAAGTCAAAGCGGAACAGTGCTGTTTTGCACAGCCCTACCATGCAGATCAGGGTGAGCTCCAGTCCCCGCATGTATGATAGGCAGCTGCCCCAGAAGTGGGACAGATCCTCCCACCCGCCCCTCCCCAAGAGCTTAGGCCTGACCCCAGTGCCCCCTGCCCCGGTAGAGCCTGGATCTTCCCCTGGCTGCTGCAGGGGGGCAAAGCAGGTCAGCAGCAGCCCTGCACTGAACTGCTACCATCAAGATCACCTGTAGACACATTCCCAACCACATGTTAACGCACCTTAAAGTACTGCACAGTAACCTTGATGCACATTTACTGCATCTGTAGATACACCCAGTGAGGGCTTAGTTCTGGCATTGCTTCAACTTGCTGGGCATCTTTGATGTGAAAGTCCCTTAGATCTATGACTACCCTGACTGGGGCTGCTCGGGTTGCTACCTAATCCTTACTGAGATCCAGAAACTAAATAAAGCAGCAGCTAGATCTTCAATCCAGTAACTAAATCCAGAGCATACTTAATGCACACTGTCAGAAGGGAGTCCAGCTGAGTTCCTTCAAGGAATACCTGGAATGAGCTTACCTGCCAGATAGAATAGTGGGCTGTGGATCCTGAGTAGTCCTTTACAGCACTAACTCAAATACCTTAGTTCACAGAAAGGGCAAGGCTTCAGACATACCTCTATGCTTAGTGTTTCCTATTTCCTATAAAAAAGGATGTCACTTATAAATGAAGAGAAGTGATTCTTCCACTCTGCACCAAACTGGTGAAGCCTCATCTGGAGTCCTGTGTCCAGTTTTGGGTCCCACACTTCAAGGAGGATATAAGCAGATTGGAAAGAGATCAGAAATTAGAGGCTTGGGAAGCACAATTTGTGAAAAAAGGCTGAAGGAGCCAGCTTGGAGAAGAGAAGGCTGAAGGGAGATTTGATAACAGTCTTCAAACACCTGACTGGTGAATACAGGGAGGATGACTGTGGGAGATAGGATGAGGATAAATGGCCTCAAACCACAACAGGGGAAACTTAGGTTGGGATTAGGGAGGGTGGTTAATATTGTAACAGGTTACCTAGAGAATCTGTGGAATCTCCATCCTTGCCAATGTTCAAGAGCAGGGTGGACAGACATTTGGCTGGGATGATTTAGTCAGGAACGATCATTTCTTGAGCAGAACTAGACTAGATGAGCTTGTGAGGTCCCTTCTAGCCCTACTTTACTGTGATCATATGGTCCTATGATCCTAAAACATATAAGGAAAGGGGTTTTAACCATATACATTTGTTTATGTAAGGGCCAAGAGGGAAGGTGAGTCATGGCTACGCTTCCTCGACCACTGTATCAAGTGTGCTATATTCTAGAGTAATGATCCAAAGCAAGGCTGCTAATAGTTCCATGGTTGTGGATATTCCTAAAGAATTGTGCAATGCTTTATCTTTTCTGCACTTGCAACATTTACAGCCCAGTACTCATCAGCAGAAAGAGTGACAGCTGTGCTGCTGCTAAAATTAACCAATAGGTTACTTTTTTTCCTTTAAAAATATCCTGTGAAATGGGTTATTTATAGACTGCTTTTCTTCTCTTTCAGTGAACTAATGGTTGTTTGGCTATACAAGAATTTTATAAAACAACAGAAAAACTTTCAGTAGCATTTTATAGGTCTCCTTTTGAAAATAATAAGGCAAATCATATCTCTGCCAATCAATGTTAAACTGTGCATGGGGATGTTCAAGAAATCTTATAATCTGTTTACTGCTACATAGAGAAACACTCAGCTCCAGTACAGCCATTAGACTATAAACAGCCCAGATTTACTAGAACTGTTTCACTGTCCGACTAGTAACAGAACTTGCTCTCCAAATACATGTCAATTCCCCATTACATAAATTAAATCTGGATGCATTAGAGCAGAGAAATACTGGCTGCCTCATTGCACACATCTCCCTCTACCGCTTGACGCACACTTCTCTCCCTACTTTTTTATGACAGGATAAAGTTAGCAGGGATTTTTTTTTACCTTTTACAAGCAGGAAGCAGCATTATGATAGGGAACACAGTCATGTTGTATAATTTCACTTGTGTAAGCACTACAGCACAAATTAATGCTGAGAGTGAGGGAGCACCCCATATTTTAGCAACAACTTGAATACTGGTTCATGAATTTGGGCATTTGACCCAGGAGCTATGTATAAGCCATGCCTAAGTGCTAAATCAAGCAAATATTTTCTCTGGGCTACATTTTCCAAGTATAAAACCATTTGTCTGCCTAATTAGGTGTGTAAAGACAGGCAAGAAGCAATTAGAATGCACAATAGATTCTTCAGTGAACATGCAGTCGTTGTAGGCAAAACGTTGGTGGGAAGCAGCACAGGAAACTGTGGATGTGGACAATAATAATCTATACTCAGACAATGTTAGGTATGCATCTCTAAGGGATCATTTTATTGCTGACTTAAGCAAACTTGATGCTTACAACAACACTGTAAAAAGGAACTGAATTTTAAAAGCTAGATGCCTAAATTTAGGCTTCTAAATACTGGTATTTAAATAAAGCACTTGTAGCCTTTGCTTCAGTCAACAGCAAGGAGGAACATTCAGCTCTATGCACTGCTGCTGGTTCAATCATTACAATTTAATTTAATCTTCATCCTTCTTCCTTAGTTTTTATGTTCCTCCCTTCCTGTTCTCTGCTTTTCATAGTCCTTAGAGTTGTTGTTCTTATAGTTCTTACAGAGGTCTTTTCTGAAAATCCTCTTTCCAAGCCTAATGTGAGAAAATGCAGAATTCCAGAGACTGTCTTAGCTCTCTCCAAAACCAAACTAGCAGTCAAGCGCTACAAACCTTTTAGGATTCTTAGGAAAGACACATCTACCATAAAAGACAGACATTAATCTGCTCAGGCAACAAGTCCACCAGTCATTCATAACTGTGCTATAAAAATCAATCTTTATGACACATCTAATGTTACAGTAGTTGCTTTAGTTCAAGCTTCTTTTTACAAATGTCCTTCCCGAGGAGGGGACAAAGTAAAATAGATTGTATTGGTGCTTGCTGGAACTTATGAGTGAGACTCATCATTACAAGAAAGAGATTTGTATAACGAACAGCCTTTTGGCATATCATGGCACATCCAGTGTGTTATGTAGGTACCTGAGGATATTTGTTGTAGCTGTGTTGGTCTAGAGGCACAGGCAGACAAAACTCTTGGAGTAGAGGTGATATGTTTTATTAGGCCAACTAGATTTTTGCCATTTTTTTTTTTAAATTTGCAAGCTTTTGGGCTCAAACTCCCTTGTCAGACAAAGGAGAATTCAAAGATTGTAAAATTTCTCCTACGTAGAAATGAAACTTTATATTGGACAGGAGAAGTAACAGCTGGTAAGGTTCTCCTAGGTAGGAAAGATCACTTGTAAAACAGCTGCTCTGCGAGTATGAAAATGAGGCTGAAGCAAAGGCTGTAGCAGTTTTTTTACCTCGGGTGTCTGATGCGATGTAGACTGCTGAATTTTGCTTCCTTTTTAAGTTGTTCACATTACCCAGGACAACTAAAAGATGGTACAGTTCTCCTGGGTGCTAAAGTCCATTTGTAAAAAAAGGCTGCTCTGAGAGTATGCAAATTAAGCTCCAGTGGGCTGGAGTCAGTTGTTTACCCCAGGGTGATCAATGGGAGGCAGGATGCTGGATTTTGTCCTTTCTTCCTACGTTATGAAGTTTTCAAAATGGCTAATTACAATATCTTCCATGTTTCAGGGAAACATGTAGCTGTGTTGGTCTAGATCATCTATATAGATACCTACTTATTTAAAAGTAGTGTGTTTTACGATCTTTGTTGCACATTTTATTCTCAACTCTACTGAATGTAAAGATCCATCTTGTAATTTACAAAATCACTTGGCATATTGGGCTAAATCCTGAGCTGCTCTGAGGCCCAAATGCAACTCCCTTTTCAGCAGTAAGTATCACTTAAATGGCTGACTTAAGTCACTCAGGTGGCACTTTGAGCCACTTAGACGCAGTTTGACTTCCTTCTCCCCCTTGTGCCTTTCTCCAGGTCCTCCTAAACATATTGAGAAGGGGCTTCTCCTGGAACTTACACCCTGTTGTAATTCTACTATACTCAGATAGGAGTGTGAACTCCACGTAAGCCCTGGAAATATTAGGTGCAGAAAATTCATGGAGGCAACTGTTTGATGGTGGAAAAGGAGGTCAGCCTTTATCTCTTAGCCAGTTAAGATCATGATTTGGAGACTCGGCCAAGGAGTGGGAGACCCTGATTCTCTATTCACTCAGAATCTGTGGAGAAACTTATCTGTATATAATGTCCTTGTGTCAAAGATTTGTGCCATACAGGTTATGTTCTACGAACAGATTGGGTATGTAATTAAACAGTTACACATAAAGTGTCTGCGTCTGGCCAAGTGTGCCTTACCTGCTTTTGAAGGTTTCCAAGCATAGAGATTTCACAACTTATCTAGGTAGCCTGTTACAGCACCTGACAACTCACACAATCTCCTAATCTCCAACCTAAATTTCCTCAACTGCATCCTGAGGCTGTTGCTTCTAATCCTGTGCACTATGGCCACAGAGAAAAGCCCATCTCTATCCTCTCTATAATTGCCCTAGTTTGTTATAAAATCCCCACCTCAGTCTTCTGTTCTCTAGGCTAAAAAAACCTAGTTCTTTCAGCCTTTCCTCATATACCTTGTCTCTGAGGTTCCTAATAATTTTCTGCTTCCTTATGGTGGACTCTTTCCAAACTGTCCACATATTTCTTGAAATGTTGGGCCCAAAACTGGGCACAGTACTCCAGGTGAGGCCTCACCAGTGCTTAAGAGAGAGAAAGAATCACTTCCCTTGATTTGCAGGTGACACTCCTATTAATACAATGAGTTGGCTTTTTTTTTGCAACAAGAGCATGCTGTTGGCTCATATTCAGCTTTTGGTCCACCGTACTGCAACCAAGCCAGTCACATCCAACCTGCAGACCAGTACTCCATGGCTGTCATTCATATGGAAACAAATGACACGGCCAGGGGCAACCCTGACCGCATTATGAAGGAATTCAAGGCTCTGGAGGACAAGCTTAAGGAGACGGGAGGTGCAGGTGGTATTCTCCTTTCTTCTTCTGGTGAGTAGGCGGGGACGGTGACATGAGACCTGCATTGGCGAGGTCAACTGGTGCTTACGCAGTTGGTGCCGCCAGGCAGGCCTTGGGTTCCTTGATAATGACCCATGCTTTCGGGTGGGGGACTTGCTGGGGTGGGATGGGCTTCACCTCTCTCCTAAAGGCAAGCATGTCTTCTCTTTCAGGTTGGCTGATCTAACATGGCGAGCTTTAAACTAGCCTCACCGGGGGAAGGGGCCGCTGGAAGATGAGGAGACACCACCCGAGCAAGACAAGTGACAAATGCAGGGAGTGCCCAGGTAAGAAACAGGGGTCCAGACAGTCTCCCAAATCAGGGGGTGGCACACGCAGCTAGGCAAGGCCTTAAATGCCTATATACTAATGCTCGTAGTATGGGGAATAAACAGGAGGAACTCACCCACAGAATAGCCAGTTCAGACCCAGAAATAATAGGACTTACAGAAACATGGTAAGATTCATCCCACGACTGGGCAATTAGCATTACAGGATATAGGCTTTACAGGCAGGATAGAGAAGGAAGGAAAGGTGGGGGTGTAGTGCTCTATGTCAAGGAGCAATACATATCCTCTGCCAGCAGAATGGGGTCAGAGGAGGGGCAAGCTGAAGTTCTCTGGGTCAAGATACAAGGCGGCCATGGGGAAAGGGATCTAATGGTGGGGGTCTACTACAGAACCCCCAACCCAAGGGAGCAGCTGGGCCAGGAATTTTCAGGCCAGCTTGCAGAGGTACTTAAGGCAAGGGATGTAGTTGTCATGGGTGATTTAAATTACCCGGACATCTACTGGGAGGAACAGTCAGCCAAATCAGACCATTCCAGAAGGTTCCTGGCTGAGATACAGGACCTCCACTTAATTCAGGAGATGCACAGTCTCACCAGAGGAAATGCCCTGTTGGACCTGGTCCTGGCCACAGG
>NW_017728931.1:129112561-129115378 GCF_001723895.1 Crocodylus porosus
CAAGGGCAACCAGTATGGTTTCATTAGGGGCAGGTCATGTCAGACCAACCTGATTGCCTTTTATGATCAGGTCACAAAAGCATTGGATGCAGGTATTGCTGTGGACGTAGTCTTTCTGGATTTCAGCAAGGCCTTTGACACCGTCTCCCACCCCATCCTCATTAAAAAATTGGGCGACTGTGGCATTGATGTGGATTGACACAGTTGGATGGATTGCAGATTGGCTGAAGGGTCGTATTCAGAGGGTGGTGGTGGATGGGTCATATTCAACCTGGGGGGAAGTGGGCAGCGGAGTCCCCCAGGACTCGGTCCTTGGGCCCGCACTGTTCAATTTCTTTATCAGCAATTTGGACTATGGGGTGAAAAGCAACCTGTTTAAATTTGCTGATGATACCAAAATTTGGGGTGAGGTGAGCATGCTAGCAGGGAGGGAAAGACTGCAGCGAGGCCTGGATAAGTTACAGGGGTGGGCTAACAAAAACAGGATGGGCTTCAATACTGACAAGTGCAGGGTGTTGCACTTGGGCAGTAGTAACCAGGAGCACACTTATAAGATGGGAAACTTCCTTTTTGAGAGCACGGATGCAGAAAGGGATCTTGGAGTCATTCTTGACTCCAAGATGAACATGGGCCGACAATGAGAGGTCACGATTGGCAGGGCTAACCGGACCTTGTCATGCATCTACAAGTGCATCTCAAGTAGGGCCAACGAGGTGATCCTCCCCCTCTACGTGACACTGGTCAGGCCACAGTTGGAGTACTGTGTCCAGTTCTGTGTGCCCCATTGCAGAAGGGATGTGGACAAAATTGAGAGAGGGGTTCTGCAGGGCTCGGTCCTCAGGCCTGCACTGTGCAATATCTTCATCAGCGACTTGGACAAGGGTGTAAAAAGCACCCTGTTCAAATTCGCAGATGACACTAAGTTGTGGGGGTAAGTGGGCATGTTAGAAAGGAGGAATAGGCTGCAATCAGACCTAGACAGGTTACAGGGGTGGGTGGATGAGAACAGGATGGGTTTCAACAGCGACAAGTACAAGGTATTGTACCTGGGGAGGAAGAACCTGCAGCAGACCTACAGGCTGGGGAACTTCCTTCTCATCAGTACAGAGGCAGAAAAGGATCTTGGAATCATTACTGATGGCAAAATGAATATGGGCCGACAGTGTGGGGACGCAGTCAGGAAGGCCAACCATATCTTGTCATGCATCCACAGATGCATCTCAAGCAGGTCCAGGGAGGTGATCTTCCCCCTCTATGTGACACTGGTCGGGCTGCAGTTGGAGTACTGTGTGCAGTTCTGGGTGCCCCACTTCCGGAGGGATTTGGACAACATGGAGAGGGTCCAGAGGAGGCCACTCACATGATCGGGGGAAGCAGGACAAGCCCTACGAGGAGAGGCTAAGGGACCTGAACCTGTTAAGCCTCCACAAGATAAGGCTGAGGGGGGATCTAGTGGCCATTTACAAACTAGTCAGAGGAGACCAGCAGGCATTGCGGGGGGGAGTCCCTGTTCCCCTGAGCACTACCAGGAGTGACCAGGAATAACTGTCACAAGCTGGCAGAGGGTAGATTCAGACTAGACATCAGGAGGTGTGACTTCACTGTCAGGGTGGCTAGGATCTGGAGCCAACTTCCAAGAGAAGTGGTGCTGGCTCCTACCTGGGGGTCTTTAAGAGGAGGCTAGATGAACACCTTGCTGGGGTCGTTTGACCCCAGTACTCTTTCCTGCCATGGCAGGGGGTCAGGTCCCTTCCGACCCTACCAACTACGAAACTATGAAGAGTTGGCAGCTGAGCAGTGCCAGGACTGGGGATCTATTGGTGAGGCAGCCAGCAGTGAGCTGGGAATCCTGTCCAGCCAGGGGCTCGCTGTTAGCTGCCCCACTGTTAGACTGGGGCAGGGGGCTGGGACCTGGCCCTTTCCTGCAGCTCTTTTCCAGGCCCTGCCCCCTTCCAGTGATTGGAGGCAGGGGTCTGGGAAAAGTCTTCTCCCCCACAGGTCATTCCCAGCTCCATGTATCGATCACCCAGTCAGGGCAGAGGACGGGGTAAGAGCTGTATGGGAGGGAACTCTTCCCATCTACCACACTGATTGCCCATTTGGGGCATGGGGCTGGAAAACAGGTGCGGGGGAGGGGCATAGCTTAGAGCTGGCTGGGGCCAGCCTCAGACAGGGACAGTGCCAGCCAGCTGTGAGGAAACCCCACTGGATGCAGAACTCGTTCCCATGTGCACCAGGTGGGAGAGCTCTGGAGCATCTGTTTTCTCACCCAGTGCACATCAGGACCCCTCCTGATGGCTGCTGCAGTTGGGCAGAGCAGAGTGGGAGCAAATCTGCTCCCAAGTGGAAGCACATGTAGATGTGCTCCCCAGTAGGCTTAATACACAGTAAGTCTACTTGAAATTTATTGCACATGTAGATACACTCACTGAATATGATACTACAACCAGTTACACTACAGTACTTTCACCAGTCTGTACTTACTTAGCATATTAATGAGGATGTCATTGGAGACTGTTAAAATCCTTGCTAAAAGTCAAGGTATGTCACCTGCACTGCTCCCCACATCCACAGAGCCTCTCGCTTTATCACAGAAGGAGATCATATTGGTCAGACATGACTTGTTTTTGGTGAATCTATGCTGACTGTTCCTGAGCACCTTGTTCTCCTCTAGGTGCTTCACAATGGATTCCTTGAGGATCTTCTCCATGATCTTTCCAGGTATAGAGGTTCATAGATTCATAGATTCATAGATGCTAGGGTCGGAAGGGACCTCAATAGATCATCGAGTCCGACCCCCTGCATAAGCAGGAAAGA
>NW_017728931.1:129116401-129118681 GCF_001723895.1 Crocodylus porosus
CGGTTTGTCTTCCCTTAAGGCCATCAATGGTGGTAGTTGCATGGGGATGCTGATACACAACACCCTCTGGGCACTTTAATTAGAATGGTTCCAGAGCCACTGCCCCCCTCCCTGCCCACCACTCCCAGAGCACTTGTATAAACACCCTAAATCTCTGTCTCTTCCATAATGGGTAGGATTCTTCCCAATGGAGGAGTTTGTGGAAAGGGTTTGAACCTCACATATTTCCTGTGGTTGTTCTATTATGACTTGTAGCTCATTGTAAAACATTAGCAGATGAACATGAATTTTAGATTGTAATGAGCATGAAGGAGTGCTGTAATTCTCACATTATTAATAATTAATGCATATTCTGCTATTGGGTTGAGAAAAGTACTGTACTCACAGCCCCAGGGACAGAAGCCTGTTTTTTATTTACAGTACAGGTGCCACAAAGACAACAGCAATGCAAGTTGACCTTATACCATCCTGGAATTGGCAGTTCATTTTCTAGAGCCATTATATCATTGGATGCTGGTTAATTCTAGCATCCAGTGCATTGGTTCTGTGAAACTGGAATCTATCCAGTTAGAGCTCTACAGAGATTTTCAATTTATTTCAAACACCCAGCATACAACCTTCAGTCACTACTGACTGACAGTGGTAACCATTTCCAATCATTATTAAATGATTTTTGAACTGGTGACTGTAAGTGGCTAGCTCCCATTCTGTCTGTTCTATTCACACATGGTATGGCATAAAAGTAAAAAAGAAAAGAATACAGAAAGATATTTTGATATTAAATTTTCAAATGTAAAGAGAGAGGGGGTTGACAGAGACTGTTTTAATTGAATCAAAGTAGCATCTTATGGGACTGGATATGCCACATCTCAGTTGTAATTTATTCATTTGATTTCTCATACAAAATGAATAGTTCTTATAATAACCTGACTACTGTGGAAAAAAAGCATAATATGAGTTACGTGCATACTAATTTGCTACTCACTCTGCTGTTTAGCAAAATGAGCCCCTAAAGTACAATTTTTGTGACAAGGATACAAGTCAATTATTTCACTGCACAGTTTGTTCCTTTAAACACTGCACCCTCAGCTATTTATATCCAAATAACTGTATAAAGTGTAATTTTTCTACCCAGAAAAAAGAAGCAATTCACAAACATGCCGGTCCTTTCTGAAAAGATGGCATATGTTAAATCCATCTATTCCTACCTCACGAGACAGCAGGCATCAAGACACCCAGTAAGTAGTAAAATAAGAACTTTTATAAAGAGCAAACAGAAAATATCTGACCCCAACATACCAGTCTTCAGGGTGCAACACATAAAATAATCTATTGTCTTTTTCCCTAGACTCCTTAATCCACATTTCCCCTGGGAAAAAAAACAGACTAGAACAAAACAAAACACCTTTTAAATTAGTCTTTTCTTCACTTTGGCAGAGCAAATCCTTGACTTGGACAAATCTTTACTTTCTTCCCTTTTAAAAAGCACAGGGTGGCAAACTATACAGTCTTTGAGACAAAGACCATCTTTTTGTTCTGTTTGTATAGAACCAAACACTATGGGATCTTAGTCTAAAAGTCACATTCAGAGAAGGTACTTCAATACAAATAATAACAAATTGGAAAAATAGTCAATGATCGGAGGTGACAGAGTTTTGTTGAGTCCAACCTGAGCTCATAACCTAAACTTTCTGTGCAGCAACAAGAATTTCTTCCAACAGACCACAGGATCCATTTTGTGAGGTTTTCTTATTTATGTTTTAAGTGGCTTCCTTCCTTCCCCACCACGCTACATTTAAGATGTGGCTAACAGGTTAATCATGCCTTAAATAGTAGGGATGTGCGAAACTTCGGTCCCTGATTCAATTTGGTGGAGCTTCAGTCTGATTCAGTGGCTGGATCTCTAAATCTGAAATGAATCAAAGGACCCTTGAATCTATCTGAATCAATTTGGAACCCTTGATTTGGAGAGGGTGGAGAGATCCAGCAATTTGGACGTAGATACAGCTTTAAATGTTCTTTCTACATACATCTAGGTAGCAGGAGCTCTGAATACTGCACTGCTGGGACAGATGTAGCATCCCACAAAAGCATGGGGGGCTCCCCAGCACACTCACCAGACCCAGAAGTGGACCAGAAGGTCCACTGGGGAGTGTGCTGGAGGCCCCTCCCATGCCCCTCCCCCTCCAGCTTGATGACTGGTGCCTCCTTGGTCTGGGAGGGGGCACTTGGGGTCCCCCCTGTGGCCGATTGTTGAGACAGGGGGACATGCCCCCCCCC
>NW_017728931.1:129119776-129124233 GCF_001723895.1 Crocodylus porosus
CAGTCTGCCAGCGGAGGTGGTTCAAGCACCTACATTGAACACCTTCAAGAGTAAATTGGATGCTTATCTTGCTGGGATCCTATGATCCCAGCTGACTTCCTGCCCTTTGGGCAGGGGGCTGAACTCAATGATCTCCTGAGGTCCCTTCCAGCCCTGATGTCTATGAAATCTATGAAATCTACTTCCAGGTTCACTGCCACACAGGCTGGAGAGCCTCCATGCTTCTGTGGAATGCTCCATCCACCCCAGCACTGCAGTGATCATGAATTGCACTGCTACGTCAAGGTATGCAGACAAAAATCTTTTAAAACTGCCTGTGTCTGAATCGCTGATTTGCTGAAACGGCATTGAATCTGAAGATTTGGAGTCAGCTGAATCAAATCAGGGATAGTGATCTGAATCAACGGATCAATCACTGTCCCTGATTCAGGGCCTGGCCAAACCCCACCTCAGCTCAACACTGTGGAAGGGAAGTGAGGGCTGCTCTAGCACCCCCCCAGCTTCTAGCCTGAGCCACTGCAGATATGTACCTACATTTTCTCAGTCCAGAGGCAATGTCTGTACAGTTACAAACTAGTTCAGCCTAGCCAGGTTAGACTAACCTGCAAAAATCAAATTGATTCAGGCTTTTTGAATATCTGTTTCTGGCCTGGGTGAAAAGAAACAGGAAGTTTCTGATGAACTAAGTATTGCTATTTTGTCATTTGTTGATCACTGCCATCTTTGTTTTAGCATTTCAGCTGTACAATGATGCAAAATCCTTTAAAATTCATTGCAAATAATGAAAAAAATTAGCAGGAAAAAACTTCAAGTGTAGCAGTACAAGACAAGTATATACATAGTGGTGAAGGGACTGGGGACACTTTGAACCACAGATTTTCCAAACATGGAGCGTGGATCTGAGATTTCTAAGGGATGGTACATAAAGTGGAAAAGAAAAAGACAAGAGGGCCAGGAGGAAGTAGGAGGTAGAAATAGTTATGAAATATCCATTTTCCACTTGGCAGAGTCACTTTTATCTCAGTAGCTTCTCATAGGAGAGACAGTGCAACCAACCGTTTGTGTGGGGGGGGAGGGGGGCAACCCAGCATAATTGTATGGTAAATCTCTTGAAATTTCTTGTGATTTCTTGGCTTTTCACAAAGCCAGATTAAGCAACCAACATGAGAGAGGATTCCAGTTCCTGGACTCCTGTGATTGTTAAATTCTCTTTAAAACTGCAATTCTCTATACCTGCAGAAATCTTAAGTGGGTCAGTGTCCTATCTCCTCTGCCTCTAGTACTATGAAACAACTTTGTTTACTACCTAGATAATAAGCAGAACTGATCACTTTCAATTTGTTGATACTGTTTCATCAAAATGTCACTTTTATCATTTCAGATCTAAAGTGGGGAGTATGGCTTCTTGGAAAGGCAATACTGGAGCACAACAGTACACATTAAAATCCTGCAGGTTTTCCTATCAAGTTTTCTTCTCAGAAGGGTGAGATGGGTGGCATGCAGATATACTCCAGAAAGTATGACCTAAAACTGCATGTGCCTCAGGGATTTATGCAAAATCCCTCTTCTTCTTTCCTGCCCAACTCTAACTGCCTAAGGAGGTTTTGCAGTCCAGGCTGCAAAACTCAAGCAGGCCTCTGGGTAAATATTCAGGTGGCTCGTCCATGCTGAGTTCTTTACTGATGTCGTTATGCTCTTACCAGTACTTGAGCTAGTAACTTTAAAGGCATGTCTACAAGAGCTGGAATCACAAAGTTGGGTGAGAGTTTGTAGATAAAGCCTAAGCCACAGAGATTTAACACTGTGGAGATGCAGATGTCCCAGTGGATGAGATTGGAGCTCATGAAAATAAACATCAGAGCTGATGCTTTCACCCTTCCTCGGTTTGGAAGAAAGCCGTTTCTATTGCACACTGCTCCCTTTTATCAGCACATATAACTCAGGGAAAGGAATGATTGTACATGGGGACAAACTTTTAGAAGAGCTCGCTAGCCCATAGCTTCCTTGGCAACACTTGTGGTGGATTTCCAAAAATGTGCCAAGCATTTGCCCAGATTCTAGAGTTGTGGCTTTTGTTTTCAAACCTGGCCCCAATTATGGGTGCTTAACCCTTCTGAGGAGTCCGACCACACAACGGATTGTACTAGATAACTGCGTTACATGGCTATTGCACTGGATGGGTCTCTGGGTCTGGATAGGCGTTATAGTTCTAATGGGAGAAATGCCACTCACTCACTAGAAACTGGGGGTGTAAAGGCATTACTGCAGTTTCTTCTGCAGGAGACATGTTGATTCTGGGAGAAAGATCTTCCTCATTTCAATGTGGGGAGCAGGGGAAAGGAGATGGCTACAGGCTGGAACACCTGTACGTTTCTTCTCTCAGGAAGATTTCTACTGCTGCAGATTTCTGAAAAATGAATGTCTGTCCATATCCTCTGTATACGCTCTACAGAGGTTGCACCTACATGTGACGCTACAGCACCACAGCAATGCGCTATGGCGACATAGTGTCTGTTCGCATCTATACGTGAACAACAGCAATTTGGCAAAGTAGCTGCTAAAAATAATGGTGTGTTGCACGTATGGCTCAGTATAGGATGATATTGCTCTGTTATTTAGTTCTTCCTAAAATTACTAGCCCAACTACTAGTAGTCTTGAAAGTACTTAATCATGGTGCAGTAACAAAGTCACCATAGTGATATGCGTAGACACATCCAGAGAGCCCTGAAAGGCTACACGTTTTCCCAGAATGAAAGGCTCTATATCAGGAAGGCACTCAGGTGGGGAGTCTTGGGTATGCAGGCTTTTCCTGCTGGGGGAGAAAATGAAAATGTTTTGCACCTGCAGTAGGGGGAAGAGCCTCTACTCTCTTCTGGGAATAAATGCTACTTGCTTTGCTGTTTACCAAGTCTGTGCCTATATCATCATTCCATGGCCTCTTTGTGCAAAGCAGTCCTTAAGGAGACTGTGAGGGACACATAACAATACAAAGTGATATTAAAAAAAAATACCGATTCTCATAAGGCAGGCATACTACACTGTTCTTTCACTTATTTTTGTGCGTGTCAAGCATCCTGCCATTTACTGGGTTATCACAGTAGCTGGGGGACCAGAGGCAGGATCAGAAGGGGTTAGTAAAAGGGAATTAAATGTAGACAGATTGCTCTGCTACTGCCTCACATCCTCCATGGTGATTTACACCTATGCACAGTACGTTTGAAATGTTGCTCTCAGAGTGACAAGTGGAACAGGGAGAATAGGCGGCATTTTATACTTGCTGTACACTAGTACCCACATCAGGCAGGGGAGAATCAGCCCCCCTGCAAAAAAGGAAATCATGACGCACTTATTTCTAGTTCCCTGTTATTATAATTCCTTCTATTCTGTGAGAAGAGAGCAGCTTAGATCGCAGTGTTATTCATCCCCCCCACAAGGCAAGAAATCCTGAGTAGAATTTCAAATAATTCCTAATGACTTTACTGGCCCAGGGCAGTACAAAGGATATGAACCATTTCTTTTAAGCTCTGCTTTGTAGGTTAGGATGCATCTACATAGCTGAACTTCATTGATGAGTGTTACAACTATTTTGCAGAAATTAAAGCCAAGAGAAAGGTCTATACTATAGAGAGATAATTAATGTAATGCCCTAAGGACAGGGTGGAGGATAGGGGTGGAAATGCATACGATTCTCTGCTAGAAGTACTGGGAAAACAACATGTAGTAATGCAAGGAAACACAATGCCACTTATTATTTAAAGCTGGAGGGAAAGTAGAAGTTGAAAATAAATAATTACTTCTACACAGTAGTGGATTTTGACATACACTGTTAAATTTTTATACTACTTAAAAGAAACTGATTGTTCTGCAACAAAACCATGAAAGCTTGAATTATATGCCTCTGGCAGAAGACGAACAGCATATATCTCCAAAGAAAACATGCAATGTCAAATCAATACCTTCTCTTATAAAAATAAAGAGACTGAGAGAGTACAATTGCAAAAATACAAACAAGCCTAGTGCATACTCAATCTTGAAATCCATCACACACAAGAATTGCCTAAATCACCCATAGTACAACACATAACCCACTACAAAATAGCATAACTTCTTTCACTTGGTTTCTTTCACTCTTAATAAATATAAGCATGTATGTACGCGTGTCGGCACGGAGATAAAGGGAACAAATCTAAAGTCTTGAAAAGTATCTAGATAGAGAAAACAGAATGGAAAACAATGATTTTATTATAGTTTCATAGCTTCATAGTTTTATGTTTGCTTCTTTTTTAACAATCTATATAGAGTACAAATTACACTACTTTTATAGAATTCTAAAGGTGAGTTGGAGGACGAACCTTTATAGGAAGGACAGAAAGCCCTATTACATTCTGTAAATTTTTAGTTACTATACACCTTATCCATAGGCCCCTATTTGTTTCATCCCTCTTCAGTTCCATAG
>NW_017728931.1:129124383-129132613 GCF_001723895.1 Crocodylus porosus
TGCAGAGGAATACTGAATTCATTTCCACCCATTGATGCCATTAGCATGCTACACAGCAAACATGCTAATATAACCAGGTGTCAATGTTTCCCCCTTTTTCCTTTCTTTCTTTTTTACCTGAAACGGTGTGATCCTTTGGGTCTCTCAGTATCTTGAGTCTTGCATGAGGGAAAATGTATTGAAGAGGCTTCCCATTTATCTGAGGAAAATATAATATACATGTCATTAAAAGGTGTGTCTCCCTATGCCTGAAGAAGGGTGTTGGCACCTGAAAGCTTGCAAAGCGCAATTTTTCCAATTATTTAGTTGGTCTAATAAAAGATATCACATCTACTTAAAGAACCTTGTCTGCCTATGTCCTTAGACCAACATGGCTATAACCAACAGCCTTTTTCTTTAAAAGAAAAGAGAGAGAAAGTAAAATCCTATTAAAAAATATTTGATTTGGGCAGATTAGGCAAAAGCTTTTTTTTTTCTTTGTGATTTAAATGGTCTCTAGGATTTAAACCATGTTTGTTAAAATTGGGGTATCTGAAGTAGGCAGGTAAGTGAAATTCTGGTTATTGTTTCCATATTACTATATCATATTGAGAATCATTTTAGTTCTCATACTTGGAATTGGGTATTTAGCACAAATAAAAAGTCTATAGCATTTTCTAATAGGTGTTTAACCATGAGGTTTGTGATGCACAAGGAGACAGCAAACTAAAATAAGCAATAGCCTGTGAAAGTTTTAGATGGATGTATAAATGTTCACAAAGGATTGTTTTCGTCTCAGCAAAAACAAACATGTTGAGTCAGTTCAACATCTCAGATTATTTTAATATATCCTTTACCATAATAATGTATTGAAGTACAAGTTACTTGTTATGTAAACAGATCAGGGATCAGGACTCTCTCCATCTACAATCCAGTTTCTCTTTTGTGTAAACCTCATGCTCCTTTAATTAAATTAGTTAATTCTTTAAGGCCAAAATTTTCATAGAAAAATGCCCAACTCTCAAAGACAATCAGGACTGACAATCTTTACCCATTAGTAATAATTTATATTAAGTCTTGTGGCAGCCCCTATTTTGTGGATCTCCATTATGAGTCTGTACAGTTTGCACTACGGAGTGGTGTCCTCAAAACTACCAGGATTAACAGATCCATAGCATCTGTGAGTACTGGATGCATAATGCACACTGACCAGTGAGCTATATATAGATACTCTTCACCTATCTCCATTGCAGGGTTTATGGGGAAAGATTACTGTGGTGCTAGACCTCAGATACACTCTTATTCCAATCTTTCCCCAAATTTATCTTCCAGAGGGAGAACAGCTCCCAGCCCATGTCCAACATGGTTTGTGAGACTGTACAGATATAGTTTAAGCAACATTTTAAGGCTAAAGTTATGGCTAAATTTTGCAGCTGTATCTTAAAATGACGACCAGCTTGCAAGAGCATTCCAGCCAGACTCACATACTCCTGGGTCAGCATTATTAAAAACAGATGATGTGCCACAAAGGTTAGCATCTGAGCTGTAAGCAGTTTCTGTAATTTATTTACTATTCATGAAGTATTTAGCACTTGAATGTTGTTTTTGCTTCATAGATCACAAAGGGCTTTACACAGAGAAGGATGAGTATTATGAAGCACCTACAGAAAAGCTAGGTGTTGTTTTCTCTACTGGATAGCCTAGGGATGGTGTTACAGGTTATCTTTAAACCATCATAGAGGCACTTAAAATGGGAGCATTCTCCTGTTAAAAGGGAGTTAACCCATGTTGAATACCCTCAAAACATATTAAAGTTATGCCAATTCAAGCAATGGTTGTCTTTTATTCATTTTACTCAGGTTGTTCCAGAGTATTATTAGTCTGTTCCAGGGAGATAAAACACTCTACTCTCATTCCTTCAGCACCCTGGGATACATCATTCCCAGCCCTTCATGGGCAAAATTGCAACCCAATTCAACTCGACTGCCCAGGGGGTGGTCTTATTCCCAAGCCAACACTCTCTCCCATCCCGCAGGGGGTGTGATCCCAGCCCACTCTGAGCACCCAAGTGCAGGTCACCAGCTTGCATCTTACTCTAGCACCCCTGTGCACTGGGCTGGCTGGCCATTGGTGCAAGGACAGTGATTAAAAAAACCCCACTTAACTGCAATAAGCATAGGCAATTTGCTTTCAGTGCTGGACTCTACACCCATCCTGCACTGCATCATGGCTCAGTTTCCCCTCCCCCCAGCTATTAATTTAAACTGAACCACTATTCACTTGAAATGGCTCTGTCAGTGCCCCCACCCTGTCCCTGCTAACCAGCCTACACAGCGAGTCCACGGGTCTCAGCTTTGTCCCAGCATGGCACGGAGCAAACTTGCTGGGTCTCAGCTCTGCCTCGGTGTGGTATGCCTGCAGCAAGCCTGCTGGGTCTCAGGTGTGCCCTGATGTGACTGTTAACCCAACTCTTGGCCCAGTGTGGCATAAAGCAAACATGCTGGGCCTCAGCGCTGCCCTTGTGTTGAGTGCTAACCCAACTGCCCCCAACCCAATCCCAATTAAGTGAAACACATGCACGGTTTGGGGCCTTTTTTCTTGTTGCTATTATTTTCACTCCTTTCTCTTTATTTCTTCATCCTGATCATTCACTTCATACAAGTTTTTTATCAAGACTTTTGCCCTCCTGCCCATGGCTCCAGCTGGCTCTTGCTGACTGCAGAGTGAGGGAAGCCACATGGTAGCTTCCCTGCCTCCAAGTCACATGCCACCTTCCTCCTCTTCTTCCACCCCAATGAGGGATGGGATGCCCCATTCGCTGCCTCCAAGTCACATGCCACCTTCTGCCTCTTCTTCCACCCCAATGAGGGACTGGTGAGCAGGGCCCCTGTCCATGCCCTGCTCACCAGTCCATGTAGTGGCAAGTCATAATGGTGCAGGTCGGAGATGGCATTCAGCTTTCGCCTGTGATTGTTCTAAAACTGTTCTAACTTTATGACTTAAAAATGTTTTAAAGGTGACTTGTAAGAGCACCCAAACTTCTGTCAACTCTGAACTATTATTAGTAGTATTAAAGTGGAATTTGAGGTTCCAACATATATCAGAGATTCTTGAACACTTTGCTGTACGCTCAGTCCCAAATCTTAAAATCTAAATAGGATACAATGACAAAGAATGAAACAAAGGTCAAGTGATGTAGTCAAGGTCACTCAGAAGTTCAATAGACAATCTGTAATTTGAACCCACATCTCCTGTCTCTTATTCCAGTGCTCTATGCACTGAATGCAACTGCTGTAACAGAAATGTTCCCATTTAAGTTCCACTGATTTTGATGGGAGCATTATTAGGCTCTATGAAGTGCTGGACAAGATATGTTATCCTGCTTTGCTTTGTGAAATGAGCTAAATAGCCAGATTCAAACAAAATGCAGATTAGATCAGGGTTGGACCACAGGTTTTATAGGATACAAGCACTACAGAACAATTCAGAGACAACTGTAAGTACTATAGACAGAATCTGTGGACTTATAATATAAATCTGTCATGACATTGGGTTTCACACAACTACAACTGTGTAAAGTAACAGGGATATTTAAAGACCACAAGCAGCCAGAACTTTTTGTTTTAATTATTACTAGCAAATATAGCACATAAAACATGATTAAAGAATCATGTTTGAAAAAAAGTTGGTTAATTAATGCTGTCTGAAACTATAAATGTAGGTTTATTCTACTGGATTTTTTTTTAAACTACAAAATATTTTTAAAAATCTACTGGATTATTTTTTAAAATACACAATGTAACAATATATGAAGCAGTGCTATAAACGTATAGGGGTAGATCCTTCACTAAAATAAAATGATATAACTCAATCTGTTTATCTAAAGTGACATCAAATTACCCTAAATCAGGGTAACATCAAATTACTTCATAAGCAGCACTTTATAATATAGTTTGTTTTACACTTATTCATAGGATCACTGCTTTTTTTAATAGATAATAATCTAGGAATCCACACCACCATATTCTATATTTACTCACTGACAAGTCAATCAGAGGAAATAGATGAGAGCTTTATTTATCTGCTGGTTTTCAAGAGCTCCACTTCCAGAATTTTATGATCATTATAAATCTTGGTGATTTGTAAGCTTATGAATGGAAGTATTAAGGTTTATTTGCAGCAGGAGCTCTATATTCCTGTTACTGTTGAAAGGAACCAATGCTTAAATTGAAGACGACATTAGGTTGTTGCCTGTTGAATAAAGTCTGGGAGGAAAGTGGCAGAAAAAATAAACACCAAAAAAATGTTGCTATAAGCAGATGCTACAAGTGAGATTGGTTGTGTCAGATCTGATTAGCAGGGGTGTTTCCACTTCACCTTGTGCATAGAAGTAAAGGATCTACATGGATTTAAGACAAAGCCTTTAAGAATTTAACTTGTTCACCTGTTCTCCCTCTGGCCATTTTTGTAGGCAAACTCCATTCACTTGCATCAGAACTGAATAACTAGGCTTCAAATCTGATGGTCCCTTCAGTCCCCCACAGTAAATGAATTACTCATTGGAGGCAATGAAATCTTGTCAGTGTAAATCTGACCTCTGTGAGAGGAGAAGCAGGTGCAGAGGAAATTTGCATTTCCCAAACCTAAATCCAGGTCACAGGACTGCAGCTGCGGCTGTGCTGCACCAGTCAGATGCGATATTGGCTCTGCTGGATAAACAAGGAATTTCTCAGCCATTTCTGAGCTGAGATCAGTGTTCAGAGAGTTCAGGGGACAGGCTTTCCCCCTGCTCTGCTCGTAATTCTCCAGTCAGGGTGGGATAATTTCTACCTTTACCAGTGCTCTCCAGTCATTCCTTGTATTACATTTCCAGCTGATTTTGACTTCAGATCACATTTTCAGCATAGTGCTTTGCAAGTCCTAGAGGACTGCATCCCAGTGAGTAACAGGGAAAATAAAGACAGAAGCGCTCCAGAAACTTTGGCTCTGGTTGCATGTTACAAGTTTGTAGTCAACAAATGCTGCTCTGAAAAGTGGAATTAATTCAGTGTTATCAAATAGCTGGGAACACGGGTAAACTTGCTGAGGCCTTCTGGAACTGTAAAACATGAACTCTGTTTAATAGGAACAGCCTTTCCTTCCTGTGTTATCTGGCATCTAGGCACTTTTCTCAGTGCATCTGAGATGGAGAGGGAGCCAGACAGAGTCCTATAGCATAAACAGGACAGGGCACTAAAGTTCCTCAGGGCTTTATTAAGTAAATGGATGGAAAATGCATATACAGAAATTCTTCCCTCAGTGGTTGCACCTTCCACCTTTGGAAGCCAATAACATTCTGTCCGACAAATTCAGAAGGCTGTGACCAATTCCATGAAGCCTGACTGAGCTCTGTTTTTAATGATTTCACACCTCTTCCCCACCAATAATTGAGCCAGATGCTGCAGCCTTGACCTTTGCAGCCTGACGGTTGCGTAAGCTAATAGTTAAATGTGCAAAGATGGAGTTTGCAGCTGGAGGCCTGCCCTTACAATCTTGACAAAGGCATTTGCCTTCATGCTCCTCTGTCTAGAACTATCTCCAATGGATGACAAGGGGCATGGGATGTTTTGCCCCATCTACTAGGGAGTGTAACGTCTCTAGATTTGCATACACAAGGGTGGAATTTTTTTTCACTTAGGGGACAACCAAAATACAGCTTGTAATCAACTATTAAGTTATCTGCCCTTCGGAGATCTGCAGATGTTTTTCTATTGCTATACTTGTGTTCAAAGGGGATAATATAATCACTCCTACACTTCAATTCAGTAACTCAGGGTTGGATACAAGCTGAGCCTTCTATAGCAGTATACACAGGGAAATGAAATTCTGCTCTTGGCGCTCACTATGAATAAGGACTGACAGTATGACCGTTTGTCCCTGAGTTCTCCGATTCATTAAGAACCGTTGACTTCATCACTAGTTTTATCTGGGTCAGACACAGGAATCAGGCAAAGGAAGCAAAGGCAGAAGGCTATTTCTTACATGTGGGTACATCTACGTGTGCCATTAAGGCGACATGATAAATTCCAATGCAGTTTGTGCCAGTCAGCTTCTCCCAGGCACAGCATCTACATGTGTGCCCAGAACAGCAGTACTTTGAGCCAGGAGAGAGCAGCCCCAGGCTGGCAGAGAGCCCAGGGGGGTCAGCCTTGGGCTCTGGGTGGCAGTGTCAGGCAGCAGAGGGGCTGGCTGGGGAATGAGCATGCTAAAGTGCGGGGCTAGGCAGGAGGCAGCCCCCTGTACTTTAGTACCCTTATGTCCCAGCCAGCCCCTGTCACCATCTACATGTGGGTTTCAGCGGAGTTAAGTACTCTGCCATAAGATAGTATTGTCAGGGCAGAGTTAATTTACTACAGAGCTAATTAGTCAACTGCAGTAAAGTGCATGTGTAGATGCATCCTGTGTGTCCTTAAGCTAACACTGCAAAAGTAACCAATTTGGACTTTCATAGATTAGCTAATTTTGCCCCAGTCAATATTGTTTTCTTTCTTTCTCTCGCTCTCTGTTTTATGGGAACTCTGAACAAAGATTTGGAGACTGTACATGGCAAAAGAAGTAATATTAAGGGATCTCAAAAGATGAGAGCCGTATTTTCCATGAAGGCAGTCCTGTGCATTTGAACACCCCTGACAATTTGCAAGTCTGGAAGGGAAGAATTTGAGAGAAACTCCAAAAAGCAAGCTCACAAAGTCTCCACTCCAGTTCAAGAAAGCAGTCCAGGTAGGGAGCCAATACTTTCCTAAATTGTTCATATTTAATAGTCCACATTTAATGTGGCATTGCATTGCATACTAGTCATCCTCTGTCATTTAGCACATACCATACTGCTCAGTGACTGAAAGGATGACTAATTGTTTGCTAAATTGCGTAAAGAAAAATCTCTTGACCTATAGTGAAGTGGTTGCTGATGATTCATCTCATAGTGGGGTAGATGATGAGATTTTCAATTAATCTAAAAATAGAAATGAAAAATTTGTCATCAGATTTCTAGAGAATTTATGAAGATAAAGGAGATTCAAGGGATCACTCAAAAGAAAAGCCTTTTCAATTTTAGTGTAATCTTGTTCAGAGTCTGAAAATTAAAAGTTAAACAATGGCTACAGCTATGGAACAACCATTTCATACCTTGCATGTCATGTGGAGCCTCTTGTATCTTCATCCCAAAAAACAGCCTCCCAGGTCTATTCCCTTTCCCTTGACCCTTGTGCCATTCAGCACCATTTTTCATCCTAGAAATGCTGCCCCAAAAAGGCTTGATTCAGATGTCATTCCAAAGGGGTTGGTTTAGCTCCAGGAATCAAAATGGGGCAGGCATTCCCCAAGGGGCTGAATTAATGGCCCTTGAAGCCTTGGTATTCAATGGGCAGTAGGAGGTCAGTTTTGGAAATGTGACTTGCATGCTACAATGGAAAAGTGGCCCCATTAACATATAGAGCAATGGATGAATCACTTTGTATGTATGTGTTCACATGTGTGAGAAAGAGTGCTAGAAAATAAAGTCTATGAGCAGGGTTTTGCCAACTGCCTACTTCTCCTTGATTTCCAGACATGATCACCCCACTACCCTATGCCAGCGCAGAAAGTAATTTCCTTCTTGAATCCTTCCTCAAAATCCATTTCCTGTCTTTCATTTTGCACTTATAACTATGCACAGAAAACTAACAGGAAATACAGGAAAAAATCTGGATTTTTTTGCTTTCTTCCAGGACAACATTCCTCTCAAGTACTGCACTTGAAGCCTTCTCAGGCTTTCATGTTTTTCTAACCCTTCTGTTTCTCATTCTCATGCCTTGCGGTGTCCACACTCCTCCCTACATTTTTTGTATATTTCTTATATTATCTGTCTCAGCAGTGTCAAACTTCCCACAGGCCAGATGAGTGGCAAAGACCTGTCCAGAGGCCAGATCAGGCCCGCGGACTCTCCTGGCCTGCCCTTTCCAGGCCAGATCCAGTGCATGTGGTGCCTGCTCCAGGACTGCATCTCATGTGCAGCCTGCTTCAGGACCTGTACTGTATGTAGCACTGAGACGCTCTCTCCGAGCCACTTCCTCCAACATCGCGGACCACTGTAACGGGTATGTGTGTATCTATCTCCTTTCCCTCTCAGCGTTGCGACCCCCCACTCCCCTTCCTCCTTCCACATCCCCCCCACCCCCCGGGCTTAGCTGGCTAACATTGTATGGTATGTAACCTAGTCGCGTTCCCCTCCTCT
>NW_017728931.1:129132713-129162458 GCF_001723895.1 Crocodylus porosus
ATGTAACCTAGTCGCGTTCCCCTCCTCTCCCCCATCCCTCGATTGTTAGTCCCTCGCTCAGGCGCTTTGTATTTCCATCTCAACTTTGTCATCTTTTTCCTGGATTCCCCATCCAAAACATCTACTAATAAAAGTCAATCTGTTCAGCATGGATCCAGAGTGCCTGGAACAGATGACATGTCTGACACAGTCTGGCAGGGATAGCACCACCTGTAGCATAGATCCCAGACCTGCCACATGTGGGGCACATCCCAGGCCCTGCCTATGGGGCTGATCCAGTGTGTTCTGCATGTGGCATCTGTGTCAACTAATACCCAGGGGCAGCTGAGGGCCAGGTGGGAGGTATGTTTGACACACCTGATCTATGTAGTAAAGGCTTTGTAGCCAAAGAGCTGCAAGTCAATGGTAGTCCTTCCTTTGATCAACAGGCTTAGGATCAGGCTTGAACTGCCATTATTACTGACAAATAAGTTGCCTCCTGGGCTACCTACAGACATTCAAAAAGCCCGAGGCGGAATTGATCTAAGTTATACATTTTTTGGTTAGTGGTGTAGTTTAGATCAGGAGCAAACAGAACACACATTCACACTTTGGGGAGGGGGAGGGGCAAATCTTATGCCAGGTTCCACCATTTTTAATCCAGTCTATGTGTGCTGAACTTCTGTTCACCTATAGCTGGTAAAAGTCTGTACAAGTCTCCAGTTTCCAGTCTGAACCTGGCCCAGGAAGCCTGTCTTCTTCCATGCCTTAAAGTACCTAGCATACTTATTAGAGCCAAACAAATAATGCATAAAGACAACAGCAAATAGAGATTTTAGGCCTGGTCACTGGCTGAAGTATCCAGTCCATCTGCCATGCCTCTGCATACTGCTGTGAAAAGTGGGATGAGTGGGGGGTCAATGGGGCTGGAGCAGATTAAATATTGAGTGGATTCAAACTGTACATTTTATCTATTCAGGAAAGCAGTTTACATTTATTCTATTGGGAGACAGACGGTAGCTGTTACGATCTGGAACTAAACTGCAATTTGATTAGATTTAAGAATGTTAAGTAACATCACGAGTGTTGCTATGGAAACTAACATATTTAATCATATTATATTTCATCTATTATGCTATGTTGTAACAAGTCCATAGCAATTCAGGGCTGCTTCATAAAACTAGTCTAAAAGCCATGGGCCATGTCATGCATGCTAGAGAGGAATAATATATGTTAGCTTCATTGTATGGGGCCTGTAATGCACAGCCAAGCAATTCTAATTCCATGCAGCAGGGGTCATTCATACACGTAAAACTGGATGCTGTGGTATTTCAGTGCAGCAGGTGGGACTGGAAAATACTGGCATTTTTAATGCAGAAAAAAAAGGGGACGAGAATTTTTTACTGGAAGAATAATAAGTTTCTAAACTCACTGATGTAAGCAGACTACCACTGCAAGTGAAAGCATTTCTACAGCTTCTTTGAGATCATTGGGAGGAATCAGGACTCCCTGTTGGATTTAATCTGGGTTGTATTTTAACTGGAAAACTGTCCTGCTGAGGAATCACAGGAAGGAGCTTGAGACAAACAGTCACAGGTGATAATCCTCATCTGATGATCAGGATGAAGAATGACATGTGGGAGAGCTGCAATGTTTTTATGCCTTCTGGGCAGATCTGGGCTTGCCAATATAGTAGTCAGACTGAATGAAATAATGTAATTCACTTCTTTTTTTCTCCCCAGCAAGAGGCAGAAGTGGTCACTATTAATTTATTTCCTTCTATTGTTCAATGTAGTAGTTTGGACATTAAATGAGAAACTGAAGGTTGAGATTTCTTAAAGTAACTTGTGAGTTTAAACACCACTCTTTCTAGGTGCCTGACATGGACACAGGGAAGAAGGGCTGGAAGGGACCTCATGAGTTCATCTAGTCCATTCCCCTGCTCGAGATAGTACCATCCCTGACTAAATCATCTCAACCAAGTGTCTATCTGATCTTCTCTTGGAAATTTCCACAGATGGAGAATCCACAACTTCTCTAGGAAGTCTATTACAATACTTAACCGCCTTGTAATAAGAACGTTCTTACTAATATCCAACCTAAAATTTCTTTGCTGCAGTTTGAGGCCATTGCTCCTAGTCAATGGCCCTAGTCTTTACTCCCTTACAGTCACAGAATATCGGTGCGTATCTCCATCTTCTTTATAATTACTCTTCAGGTATCTGAACATCCTTACCAAATCCCCCACCATTGTTCTCCAGACTAAATAAACCTACTTCCATTTTTCCTCATAAGTCATGTTTACCAGGCCTCTAATCATTGCTGGTGTTTTTTCACTGGACTCCTTTGTCACACTCCAATCTGTCCACTTCTTTACTGAAGTGTGGGGCTCCAAACTGGACACAGTACTTGAGGTGAGGTCTCACCAGTACCAAACTGAATGAAAGAATCACATGCCTTGATGTGTGAGAGATACTCCTGTTGATACAAACCAGTATGCTGTTGGCTTTTTTTTTGCCCCACAACAAGAGTATGCTGTTCACTCATATTCATCTTATGGGCCACTGCAACCCCCAGTTCTTTATCTGCGGTGCTGCAGCTGAGCCAATCATTCCCCAGTCTGTATTTATGCATGCGGTTATTCCATCCCAAGTGCAGGAATTTGCGCTTTGCCTTACTGAATTTCTTCTGATCGATTACAGACCATTTCTTCATTTTATCCAGATCTACCCAACTTAGGGTCACTTGCAAATTTGTTAAGTCTGCACACAATCCCAATGTTCAAATCATTAATGAAGATGTTAAACAATACTGGAACAGGACAGGCCCCCGTCGAACCCCTTTGATACCTTCTCCCAATTAGAAATTGAGCAATTGATAATTACTCACTGAGCAAGCTGATCAAACCAGTTATGTATCTACCTTAAGGTACTTGAGCTTATTAATGAGAATATCATGGAAGACAATGTCAAAAGCCTTGCTAGTTGAGGTATATCACATCCACTGCTCTCTTTCCATCCACAGAGCCTATCACCTTATCATAAAAAGAAATCAGGTTGGTCAAGCATGACTTGATCTTGTTGAATCCACGCTGGCTGTTCCTGATAACTTTGTTCTTCTCTGTTCACAATAGATTTCTTGAGTTCCTGCTCCATGATCTTTCCAGGAATCAAGGTCATGCTGACTGCTTTGTAATTTTCCAGAACATCTTCCTTCCCTTTCACAGAAGTTTAGGGCTGGAAGGGACCTCGTGAGATCATCTGGGTGGGTGGGAAAGACCGCTGGGGTCAAATAACTGCAGCAGGTTGTGCGTCCAGTCTCCGTTTGAAGATCTCCAGGGTAGGTGTCTACACCACCCTCACTGGGAGTCTATTTCAGAGTCTGGTCACACGAACCATGAAGAAGTTCCTTATATCCAGTCTGAAACCTTCTTCTAGGAGTTTATGACTGTTGCTCCTGGTTTTCCCCTGGGGCACTTTGCTGAATACTTGTTCACCTAGTCCCTTATGCTCTCCCCTGATATATTTGTAAGCTGCCACCAGATCCCCCGTAAGTCTTCTCTGTTCTAGGCTAAACAGTCCCAGAGCTGTCAGCCTTTTCTCTTTCTTAAAGGTGGGCCCTTTTCTTAACATCTAGTTCCTCACATATCCTCCATGATTCCTCAAAAAGCCAATGGCTCAGAAATTATGTCTTCTACTTTCTTCAATACCTTTAGGGTGCATCCCATCTAGCCCTGCTGACATGAAAACATAGAGGTTCTCTAAGTAATTTCTGATTTGTTCAACCATTACCCCCAGCTGTTTTCTCTTTCCCTATCCTTGCTGCAAACAGCTAGCTCACCTAATCTGTGAAAACTGGAGTTAAAAAAAGTATTAAAATACTTTAGCCTTCTCTGCCTCTTAAAGATAACTGATTTTCTGAGGTTTTCTTTCTGAATATTACATTCCTTAAAGTGTCTTATATTAGACACCTCAAATTACAGGCACCTGAAATCACTAGCTCTATTAGAAAATCATGGCCTGAATTTAATTTATTTGAAGGTACAGATAAAAAGCACATGGAGATGTAAGGCTAAGTACAGACAGTCAAAAAGTCTAAGGCTGAATCGATCCAGTATTCACAGGTTAAAATAAGCTGTGTAAATTGAACTGATAAGAAAGTGAACAGACAATCCATTTTGATTCCAGAAATGCAGCCACATGCCTGCAGTGGCCCAGGCCAGAAGCTGGGGGGTGCAAAAGCATGCCTCCCTGCTTGATTGGTGCAGACAGCTTGAGCAAGGTTAGCCTGCCCACACGGGAGGGGTGGGGTGTTGCAGGGAAGGTGCAATGCAGTCTGGGATGCTAGTAGACTGTGAGTTAACTTGAATATGGAGAGGATCTGGGGCAGAAGTTCAATAAACTGATTTAACCTAAATCAGCGAAGTCTGATACTACATCCATCCAGGTTTACCTTAATCTGGTTTAGGCCATTTTGAAAGCAGTTTATGTGCACTAAACTTCTGTTGTGTCACAGATTTGAACCAATTTCCAAACACATACCACTTTGTGTGTAATTTCTGCCCCTAGCCAAAGAGAGGAAAAAATGCTTGTCTTGACTATTTTTCCCAGAAAACTGATAAAAATAAAAAGTAACATAATTTATGGGTATAAACATTAACTTCTCATTAAAAAAATGAACATGTGAAAATGGATTTTTGGCCAAAAATCAGCTTTCCAGTAGGCATCAGGGATCCCCACTATAATCCCATAAAAAAGAAGAACAACTTTTATCCCCTGCTGTAGGACACAAAGCAATAACTTCAAATTTCAGAAAAGTAGATTTAAATTTAATACCAGGAAAAATGTCCTTACTGTTATAATAGCAAGGCACTAGAATAGATTGAATAGTGTTGTAAAATGTCCTTTACTGCTGGTTTTCAAGAAGAGATTGGCTAAGCATTGGTCAAGGATGATTTAGGAGCAGCATTTCTGCATATGTTCAGTGGGTTGGACCAGAGGTCCCTTGAAGTCTCTTCCAACCAAATGATCCTATGATAAGGGAAAGTGGGAGCTTTCCAGAAAAAAAAAACCCTCCAAGAAATGTTGACAGGGAACTGTTAAGCAGCACTAGTGCTATCTGTTTTAACTAAGATGAAAAACCAAAGATGTGGCCATGGTCATTACTATCTCATGGAACTAGTTACAAAAGTAAAAGCTATAGAAATGTAAACATTCAACCACATTTTCTAGACCATACCTAGGCAGGAGAATCCAATATAATATTACCTTGTATTCTGCACAGATGTAATTCCACAAGTGGGCTGAAACTCTAGTGTTTAGAAGTGTCAGTGGCCGGATACAATTATGTACGTTCCCATATAATTTGTGATTCTCAACAGATTAGAAAGATCAGATGAGCAGGGGAATGTCTACATATTGGTCCACAGTACTAATACAACTGGAACCTTTAAAAATATTTATCCTACAGAACACTTGACCAGCAGGGTTAATTCCATTGAGTGATGTTGATAGCTCATAAAAATACCCTCTTTTCAAACAAGAAAGGCTCTAACAGCACAGAATCAGGTGGATACACTCTCAGTATAAGCAAGAAAGAGAAACATACATATGTGCCTTTATTTTTCTAAAGTCCTTGAACAGCTATAGGACTTTGGTCGCAAAGACCATACTCTGTGGTCAAACTACACTGAAAACTCTAAATTTGCAAGGCATCATGATAGCGGTTTATGGCCCTTTATAGCTAGGGAATTAAAAATATCATATTGACTAATCTGGTACACCTTAGATATAGTGGGCCAAATTCTGCCTTCACCTGCAGCCAGTGCACTTCACTGAGTCTAAGACAAAATCTGGATCAATCAGTGTGACAACCAAATTAACTAGTGAAGTATCCACTGATACCACGTATAAATCTCAGCTGCATTAATGGAATATGTTTTGTATATAAAAGGGAAATAGATAGCAAAACATTCAAGTATTAAATACAGAATAACATGCTTTTTTTTCTACCACAGTATAATGATTGGAATATATTTTTGCTTATCAGAATGGTACAATTCCTTTGTTTTGTTTAGTGATTCAGTGTTGTTACATACAGACAACTGTGAACTATACCCAGCCCCAATAACATAAGATCAAGAGTACTAAAGTGGAGAATGTTAACTAGATTTGGTATACAGCTAAGTTAAATTGCACTAGGCTGAGTCATTTTGCATGAGTATATCCAGTGCCCACATCACCTGGGTAATTCCATTCAAATATATTTAAAGTCTAATAAGAAACCTGGGTAGTTAATTCCAAAGAGTAGGACATATAAATAATATGGTTTCGATGCCACTATGAACTACTGTTGATGGCTGGTTCTGAACCCAAAGAACAGTTAAAAATGTAGGTGGATCCTGATAAACCTCTCAGCTCACACATTTTAACAGGATTAACAGGCTATCTACTGCAAACTCAAAAGGCCATATACATATCTTACTTGGTCTTGATGTTGACTTGGTGGTCTTGAATGGGATAATTTCTCAGGCAGTTTTCTGTCAAGGCCATGTCCATTCTCCAAACGAGACTCCCTGGGCTTGTCAAACCAATCTGTTTCTTCACGACGGAGATGATAGGCTTTGAAAACCAAGGACATGTCAAATGTTCTGATCCATAGCAGATAGAAGGGAAACATTGTACAGCACACGGCAAACATGCATACTGGTTATTATTTGGCCATGCAGTTCAAGCAGACTTACAGGCAAGACTGGAGACAAACATATTCAAGCATAAAAACTGACAACGCAGATGAAAATGGTAAGATCATATTTGTGTCATAAACTGATATGGATATTTAATAAAAAGAAAAAAAATTAAAAACCCCACAAGTACTGAAAGCTATAACCATTTCCCCTTACTAGTGCTTAGAAATACACTGCAGCTTTCACATTTTTAAAGGTTTCTTGGAAGTTCTGCACAGTTACAAACTGACTACTTAAAAAAAAAACATGTATCAAGGGAAGCCTGCATAGTCAAAAATGTGTTTGACAGCATTTGTAGAGGCTTGGCAAACTGCTTCTCTTGATTAAATTATTGTTCATCATAAAACACAGGAAGGGAGAAAAGATGAGGGAAGAGGAAGCTAACTTTTTAACATTTGGAGGAGAAATAAAGTAGGTTTTCTCATTTTCCGTTCCGCTGGAATGATTAAGTCCTCCTGTATGTGGATCTGTTAGTTTGCAGCAAATAAAAAAGCCAGGAAGGAGTCTTCTTTGTACAAAAAGGATGGTCTGAGACCTCTAAAGATGTGAGCCCCAGCCTTGCTCTGAACTTGTGTGGAAGGTGTTTCTAGCTGTGAATAGGTATGTGTTTGTCCTAATGGGAAACTATAGGAAGCCACATTATTCCTTTGGGTGCTGTTGGCAGTCACTACTGTGCCTTAAACATAATAGCCCAAGGAAATGTTTAGGCTTGGGACAGACAACAGATCTGGACATTAATCTTCTGCGTACCTGATTCTTTTTCCACTTAGACCAGTGTAGACAAGTATAGCATCTTTGGGTTCGTCCAGACAAGTGCAGAGGTTTGTTTCCCCAGGGACAAGTAGTAGTGGCACACTTTGTGCCACTGCTCTTTGACCCTGGGGAATGCCTGTGCCACACCTGCTCTAGCACATGGCAGATGACCCTGGGTGGGGTAGGGAAGGATGGGGCCAGCAACTGTGCTGGCCTCAGCAGCCTTACCTGGGGTCCTGGGAGCTTCCCGGGGCTGCAGCTATGGCAGGAAGCCTGGCTGGCAGCCGGAGTGTGGCTCCAACCAGCCAGGCTCCAGTTTTGGGCAGCATGCACTGCCACCATGTGTGTTGCCCTGCTTTTATTCGGTGTGGGATTTTTGACCCTGGGATCTCCCAGGGTCAACCCCCCCACTGCTGCAAGGTAGCAGCACAGGGAATCCCAGCATGTGTGGTGCATGGTGTCACAGACATGTCTGCGGCACTACATACTGCACATCCATGCTCATCTGGATGCAGTCTATGAGGCCAGATTGTCTGTTGTTTTAAAACAGCAATGTTTCGCTGAACTTAGTTGATTTAAGCTGTTTTATATCTCTTGGTGACCAGGCCACAGAGCATTTGGCTAGCTCTTCTCTGATTTACACCTTTGAGAAATCTGAATTGGATCCCGTGGTTAAAATAATATTGACATAATATGCCAAACAAATTTTCTACTGTGTAGACGCCTGTCAATGTACAGCAAAATAAGCTGGAGGTAATTAGGAAATCATTGACAATTTGAATTTCGTGTTGTGAAAATCATTATACATTTAGCAAGGGAAAAAAGACATTATTGACTTAGCAAAATAACTAAGAAATTAAAAAGTTTAAACAAAGTCAGTTTTTGCTAGAGTAACAAAACTCAACGCATTTCAATGATATGATGGTAGATTTAAAAAAAATGGAAAAGTGTGATGGTTTTGTTTCTTTTTTGTGATATGACTGGTTAAATAGATGTTTGAAAAACAATAATACTGTATACTGTAACACTTGAATCCAAGATGAGGTTTTTTTTCCCTATTAAGCATGGGAAGAAGCCCCCTCATCTTGGATTCCATTAGAAGGTGGAAGGGTGGGAGCAGGCAGCTGCTGCAACTCTGACTCCAGCCTTACTGCAGGTCACAGTAGCTGCCTGCCCTCTGCATCCTCTGCCCCCCTAATTATATGCCCATGCAGCTTCTGCCCCCTCCTCCCCCTTATTACCAGCCGTTCTCCAGCTCTGGCTCCATTCCCCCTATGGGGAGTGGATCACATGGAAACTCCATCCACTGCCCGGCCAGGCATTGACAGCACAACTCTGGCCCCAGATGCTGCTGCATGCCTGGGCAGGGGTTGCACTTGTATGTGCTCTGTGCCCAGGGGGGCATGGAGCTACATCTGTGCCTGACGGTAACCAGAGGGGGGAGGGGGAAGATGAGGAGAAAGGGGGCAGGGGAGGTGGAAAGGGAACAGAGGGTGTTGGAAGCAAGCAGGAGCAGAGATTGTGGGGGGTGCAGGTGGCAAGGGAGCAGACCCGGGGTGGGGGTCAGGTGGCAGGGGATGAAAGCACCATGGGGGTGAGGCAGGCTGCAGGGGGAAATAGTGGTTAGGGAGGGCAGAGGTCAATCAGTCTTAAATTTGTTCCCCTCAGTCCCTGCCACTCCTTTTCCCACTCTAATGGTGAGGTAGAGGATTATACATTTAGGGCAACCTCTGGAAAATTAGATTTTATACTGGAAAACTATAACAAATTTAAAAATATTCCGTATATAGAATCTAATTATCATTTCGTAGTTTCATAGTTGGTAGGGTCAGAAGGGACCTGAGCAGATCATCAAGTCCGACCCTTTGCCATGGCAGGAAAGAGTACTGGCATTGTAGGGAGGTATCTTAAATGAGAAGGCATCTTGAATTCAGGTAAATATGGTATTTTAGCTATTTATTTCCAAACCTATTTGGCTTAATCTAGAAAGGGGATTGCTAGTTATATATTAGTCAGTTTTTAAAAGCACACTGTATATGAGATAAAACACCACCTTATTTTGAACAAGTGCTGTCATCAAGGCCTTTGGGATCTATCTGTATTTGAGCTCATATATTAAGAGATCTATCTAATGCATGTACTCAAATCCCTAGTGTTAAACTGTTTGAGAACATAATTTACCTAGTAGAACAGCATGGATAAAGTAAAATGAAACATTATTAAATGTTGACGTTTGTCCAGATAATAATTAACTGATCCTAAAAAGTCATTACGATTATGTAAATCCTTCATTGTTTACAGATTTGTGTCAGTTGACTGAATTGTTATATTTATCAAGCATCGTTATAACTCATTTCAAGCCAAAACCCTTGATCAAATCTTCTGCTAAAAAACTTACGGCATACTTTGGTCCCAGATATTAGTGCTGAATACTATAATTTGTGCTACAATCAGGGAAACCCTAAAGTGGAGCTTCTTTCTCAGTTCAAGTAATTTTTTTGCTGGCCTTCTCCATTTAGAAAGCTACAGTGTATATGGAATCCTGTGAGAAAGCTTATAAATCAGGCTGTTTTTCTAAAAGCTAATATATTGTTTTAAAAACATCTATCTATCTATATATCTCCCTGGTTTTGTTTTGATTGATTCACTACAGCTTGTTTTACTTGGGATGCTGAGAAGAGCTAAGTTAAACCACTGGCTGGCTAAGAGGCTCTATCATATCATTGCTATAGCCCTGCCCCCGATAGTCTACCAACTGCTTAGAGTTTCACTGAACTCAGTAAGGTGCCATGCTGGTAAAGCAGTCCTCCTTGCACAGTTCATTGCAAAACAATGGTTTTAAAAGTTGCAGATACGCTCAGCAAAATCAATGTGATCGTGAGAACTGAAAACTCTCAGTGACTGCTTTAATTCTTTCAGGTGTCATGCAGTTTATAAATATATACACTTGGAGACTGAGAATCAATATATAGTGGCTTAAAAATTGATGAGGTATGATTGGCTTAAAAAAAAAAAAATCAGCTGAAATATAATGATCTACAGAGACATCATGATTTAAGGCCTACATATAAGAACCCATATCAACATGCAAACAGAATGAAATGAATCACAACCTGCAGAACCACAAGGAGTTTCTCATCCCCAAGAGAGAGAATTAGTAAAGAGAGGCAAGGTCACATACAATAAACAGGTGTGCAGCATTCAACTTAAACTTTCCTGTTCCTCTATCATCACATCACATTTTTCATCTCTATTGCTGGATTAACACTAATGACATCCCATATAAAAGGGAAAAAAAATTGAGAAGGGAAGGGTTAGGAGATGTATTTTCTAAAATGTCTATCTGCAGGACTGGGATCCTGATAGTGTCTCATAGTTTCATAGCTGGTAGGGTCAGAAGGGACCTAAGTAAATCATCAAGTCCGACCCCCTGCCATGGCCAGGAAAGAGTGTTGGGGTCAAATGAACCTGGCTAGGTGATTATCTAGCCTCCTTTTGAAGACCCCCAGGGTAGGGGCAAGCACCACTTCCCTTGGAAGTTGGTTCCAGATCCTAGCCACCCTGACTGTGAAGTAGCGCCTCCTGATATCTATCCTGAATCTACCCTCTGCCAGCTTGTGACCATTATTCCTTTTTACCCCCCGTAGTGCTTGCGGGGAACAGGAACTCTCTCATAGCCTGCTGGTTCCCCTTGGCCAGTTTGTAGGTGGCCACTAGATCCCTCCTCAGCCTTCTCTTGTGGAGGCTGAACAGGTTCAGGTCCTGTAGCCTCTGCTCATAGGGCCTGCCTTGCTGCCCCCCGATCATGCAAGTGGCCCTCCTCTGGACCCCCTCAATGCTGGGCACATCCCTCTAGAAGTGCGGTGCCCAGAACTGGATGCAGTACTCTAGCTGCAGCCTGACAGTGTCACATAGAGGGGGAGGATCACCTTCTTGGACCTGCTCGTGATGTATCTGTGGATGCATGACAAGGTGTGGTTAGCCTTTTTGACCACGTGCCCACACTGGCGGCCCATGTTCACTTTGGCATCAGTGATGATTCCAAGATCCTTTTCTGCCTTTGTGTGGACTAGTAGTGAGTTCCCCAGCCTGTAGGTATGCTTCTGGTTCTTCCTCCCCAGGTGCAGCGCCTTGCACTTGTCCGTATTGAAACCCATCCTGTTCTCATTGGCCCACCTCCATAACCTGTCCAGATCTAGTTGTAGCCTGTCCCTCTCCTCCAGTGTGCCCACTTCTTCCCACATCTTAGTGTCATCCACAAATCTGAACAACGTGCTTTTCACCCCCTCGTCCAACTCGCTGATGAAGATGTTGAACAGTGCGGGCCTGAGGACAGAGCCCTGGGGGACCCCACTGCCCACATCCCTCCAGGTCAAAAAAGACCCATTCACCACCACTCTCTGGGTGCGGCCCTCCAGCCAATTTGACTGTGTAGGCATCAACGCCACAGTCACCTAATTTAATTTTGAACCCTGATCTACATTAAGACCAGGATTCAAAATGTGTCAGTCACATTTAAAAATCTGTAAGAAAAAAATGCCTGGCAGCTTTAGGTCAATACAGAGAAATTACAGTAAATCAAAGGTTTAATGCTGATCAGGACACAGAATGAACATCAGGTCAAGGGTTGAACAAGAAGTAATTCATGTTTTGGTTCAGTTTCAGTTCAGGAAGCCCTTATCAGGACATGGTCATAAGCTGACCTTACCTTGTAAAATATTTGCAATTTTATTAACAAATAATGGAACTTTCTAGTAAGAACTACTTTTTAAGGGCATGCACTCTGTTACCTTCATACAGACAATTTCTATGTGCATGTATTGCTAAGAGGGATGTGTTCTTAGATAATCCTCTTAGCAACACATGCACGTAGAGATTGTCTGTCTGAAGGTAACAGAATACTTACCCATAAAATTATTGCAGGAATTTTTTCATCATTGTTAAATGAGAGACAGAAGGGAAGTTTTAACTATACTAAAAATTAGAGCCTATTACTTAATGCAGTTTTAAGTAATGTTTATGGTTATTACTATTTATGGGAAAGGCTTCCTATGCTGATTCTAGTTACATGGTTCTCCTAAGAACCCAATACATCCCATGAAGTTTAAATCTCTTATTGGACACAGATTCACTATTCAATCTCCCCAAGTTTTACGAAGTGTGGGACAAAAAGGAGGTTATCTATAAAAAGGACAGATTGAGGTGAGATTCTGGGGAAAATTGGTGCTGGTTTCCAGCAAAGTCTGCTCAATTTAATGATGTAGTATTGAATTGATGTAGTATGAATTTGGCTCAGTCTGCACTATAGATGTGCTCCTCCTGTAATTATGGCAGTAGTGCTAAGGAGGTCAGGTCTCATGGTGAAGGAATAATGTAGTGTAGACCAGGGTTCAAAATTGATCTACTAGCTATGTCACAACCAGAACAAAACAACACGTACATTTATTTTAGTATAAATATGTAATAGTATTATAAGCCAATGCAAATTCATCCATGGTCTTTTTATATGCATACTAGTGAACAGTAGAGATGAAATCAACTTTCTGAATGGGTTTGAGGCCCAGTTTCCTTTAGGCCAATCTATTGACATCAATGAGAGGTGACACGTGCCCTTGCTGTGTGCTTCTGCAAAGGGGTGAGGATTCTCAGCATGGTACTGAAGTACCTAGCATTGTGCAGAATCAGGCTCAATTGTCTAAGTCTTCCAGTCCTGACAACTTTAAGTGTTGATAAGTCATGAGTCAGGTTCCCCAAAATAATGAGTTTGGCTTTAAAAAAAAAATGGAATTGAAAAATAAGAATAGTTATGATTTGGGGGTTCTTTTAGTTATCTAATAGATTCTGGTTTAATTATAGGATTTTAAAAGCTATGCCTTTAGGAAAAGCGCTAGTTTTCCAAAGACTTGTGATAAAATCACAAAAATTAGCAACCCTGAATCTCTTATTCAATGTCACCTTCAAGACCAGACATTTCATTTGTAAGAATGAAACAAGTATGTTAAAAAAAACTTACAAAGCTATAACCTGCCATATATCAATTTGCAATACTGTGAGATCAAAAGCAAACACACTTCATGGCTAAACTAAGAATATCCTCTTTGGAATGCAAAGCATATAAGCTAGTAGCAGAAGCAATAGGGATGCTAGGTTATACAAATGAACAGAAAAGAATAAAGCAGTCTACTTTACAATTATGGAAGTATTTCTTTTGAGGTAATTATTGCCATTTACAAATAATGTAGCATATGCAAAGTTTCTTTTTTTTATTGTGCAGTAAATACACACAAGAAAAAGTTAAGGGACTACATACAACTTAAACACGAGAGTTTCATTCTGTTTGAAAGTGACTTCTATCATTTTTACAGGTTTAAAATATGTTTAAAAATGAATGGAGTGAAACAAAGTAGATACATAATTTTCAGTTATGTAGTGTTCAACACCAGCTTGACATCCTGGTGCATTTATTTAAAAGACACACTTTTTTAAATTCACCATTTATAATACATCAGAAATGTTCTTCTTCATGAATGTAAGTGAGATAAGCCTTTGAGTTTATCTGGCAGAGGTAGTATATGGGGTCCATGTAAAACCAGTTAAGCTGGATAATCCGTCAATACAACTGAAATATTTTTATGCAAGTTTATTGAAGAATGAGGTTATCTCATGCCAACTAAACAATAAATCTTTTTACATAATCAGAATTGTGATTGCAGAGGAATCCACACGACAAGACGGATTTTAACAAACCACACTTAGAATGTCTATTTGCTATCACATTAAATTATTTACAGATCTAATGCACAGTATCTACTCCATGTACATACTGTGACTTACGAGCTGTAATTTCAGCTTGATGTGGTGCCTTAGGAATTTGAGTTATTAATATTTGAATCCTAGATTGCATCAAATGCTTCTCATCCAATTCAACTACCTTTAAGGATTTAGGTGCTGTACTGGTTATTTTAAAAAAAGCCCAGGAGAAACTAGTGAGAACATTTTACTGACCAAAAGTCACAGGAAAAAGTTCCATATATGGACTCAAAGAGAGTGCAAAGGGCACATATTATATACAAATAACAACAAATAAAAAGTGCACAAGCAAACCAAAAGAAAAGAAATCAACCACCAATAATTTGAGCATACTATTATAATGGAGTACCATCAGAATCAGCTTTTAGAGTCATTTGAAACCCAAACTGAAACAAAACAAAAGCAAAAAAGGTAGATACACAAAAGAGGTACAAAGCAACAAGAAGAGTAATAAGTTTTTGCAGAATGATAAAATTAGAAACATGCATAGAAATGAGGATTTGTGTTGTGACAGTTACATGGCAGTCTGAGGCCTAATTTACCTTCGCTGTCTGACATGGCATGCTGGAAATCATCCATGATGAATGCTATATCCCGATCATAGCCTCGAGTCCGTGACTCTTCCCTCATATGTTGCTGGACCTCAGGTAGTGAATGGCTTGATCCAAATTGGTCTCTGGTATCTGCAGATATTGGTGGCAAGGGGCCAGCGGCAGCTCTAGCCATTCCCATTGGCTGACCAACAGGACTTAATGGGCTCTCTTCCTCTGAGTTCTGGGCTACTATTGGGATTCTTCCCCTGCTTTGGCTAATGGGCAGACTAGTTGGTTTTGTTCTTCCAGAAGGTGCTGCATGACTAAAGGAAACATCTAGTGGCTCAGCCTCTTGGGCTTTCAATCTTAAAGAGGAGCTTGAGGAATCTCTTTTTAAGGATAAATCAAGTCCATAGACTGAGGAGGGTCTGGATGATGGCCTTGATCTACTGCCACTACTATACGACTTATCTGCTTCATCTTGTAATGTGGATCTCATTGTTGGACCTAGGGCAGACCCAAGGCTTGCTCCAATGGATGATGTCAGCGATGGCCCCAAAAATTTCTGTTGGTCTGTGATATTTTTTCGGAGGCCAAAGGCGATATCGTCCTGAAGAAGCCTTGCTCTGGAGGTTATTCCCCCAAGTGATGAAGTACTGGAAGTCATATAGCTTGAATAATCAGGCTCAAGATCTCTGCTCTCTTGGATAGGTGAAAACTTTGATAATTTGGGGTCTATCAAAGCCTTCTTATGCTTCGATTGTTTCTGGTAGAGGAGGGCTGCTGGGAGCTGCTTGGCAGCCTGTTTCTCAAGGGTAAGCCTGCTTATGCTATATTTCTCCGATTTGGGGAAATGCCTGTAACCGGTATCCGCATGGTAATACTGGGAAAGGCCAGCAAGGTGATCAAGACTTTCTGCACCTCTGCGGAACTCCTGCTTGATCTGGTGCTTTAAAAGCTTCAGCTCATAAGGGTCTTCCATGGGGTCTTCATCAGCTTTAACGTAAGTGTGCAGTCTTGAAGAAGTCTGCAATGGTGCAAGGAAGTCTGTCACTTCCTGCGCCCTCCTGGCTTCAGTGGTTCGAAGGAGTCGATCTGTTTTTGTAAGATCTTTCTCGTGGAGGCTAAAAGCAGAGCTGAGCGTTCCTGTGCCCTTTGTGAGTTCCCCAATATCATCAATCAACACATAATTTCGTGGAGTGTGGTGATGATCTATGTCTGCATAGAATGACTCTGCAGATATACTCGATATAGGGCTGCTAGCCATACTACTTCTCTCATCCAGCCCTATCCTTAGGTCCAAAGTATTGTATTTGCTGCCAAGCTGGGAAACTGCATAAGTATTGTCAGTTGAAACAGGAGCTATCATGAGAGGCTGATTGCGAATCACATCATAGTTTGTGGTTATCTTAGGTTCCAAATATAAAGCAGCTTGCCTTGGCTTTTGTGGTATCACCATCATTTGTGAAGGCAGCTGGTAGGATGGCTGTTGGGTTGGTGGAGGCTGGGCTTGTGGAGTAAAAGACAGAGTAGCTCCTGCCTGGAAAGCTGGCTGGGTCTGATAGGGTGAAACCTGCTGATGATATAAAGGCTGCTGCTGCTGGTAATGTGACTGTTGTGTATACTGTGTTGGTGCTTGAGTAGGCAGGGCAGGAGAAGAGTACTGATACTGTGTGTAAGGGCTTGTAGCAGGAGCAAACTGAGTTTCTGGCTGGGTCTGAGGTGGCATAAATTGATTAAATTCTGTCTGTGGTGCTGTTCGTGGTCTTTCCAAGCCATGCTGAGTTTCTATTCTGGTAGATCTGGTATTATTAACTTCGCTGTCTGACATGTAGTCACGTTCTTCTGCTACTCCTTGGAGATAGGCACGCTCTCTCTTTTCTCTTTCCTTTAACAAGGCTTCTTTTCTCCTATTTATACCCATTTCCAGGTACCGCAGTTTGGCATCTATTTCTTTTTCTTCCTCATCTAGCTCTGCTTGCTTCTTTCTAAGCTTGGCTGATTCCCGTTCTACCAGATCCAACTCCCTGTCTATATCTTGGAGAATTTTGGCTCTGGCCATTGTGGTGGTCCTACAAATCCTTCTACGGGAAACTGAACCCACAGTACTGTATGCTGACTGGGTCCCTGTTGTTGCATCTTCTGGAGGTGGGTTGGGCAGAGTCCTCTTTACCTTCTTCTGGGTGCCTGATGGTGTTATAGTTGAAGGGCCTTTAGTCTGCAATAGGAGAAACAAAACCAAATCAGTATTCGGCACATAAAATGTAATACATTGCAAGTTGGCAACAGCATTTTTTAGTATGATTTCACATCTTAAACAGCACTACACCTCCTGCAGAGGAAGCTGTGACAGCTGAAAATAAGCAACAGCAAATGGAATGAAAAGGTATAAATGAGCATCTCTTTATGAGGAAAAGATACTTATGAGATTCAAAATAGAGACAGGCACTGAAAACCTTCCAATATAGTGCACTAGGACTTTATTTCCTTTTTAAATCTAAGAGTCTGAATTTTATTTTGTGTCAGGAATACAACTGCGATTGTGTTTTTAAATGTTTCTTTTCTTATTTTTTATAGCTACTCTCATGTACCCACACACATTCCTCTCAATATATGTTACCGTAATGTTTTCAGACCAGATCCTGAGTGCACGGTGAGCATACACAACTTGTACTTAGTGGCTGAAATACCCTATTGCTTAGTGAAGAACTGGAAGATCTGTACAATAGATGATTCTCTCTCTCTCTCTGTTTCATTATTGTCTGCTGTCTCTGCTTTATCCTCACAGTCATGAAAATGCCTTGTAGTTTAGAGTTCTTTGCTGCACAAAAGAATTGAAGTCCCCTTCTTGGATCCTTCAGAACTTACTCTCTCATACATCCCCATGTGTTCAGGTGAGATCCTAAGCAGATACTGAGTGTACGTACAACTTGTACTGCAGTTCATCAGCTGAAGTAGGTCTATACCCAACAGCCTGATGAAGAAGTGGAATGCCAAAGCTGTGAAACTCTCCCTGGCATCAGAGGCAGGGGTAGGACTTGAGATACTCACAGAAGGCCATATGTAAATAGAAAGAGTGAAGTATAGATGAATTAACCGAAGGGTACATTTATGCAGCAGAAAGAAATGCAAGGCAGACATACCTGAGGTTGGAGGAAGCTAGCTTTGGAACCAAAAGCAGTGTCAATTTATTAGCACTTTTCTGTACTTGGGGCTATTAGTTCTGGTGAGAATCATGATTCATTTGCACAGGCGCAACACTATACTAAGGCACTCTTTCTGGTCCCAGGACTAGTCCATGCAGACCTAGCTTGGACAGCTCAGTCAGTGCAGCCCCGAAATTTCCAGTTTCTGGTATATGATTTAGCATAGAGTTGTCCAGCTTCTGTTTAGCTTCCAACTTCTGGAGGCTGGCAAAAAGCAGAAGCTGCAGGAGGGAGACAGAGCCCAGGGGAAAGTAGTGGCAACAGCAGCATGAGCAGGCAATGGTCAGGAGCAGTTGTGCCTGGACCCATGAAGGAAAGCACATGAAGCTGAGTGTAAGGGCAGTAGAAACCCATGGGCTGCAAGACGGATAATGCTGATTAAGCACTTTCCCTCCTAACTTGGGGCATCTCTGCATGGTATTGTGGTATACGAACGTATATTTTCTACTGTGTCCCTTAAACCACCTAATAAGCTTTGCCTTATGTATACAAACCACTTTTTTTTTAATCTTTACATATATATAAAGAAAAATCTCTTCAGTCACCACAGTAATGCAACTACCCTGATAACAGTGAAACAGCACATGAAATCGCTATATATCAGTTTTTAACACAGGAAGCAAAAATAAAAATACTGAGTACTATCCCTGACCACTACTACTATCTTGCAGGCAAAACAAAAGCCTAGCACATTAGCAAGCATTGCTTTAACTGATTCAAAATGGAATTTTTGCTGAATTACATGTCACCACCAACTGAAGTGCCATTTTATGCTCTTTTCATCCTCTTCATCTAAATTCCATCAACTTTTGCATGTTTTACATTTCAATAAATGTAATTTAATTTTGTTTTCAGCTTCCCATGGCCATTTCCCAAACCCATGTTGTGCCAACAAATCAAAGAAACTAATTTTCTCTCACTCAGTATGTAGTTATAATCAAAGGCAAATTAATCATCTACAGTAGGTCTAGTTGGCTCCTAATGTATATTGTAAATTCATCCCATTGCCATTCCTACTCCCCTCCCCCATCAGAAATAGCAATCACAGATGGTGACTGATATTGGGTAAGAACCATTACCACAAGCTCATTAACAATGTATGATACTTTGAAGAATAATTATTTTGTGCTGCTGATGAATAAATCTCTGTATCCGTTTATTCCACATTTCATTAGCAAAATGGATGTTTTTATTACAACATGCAAAATAAAAAGATGAATTAGAGTCCTGACACGGTGAAGGGCTTTAATGACAAAGCACCCCCACATTTCTCATATACAGCACTTAACAAGGATGGACTTAAAACCTCCATAGCACTATTTGGTCTGAAATTCCCAAAATTTGTGAGCTAACCCTTTTCTTTGCAAGTGTAATGTGGAAAGCAGACATCGACTGGACCTTCTTATTTTCATGTTCTATTTATGCTTTGATATTGTAGCTGTTGATGAAGTAGCCAGGATGTCTGCTTCTTCCCCGTATCGCCTCTCCTTTCCTGGATAACATCAGTGGTGTTAGCAGCACTGTGTAACACCACTGTTTCCGGCAACACTAATAGCAGTTTCCCTCTAGAGAGCAAGGGAACTATAGGCAATGCTTTGATACATAATGTAGAACGGTGGCTGAAATTACTTGATATAACTTTTCTAAAGTTTTCCACAACGAAGAAAACAGATATTTATACAAGTCAGAGACTATTCCTCACCACAGAAAACAGAAATCAAAGGGATCTGCTAGGCCTTGCAGTCCATCTCTGTCTTTGCTAATACATCTCTGTCTCATCTAGTTTCTTTCAAACACTATGTCGACCTAGGTTCAAAATATCTTAAGAGACTTCCAGCACTTTCCTTAACAGATTACTGCACAGTGTATGGCCCTGACAGAAATCACTGGGGAGAATTTTATAATTAAAGGTTACACTGGAGGCCAAAGTAGATGATGTGGAGGTCCCTTAAAATTCATAAAGCTTTCCTTTATATTTAGCTTAAGTTTCTTTCTTTTTCCTTTTATTTACTCACCTATTTATAACCCCTTGTTCCTAAATAAGGTGTTCTTATCCTGCATCTCAAATTATGCATTTAGAAACTAATCTCAGTAGATAGACGGTGCACAAAATGTTCTGTTTTATTTGAGGGGGTTTTTGGGGGGGTGAGGGGAGGTCAAGCATCATAACAGGAAGAACTCATTAGTCTCCTGCAGAATACTGCAGACTGCGACATACTCAGTGTCTTTGTATTCAAGGGACATCTAAAGTTGCCTAAAAATTTATGGTAAAGGTTTATGGTCAACAACCAGTTTTCTGAGAAAAGGCAATTTCTACAATAAGGATAAAGACTATTTGTGCAGAACACAGAACTAGGCAGAGGAGGAAATGGAGGGAAAGAGTGTTTAAGCTCAACAGCATATGTCTGAAGCAGGAGAATAACGCACAGCTTGATATACCCAAACAGTATTCAAATTTCTAATTCTTGCTCCGACAATGTTAGTTCTCTCATTCAGCTAATATAGTTTGGAAGATAATGACACAGTGAGAAATTCAAAACACTGACTTGAGTTACACACTGTCCAAATGGACTGAATGCAAGCTTCCCCATCAAGCTTTGTCGATATGCGTTAGTCTTTTGAATCCAATGAGTTTAAATTGTCAGATCTCACTGCGTACAGACTTGCCAGTCCTGTTAGATCGCAGGGTACCTTCTGGAATAAAGAGCAACTCCTTTGAGATCACCGTCCCTATTGAGAGTCTAGATACCAGAATATTTTCCTAGTGATTTTTGTCTCCTTCAATTTAATGACACAGTTGATGAGGTCAGCAGAAAACACACCCCATTACAGGAACTAGCCATGCACTAGGAAATGCTCACACATTCCACTGCTTCTAATTTGTATAAAAGCAACACTTTCTTTTATGGGACTGAATAGCTGAGGGGATGGGGATGGATTGGTCGGCTGATTCTAGCTCTTTTAGGAAATCTTTTGCATGTTTTGATGTTCTCCTTTCTCTGTTGGAGATATCCCGGGCTCCCCTCCTCTTCTCCCCCCACACTTTGCAGTGACGAGGTGACCTCCTCTGTTCACAAGAGCTCAAATGTTGCTTTGATGCTTGTTACTTCCAAAGAGTAATTATCACTTTACCACCTCTTTGTTTCGCTCTTAGCTTCTAACTCCTAACTGCCTTTCTTTTATACCGATCGTTAAAACTGCAGGTAGTCACGGCAGCCATAGGAGGAGTGGAACCTGGGACCTCTGGATAGTCAGAAAACATCCTTTATTTTTTACATGATTTTGGCCAGTCTGTGGTCACTGGTGTTATCTCCAGCCCTTTACCTTCCTGTCACTTCACTTCCCACTTGCCACATTTACTCATTTCTCATGCTTTTTTCTCTTCAGCAGCATACACTTCCTGTGCTCTCCCTCCTTCTGTCCCCCCGCTTTTTAGGGTAATTTATCCTTTCCTAAATAAATGCACTCCTTAATATTTGTGGAACTAATGTGACATTTCTTGCCATCACATTGTCTGTTCTCATCATGTACTACATCATTCCCCTATTTGAGGGTCCACCTAATCTATCCAGCTTTTTAAGGAAGTAATGCTGTCTTTCTCAAGTGCCTTTCATGATAGACTGTTACTCTGTGGTTTAGCAAGGACACCACCTTAATAAAAATCAATTACTCACCAGTTTAAGAAGTGAAAATACTTGATATCAAGAAAATCCAGTCAAAGGAAACACAATGATATTTTCACACTATTATTTCCTACAGTTGGAAATAAACATTTGACAATTTAATAAAAAAACCAAACACTTACAACAAAAAAACAGGTCTCAGGAACAGCCAAAAAAGGATTTTACTAGGTTACCATAAATACTGACTTAGAATATATGTAACTGAGTTAGCATTTATTCATGGCATATCTTATTCTGTTATCAGTACTAACTGTGAGACTGGCTTTTATAAATCCCAGTTATTACAACTTTTCCTTACCCTGGGACCTTCATTTGTTCCCATTCACTTTGTTGATTTCAGGGCAGGGGGCCCAAACTATTGTAACAGCTGTTTTGTGGGTAATATATGCCATGAATAAATACTGATTCAGTTATGTATATTCTAAGTTAGTGCTTATTATGCTAACCTAGTACAATGCTACAGGCCAGACTATGCTCCTCTCAGTCATGTGTTATTGATGGCAATGGGACTCCCCGTAAGAGGTAGAGGTGCTGAATGTGGCCTTCTAAAGATGTTGAAGGAAACTCATTATTCCATTAGTAACATCTTAAGATGCTTTTCTTTAATGCACCTAGTCTCTTCCTCTTCTGCAAGTACTTTGCTCTAGGGTCCGAGCAGTCAGCAGGAAACTAGTTTCTATATCACTAGACAGAGGCATTGAGATGCCAGTCACTCTGATTTTTCTCAGGGGTTTTGTTTCTTGGGAGGTGCTCAAGAGATTAATTTCTTTTCAGTGCTAAAACCTATTTACAATTTTAAAAACAGTACCTTCAAAAACCAGTTTCCTTCCTTCCTCCTACTTTGGACCAGGCTCACTTGGAGCTGTGTGGGCTGATCTTGAGTGTAAGACTCCCCGGCTTCCTATCTCTTTTCTTTTCTGACCCCCACCTGTTCAAAGGTCTCTTGCTTCCATTTATCTCCCTTTCTGATTCTTTTCTTGCATTTTCTCAGTGTTTTTTCTTCTTTTTCTCTGCTCTCTGTCCCCTCCCCTTTTACTTCCAGTTTCTTTGTCTGCAAGTTGCTACTTTACAGCTTTTTTCTTACTGTTTCTTTTTCTTTCTTTCTTTTCTGCTTGTTTGCTGCAAGGAGTTATCTTTTTCTATATCTTGGCTTTTGAGGGGTGCTCTTGATCCCCCAGCTTTTCTTTTTTACTGTTTCTGCTTTATTCCTAACTGCCATAAGCTCCTCCCTGACACTTTCATTTCCCCACTTCTCCCCCCTCCCCACCTGTCCCCTCCAGACACTTAATTTTTTAATTGTGTCTTTTTTGGCCACATTCCCAGACACTTATCTTTGGAGTTAATATACACAACTTTTTTCATTCCCTTAGATTAGGCTTTGGAAATTAACCCTGTCTTAACAGAAATGGCTGCTCCTATACCCAGCAGCTGGCATGGGGATGCCTCTCAAGACCTTCTCCCCTTCCCCGTGGCTTGAAGGTTCACCCCCCTCCCTATGTTGGGGTTGAGGTCTGCCCTAGCTGGTCTCCTGGGACAACAAAACATACATTGCACAGTTCATGTTAACCCAGTCCCAGTGGCTTACCTGAGTGCTTCTGCCCTGGTCAATAGGGTGTGCACAGAGGGCCTGGCCATCGGGGGCGTACACTATCTTGTCATGCCCCTAGACACCCAGGCAGTGAGGATGGTGATTTCCAACGTGCCCCCACATGTGACCAACTGGGAGTGGGCCAAGGACCTTGAGCCCTAGGGGGTTCTTGTGAGTCCCTTTTGCCAACTGATGATCAGAGGCAAGGACCCAAAGCTGAAGCATTTCATGTATTGTTGAAGGCAGGTTTTCATGCTCCTCAGGGAGCGTCCACAGTCTCTGCCTCACTATTTGAACCTCAGATTTGATGAGTGGAGGTTTGTGATTTATTTTTCCTTGGGGGAGACCATGTGTTTCCAGTGTGGTAGCCCACCTAGCAGCCCAGTGCCTGTGGGGGAAAGCGGTCAGAACATAGGCGACTGCAGTGGCACCGACAGATGGCACATCCACTTCTGGGACACCAGGCCCCACCCAATGAGGCTGGGAGCTCTGGCCAACCTCCTTTCATCCCTGTTCCATCTGAGGGGGCTGGGGCATCTGGGGTCTCTGGTGTGAGAGCACCATCCAGCAGAGGGGATGGGACTACTCCCCAGCCCTCCCCCTGCCCATTCCACCTACAGTGTTCACCCCGCCAGTGCAGAGGCCCCACCAAGTGTGGGGGGGCTGAAGCCTCCACTTGCCCCCTGCCTGCTCTGATCGCCCCGACCAAGGTAGCTGGGATGGCTGGCGACTGTGGCGCCATGGCCTTGTCGGACAATGTGCCAGAAGCGGTGGGCCATTGCCTTCCTCCACGAGACACATTCCGATGGGCTCAACCAGGTGGCTTGGCACGCTGCCTAGCGAGGCCACTTGTTCTCGAGCCATAGCACCAACCTTCGTGCTGGGGTCGTGACTCTCCTATCACCACAATTACAGCATAATATAGCGGTGATGAGGGAAGTTGTCCACGGCCACCTGCTAACTGTCTGCATCACCCTAGCAGAATACCACCTGCTACTTTTCGACATCTACGCACTCACTGATGGCCAGGAGAGGGTTGCTTTCTTTGAGACCTTGTAAGAATGATGACCTGCTCCTCATAGGCAGGGACTTTAACTGCACCCATGATGCCTTGCTCGACCACACGGGGCCTGAGCCTCACTTGCCCTCATCCCACAAAATGCAGTCTGCCCTGGAGACTGCAGGCCTCATTGACATCTGGTAAGCCCTGCATCCTGATGCACATCAGTACATCTGAGCCAGGATGAGTGCCGGTGGTCTCACCATGGCCTGCCTAGACTGCCTTTATGTCACCAGGCACCATCTGCCACTCCCGTGCAGCCACATCGTTCCCTCTGGCCTGTCAGATCATGGCCTGGCCTGCTGTTAACTGAGCCTGTCAGGGAGATCCTGCATGTGAGTGCCCTATTTGTGCTTCAACATCAGCCTGCTTCAAGACTTCTACTTCCAGGACTGCTTTGCCCACTTTTGGTGGGGCTGGGAGGCCATGAGACTGAGCTACTCCTCCTGGAAGCTATGGTAGGACATGGGCAAGGTATAGATCTGGGCTTTTTGCCAGCAGTACACCCAGCTGGCTACAAATGAACTTCACCTCTGTATCCAAGAGCTGGAGGAAGATGGGGAAGAGCTCAAGGCTGATCTGCTGGCTGCTAGCAGTGATGTGGTGCTGCACAAGAGCCTGTGGTTCTGTAGGACTTGGCGAAGAGCATGGCCTGCAGAGCAAGGATCTACACCTGCTGCCAAGAGCTGGCAGAAACCGAAGCCCCAACCCACTTCTTCTTCAATCTGGAGCAGCGGGAAGCAATCAAAGTCTTAGATCACCTCAAGACCCTTGAGGGCCAGGTAATCAGGGACCTGGGCGAAGTACGTGAGCATGCCATTGCCTCCTATTGTGACATTTTTGCAGCTGAGTCATCCTGCCCTGAGGCCATGTGGGAACTCCAGGAGGGCCTGCCACATCTCTGCTGCAGGTTCCCAAATAGAGACTACTACTTTGATTTTTGCTTACTGACCCTGGCGTTAATCAGGGGTAAGTCAATGTCAATTAAAGTTAAGAGAGTTACAGCATTGAAAAAATGAGAGAGATGCATCAGGTTTAATATATGGAAAGTCTGACCCTTAATATTCTATTTTAGATAAAGCACCATGCACGTTTATTGCACCGAAGTTAGAAGTCAGCATCATAAACATTCACTACTTAGAGCGTGTTGTAAAATATGGCATTCCAAAGAACTATTAGCAAACTAGCTCTTCCCAAAGATGTTTATGTACACTGCCTAGCTCTGTTGCTCCATCTATCCATATACCACTAGCTTCCTCTTTGTCCACTCTCATGCTATTTGTTAAAGCTTTCTCCTCTGGAGCTATGCATGGGTGGCATTCCTATCTACACTGATCCACTGATTTTTTTTTTTTCAAAATTCACATGAAAACACATACTTTCTCTCTGATTTTTAGTCCTCTTTCACTCAGCTATTATTTATAACTTATCTTAGTACTTACGTTATTTAACTCTGGGAAGAGGTCTGAGCTAGAGTTTGCATGAGAGATGCACTATCCAATTACGGTTTATTGTATATGAATTTACATGTACCACAATTTATTTACAATGGAGAAAACTATCCTCTGGCAGAATGATTCAGACAGCACATCAGGTATCCGTCAAGCCAAAAAAATGAGTCAAATTGTCAGAGGTGAGAACAGCCTGTACCAACAGGCCCTATTACCTCTCCCTTCACTACATTTTATTATTGCAAAAGAAAGCATGGACAAGTTGGAAAAATGTCAAGTCCACAAAAAAGAACAAACCACGGGCAGAATCTTTACTCTTAACAGTTGTAAAGCAGATTTCAAAACCTGATGTGAACAACCTGTGAACACTATACTGCATGGCACAGTTCTATGCCCAGAGTGATACAGACAAACTATAAGGCCCCTGGAAGACATTATTTCAATCAGGCTACAGGTAACATTGCTTCATGGCACCCATACTATGTGAGCTGCTACATGTTGACAGGGCAAGCTATCCAGAAAGGAAAAAGTGCCTGCGAACTGGCAGCAGTAGCCAGGAAGAGGATCTAGAGGCTCCCTCCCATACCTTCAGCTGTACTGCTAGTGAGAAGTGAGCTCGGAGCTCCCCTCAGTTGTAGAACCTGCTACCCTGATACTTGCACAGAGTAGGGGAGACCTGTGTGAAGGCTGCTGGGTGTGGAGAGGCAGGGAGCAGGAGCAGTGGGTCTCACATTCTCCCAGAACAACTTATAAGATATTTTTGTGTATGGGTTCTTCCTCTCTCCCTATCTTGTCCTCACTTGCAGCTTTCCAAACACATTTCCTCCCCCTCTCTCAGGATGACCCACACAAATTCTGGTGACCATTAGTCCTAGCTCAAGTTCAGAGCAATCACATTCAGGCCAGCAAAGGCCTGAAAGGTAAGAATCTTCCCAATCCCATTTTGGGCTACCTCCTGGTGTGTGTCCCCAGCCCTCAGCCCACTGATGCTCTTTTCAGGGCTGACAGCACCCAGAGGGCAGCAGCAGTGATGGCTGTGCAGGAGGGTTAACCCTTCCTTGCCTGTTCCCTGGGACAGACAGTGTGGGCAGCCACAAGTAAGGGGGGCAGTAAGTAGGGATTTGGGGTACTGGGGGGAGGGGGTAGTGGGCCTGATTTGAACCAGTGGGAGGCAATGGTGTATTTACATTGAGGTGTAGCTTAGAGTGACTACCAGGGCTGTGTGAAGCTTCGGTCACTGATTTGATTCATCAGAGATTTGGCTCAATTTGGCATCTGAATCTCCTAATCGAATCAGGAGACCTATTAAATCTCGCAATTTAATGATTCAGACATAGACACAACTTCATGTTTTTTCTACATACCTCAAGGTACCAGGCAGCTCATGATCACTAAGACGGTGAGGCAGATGGAGCATTACTAAGATGGTGAGGCGGATGGAGTGAAGGGGGGTCCCCAGCATGCTCAGTGGTGGACCTTGAAATGGACCAGAAGCCCTTCCAGTTCACTTCCAGGTCCAGCACGGAGGGCACAGAGGACCCCCACTCCCCGGATCAGTGTTTGGTGCCTCCTGGGTCTGGGGAGGCACCCAGGGTCCCCCTCACAGTTGATTACTGAGCCAGGGAAGTGCCGGGGAAGGGTCCCCACATGCTTGGCGGAGGACCCGGAAGTGGACCGGAAGTACTTCCAGTCCACTTCCGGGTCCACTGCCAAGCACATAGGAGGCCCTCCTGCACTCCCGTGGGATGCTCCATCTGCCCATGGCCAAATCGCTGATTCTCTGAATCAGAATAGAATCTTCAGATTCGGATTCAGCCAAATCGAACCGAGACAGTGATCTGAATCAGTGAATTGAATTACTGTGTTCCAAACTGGGCTGCATCCGAATCGAATATGGCCCACTTCACACACCCTTAGTGACTACACACCTTAAAGTAACACAAGTTGGATAACACAGATTAATCCTACCCTGGAGCGGTGTAATTTTGAGTCACATAACGAATACTTAAAACCAGCTTAAGGTGTTAATGTGCAGACAGTCCAGCTGTTAAGAACTCCAGGAGCTGCCCAAAATGACCTTGTAACAAGGCCCTCAAATTACTACTGTATGTAAAGCATTTCGTATTATGCATTTGTTTACACTCTCCTTCTCACAGAAAAGATGATAACGAAGCAGCTTTGAAGACTGGTTGGGGAAAAGCAGGGAGAGGTGCTGAGTCTGACTCTAAATATTCTGTATTAAACAAAGCATTTTCTTCCATTTTAATACCAATTATTTTATTTTAGAGCCATGACCTTTCACTGCCCATATCTGCTTTCTGTGAAAGAAGGACAGGAATGCAGAAATGTAGCAAGCTTATTTTTAAATATCATTGAAATAGAAAAGTACAGGAAAGCAGCAAAAACAGACAGTAATATGGAAGAAGTGTCATTTATGACTAATTCCAGCACATAAAAACAATTCTGACATGACAAGGATGCAAAAGGAGAGTTTTACAGGGCTGACCTTCTACCTAGGGTATATTTCACGGGAGGAAAAGACAGGTTTTCCACTTTCACTTTTTCAGCCCCTTTTTCTTTGACAACCACCTTCAAGAGCCAATGAAACAATGACACCATTCTTCAATGCCAGGACAGCTGGACAAGATCATCTTTGGAAAATGAACCTGACAGTATAAACTTGTGGAAACTGTAATCTTCTGGAAGAGGGGCTCACTCTTCCAAGAGAAAACTGTATGATGTAAGCTATACACTATTTACAAAGATGTAAGAAAGAAATCATATATCTGGCCAACTGTAGACAGTAACAGCATGACGTGTGTGGCAAAATGGAGCTTATTCCATCATTGTATGAGTTAGCAGAAAAAGACATGGTCCATTTCTAACCTTTTCAATTATAGGGTTACACCTCCTACATACGAAAGACTGGAGAAAACTAGGCATTCTTAATAAGGAAATTATTCAGAGACATTGTTAGCAAAGTTTGTTTGTGGCCAGGTAATTTTCTGCTTTTCTTTCACTGCTGAAAAGTAAGGAGACAAATTCTGCAATTCTTATCCTGAAAACACTTCCATTGAAACCAATCTTATTTACAGAACAGTAGATGCTGTCCAAGAGCCAATGAAACAATAATCTCATGAGGTGTCCACTGTGGAGCTGACTAATTAGCACTGCAATAAAACATCCCTGTAGCAATGAACTCCACCATAGGAAACTACTGTCAGGCACAAGGACTATCCTACAGTGCAGTTATTTACTTCAATGCAATGCACGTGTAGATGCTGATGCATCTAGCTCTGGAATGAGGATGCTTCAGTGTGGGGCATGCCTGCTGACTAGACCTGCACTTTAGCACCCTCATGCCCCAGCAAGCCCCTCTGCAGCATGCTGAGCCAGGTTGGAGCACCTCCCAGCTGGCAGGCTGACTCTCGGGACCCCCTGCCAGCTGGGGCTGCTCCGCACTGGCTCAACATGCTCCAGTCCTAGGCACACATGCAAACACAGTGCCTGGGAGCAACAAATTCCAGAACAAACTGTGCCAGTTTATTCAGCTGTATTATTTCATGTGTAGACATGCCCAGTAAGTCCAAAGCAGCTTTTATCAAGACAGATAGACGATCAGATTTCAGGGCAGTGTAATCACCTTGTTTGGTTGTCAGTGAAGAGATCACAGGATTCACTTCAAATTTAAGACAGCTTATGAAATCATTGGGTACCACTCAGAACTGCTATCTCTGGATGCATTCTTACAAGTTTAAACAACCAATAAAGAACTGTACTATTTCCTATATCCAGAGTACCTCATCATGGCCGACTGGTGCCTCCCAAGTTGAGGGGGGGCACCAGATTGCTGACAGGGGGGTTTCCCTAGTGGCCGATCACTCGCTGGGGTGGGGGGGAGGGTCCCCCAGTGGTTGACTGATGACCCAGCAGTGAA
>NW_017728931.1:129163258-129191287 GCF_001723895.1 Crocodylus porosus
CCAGCAAAATTACCAGCTCTGGAGGCAGCTGTGTCAGCTGCCTGCTTAGTCTATGGCTGAATCTCTGAAGCGGCACCAAATCTTTCAGATCTGATTCAACCAAAGCAAATCAGGTCAGTGAACTGAATCTCTGAATGGAATCACTGTCCTCCGAATTGGCCAAATCCAAATCCAAAGCAAATACTTGCTGCTTTGCACAGGCCTATAAAGCACCAATGGATACCCACAATATTTCTGGGGAATATCCATTGTGTGAAAGTGATGAATGGTATTACACTAAGATGCATATACTTATTTAGACACAGTTACATCAACTTTTGTTTGAAGTGCCACTCTTCTGGTAGACACCAAGTGTAAAAATGTTCACATTGTTTCTGCTGGAACAAAAATAACAATTCTGGTAAAAAAGTAACCTAAATCCAACTCGGTATATGTTGTTCCTAGGAGAGTTTCTCCTAGGAAAATGAAAACATGTACACTTCCTGCAGTATAACTTCTCCTGGGAACCAGGAGGAGTAGAGCCAGGAAGAAAGGCTCTCATGCCTTCCAGAGACAGGCTTAGACTAATCTGGTGGGGAGGAGCAGCTTCCATCTGCTCCCTGAGAGCTCCTTACACACGAAGGACTCTCGTGTGAGGGGCAGGCAGGGGACTTTGCCATGTTGGTCAGTCCACTTGGCTCCCAATTTAGATTTTCAACCAAAAATACCTTTTCAGCATAAGCTCAGTTCCTGTCTAAGATAATCTTTATGATTACATATTTCCACTGTTTCTCAAACTGGGCCCACCACAGACCCTGTTACCACCCTTACCTGGGAAAATATCTTTGTCAAGATTCATGAAGCCATATCCTCTTGTAAAGCTCTCTTTAAATCTACCTCTGCCATGCTGCCCACAAATCACCAACCAGCTGTTACTGGTTAGGCAAATAGTGTGTTAACTACATTTGCTTTATGGAATATTCCCAAACTATCCCTGTGATATCCTGTCCTTCATTTACATTTTGAGCTACTTGGAACAAAGTCTGCCTTTGTTATTTCTGTACAGAGCCTAACACAGTGGGGCTTTGTTTACTGATACAGATAATACATGCTACTGATAACTTTACTTTGACAGAAAAGGTCTTCTTTGGTGCATGTTAATGAAGGAAAACCCACAGAGAGGGAAAATATATGCCAGATGCTGTAGGGAAAAAAAAGCTACGCTAAAATATGTTACAGAAATTGCTCAGGTAGAGTTCATCCATGTGAAGAATTCATCTCCTTCATTTGCTACCAAGGTCAGAGGAACCTAAAATGTTCTTCTGAGTAAGGGCTAGGAATAAAATTTAAAGATGCCCCAAGGGAACATTAATTTGTGAGCCCATGTTTTCGAGATAAAAAAGTATGTGATATGAGAATATATGTAATGCACTGACCATATTCATCTCTTGGCTGAGTTTGTTTACCTGCATAGTTCCTTCCCCTATTCTGTATCTTTTGCTCCCACAGTGTACAAAGTATTTCTTCCTGCTATCGATAAATGGCAAATTTCCTGAGATAATTGCAAAAGTACAACTTTTAACAGCACAATACATCTTAAATCACTGAGGGAACTTCTTCAATTTCTTTGGAGCTCGGGGAAACAGTTAAGGCAGCAGAGATGAGGAGGAGTGCAAGAAGTGCAAGGTTTCTGCTGTTCTCCTATCCTCAGGTCTGACCAGTGGTGAAAGGAACCTTTGAAGGGTACCTTCTAAGGGACATGAGCCAAAATGCTCCTCAATTACAGACTGTGTGTTACACTGTGTGATACTCAAATGTTGAGTAGTATTAATGCTAGCTCGTGTTTGGACCAGTCATGCTCCAGCATGACCCCTCTAGCAGGGGTCTGGAAGACTGAAAGGTAAGATCCCCATCACCCCTCGGACATTCTGGGCTTCCCCTCTGCCTCTTGGGGCTCTTCGGGTTTCATCCCACCCCTGGGGCTCCCTCCTGCCCCCTGCTTCTCCCTCCCCTGGGTCTCCCTCTGCCCCCTTCTTACTTGTTGCTGCCCTCACTATCTGACCCAGGGGAGCAGATAGGGAAGGATTAAACTGCCTGCCCAGCCCCTGCTGCTGGGCTGCTGCTCTTCTCCAGGCTAAGGACAGCTCAGAGAGCAGCAGCGGCAGTGGCCAGACAAGCAAGCTAACCCTTTCTTGCCTGCTCCTCTGGGACAGACATCGTAGGCAGCCACACGTAAGCAGGGAGGAGGGGGTAGGGAGGATAGTGAGTGGGGATCTGGGGTGCTGGGGAGGGCAGGGGGCAGTGGACCCAATCTGGGCCAGAAGGAGAGGGGGAGTGAGTAGGGTGTTTGCCTAGAGTGGCTACACCTTAGGGTAACACGAGCTAGGTAATACAGATCAGAGGTAAACAATCCTACCAGGGAGTGGCACAACTCCCTACCTGGGAGCTGGCTAACTAGTGCTTAAAACTAGTTTCAGGTATTAATGTGCAGACAATCCATGTGTTAAGAGCTCCAGGAGCTTTCCAAAATTGCTGTGTAAAAAGACCTTAGAAAAAGAATCCTGTTGGCAAGATCTCCTAAGCTGCAGAACAGTCTACCAGAATAAATAAGACACTTAAAACTAGACAGGAGAACACCAAGACATGCAGAATGACAAACAATATTATTCTGGCCAAGGACATAAATAGCAAGAACCTTCTCCTTAGTAAAATTTTACAATCATAGAATATTTTTCTTATACTGTATTTTTCTTTAAATTTATTCCTTTTAATTCTTAGCTATATCCATAAATCTTATCCTAAATTAAAAAAAAAAGATATTGAAGTTTCTTAAATACATCTACATGGTTATATCCCTCTCATTCACTGCATTAGAATAAACAATGCAATTTAATTAAAATCTTTCTTCATAAATTCAACCAAATAAATTATTTCTGCAACTTTGATCATTGAAAACAAAGGTGAGTGATTACTAATATCACATGAAGAAGAATTGAAGCAACACTCTTCACGCAGATCTAAAATATGTAATATGCAGAGCTAAAAGATTGTTTTTAAATTCAAGTAGCTGGGAAAAAGGAGTTAGGTGTTTTCCTGGAACCCTATGATACTAATGCAAAATGCATGGTTCCTGCTTTTTGCTTTTAATAAAAATATGTGCTTGTTATATTATCAGTTTAATATTATTATTATTATTTATTTTATATTATTATAATTTGATCTCTGAGATAATTTATTTCGTTTATGGGCCAGTTGTGCCTACCAGATAGAACCTTTGGAATGACTTCTACCATGTTTCTAATTGAATTTTCCCATCTCCAAGATAATTAATACTGGTAACTTAATGGGCTGGAGCACTCTTTGATGAGCAAATGGAAACCTGTTTTTATGCAACTCATCATTTTTTAGCCTTCATATTATGAGTTGGCAATGGAACACAGGGTGCCAAACTGATATTTGCAACAGGGTGGAGCCGTACAGAGCAATGAGCTAAGTAAAGGGACCAGTTCATCAATCTTTCACTCACCACTTGTTCAACATTTAATTAAAGATCATCTATAGAGTATTTAAGAACAAAAAGCATAACGTACATGTATAAAAATACTGTTTGTTGAGATTACTGGGATTGATTATTAATGACACTTGGCTTCTCAAAGTCAACACGTATTTTCAAAGAAGATAGCTGGAACATGACAGTGGCTTTGATGATTTCATTAGTGAGATGGTCTTATATACTTTAAAGTGCATTGTGGAATTACAGCTGCAGCAAGTAATTTAAAGTACCTTATAGGGACAACAGAATAGTTGTCACTCTGCCAACACCAAAATGTGGAGCACAGCATGGGCTGCAAGCACAGAATGAGGGGACAAAAGGCACAATAGTACTGCTGCTACTAAATGATGTGCAGTAATTAAATTAACATGTGTAACATTTTCCAGTGCTTTGATTATGAATGTTTTACACCAAGTTAGTCTTGTGTAGCTACATATGACTTCATGCTTGTTTGAAACTGAAGCCAGTTTGCATCAATCATAAGGAACTGGAAATGGAAGGAGGGACAGATGAGAGTGAAGTTCATTGAAAACATTTCAAATTTGAATTTTCCTTAAATTTGTATCACTGTTAATTCAAACACATGGAGCTAACACTTAATATTCATTTTCAGTGGCATCCCTGTTAAGAATGAGCAACTGGTTCAAGTAATCCCTGTTCCAAATCTTTGCCTAAATTCCAATTACAGCCGTTTCTTTCCCTGAGACTTTTAAGTTTAAAAAAGGAATAAACATTTAAATGGAGAGAAACGATGGATCAGAAGTTGCCCAACCACTACCCAGAGTTAATAGTAACAAATATTGGAAATGATAGTAACAGCTTTAACCAGTGTCTAACAGGATGCAGCTTCATGTGGAAAGGTAATTATCCCACATCTGCTGTCTTCCCTACTATCTAATACTTTCCACTGTTGAAGATAAGAAACAAAACTGTATGGGTCTCTGACCTGATACAGTATTAACATTCCCATGATTATGCAGCTGCACTTCAGGACTTTGATCAGGTTAGGAAATACACGCACGTGCAGATATTATTAATGATACTTCCCTTCAGTCTATTTTTATTCCATATTCTATATTCAAAAGAAACTAAGCAGTGCTGAAAATCTTCACCTGGAATAGACCCCTGTTCCTTTTTCAGCCCAGTTTTCCAATTAAATTTAATTCCTAAATCTTATGAATGTAAAGCATAATATCACTCTTTCACTCTGCTTAGAACAGGGGTTCTCAACCCCTGGCCCACAAAGCCACTTCATTCAGTCCATAGGGCTATAGAGCTTCCCATGGGTCTGGAAATTTGGTGGTGGTAGAGCAGTGGGCACAATTGCTGCATGCCCTGTTACCAAATTTCTCTACCTATGGGGAGTCTTGTAAGCCAGATAACATGACCTTTAGTGTACAAAGCCAGGCAGAAGCAGCACAGGGCCCAATCCCAATGCACTGGATCAAGGAGATGCAGTGTGGGAATGATCAAGGCATGCAGGGCCCACTACAGGTTCACAGTGATGGGGGAGCTGTGTGGGGAGGTGTGGTGGTGGTACGGGGCCCATTCCTGGTGCCCAGGGCTCAAGCAGGCCTGCAGAGTGGCTGTGTGCCATTCATCTGGCTTGCGGGACCAAAAGGTAGAGTACTGTTGGTTTAAAACATTGTATTATTTCAGATACAGAATCAGATATACTCCAGTACTTTAAAGTGCCCTGACTCCCTACTTCCATTCCACATTAAATTATTGACTATCTAGGATGTTGTATTTCAACATGCTATACTTTGTGAACAGAGATCCTTTCTGGTCCTCATAATTTATCATTCTTTCCAAGCTCTGTATAATGTTACATATCAGTGCATACAAGATACTTATTCAAGTCATCAGAGACCAGTAAAAACAGAATGGAAATTTTTGCATCACCATCCTCACAGTTTAATAAACAAGATTCACACACTAGGCCAACCTCCCTTCTAATACAAATGGGTTAAGACCCACTTTTGTTATGAGAACTGATAATCAAACCCTGACTACTGATTGGCCCATTGTTTATGTTATTGCTTTCATTTCTGTATTGAGGCATAAACAGGAAATGTTTTTGCACTGGGAAAATAACTATTTTGAGGGGGAAAAAACTGTACCCAGTGTGCTTTTCTGTGGGGAGGAGGCAGTAGGAAAGAGGGGGCTTTTTATACAAACGAAAATTTTGATTGTGCAAAAAGGGCATTTCTTTGGGAAAATTTCCACTATCACTAATTATTTTGAAGTGATGGTACTGTACTGTAGATGGACAAATTAAATTCAGCACCTGCCTTGATTTTTGTGTCATCTGTTCTTTTGGTAAAATTAATGATAATTAAGAAGATGCATTATGAATATTGATCAAATCATTATTTGCAACTGAAGTTTTAGCTATTACCAAAGCATTGTCGCATATGCTTATTCTCCCTTCCAACTAAAATATTTCACTTAGGTCCCTGGCACACGTTACACTTAAGACACAGTTATCAATTAATCACATTTTAAGTACTTGCCCAGCCACACACTAATGCTATTAATGGCGTGATAAAACAAAGAATAAACCACAAAGTTATTACACAAAATACGTGCAATAACTTCATGGCTTTATAACTTCATGCCATTCACTGAACTGGCTGATTAGGACTCCCAGCTTCCATAGCACATGGGAGCCTTTGAGTCCTCAGTGCTCCCAGGCCTGAGTGTGCTGAACAACCAATTACTGTTCCCAGCTTCTAGGGCCCATCAGAGTCAAAAGTACTGATGTGCCCCTGAGGCTGGGAGCCAAGATCAGCTGGTAGGGTTCACAGGCACAGGATCACATGGTGTGCCCTTGCAGCTGGGAGCCTGGATCAGCTGATGAGGCTTTCAGTTGTGGGAGCTTGCTACTTCCTTGTGCGCGGAGTGCCTGGGATCAGGGATCCTGGGTTTCCTCCACACCGGGTATATGGCTTGATGGGATCTGATGCTCAATCCCACATTCAGAGCCCACCACAGACATGTTGGCATGACAGAAAGTACAGTTGTGGGGACTGAAATATCACATAGCACCTTAATCGTAGGTCTGCTGGGAGCCTAAAACCTAATACGACAATGTAGCTCTTCAACCTCAAATAAAACTTGTTATATTCAAAGGTCTCTGCTGGATCAGATCATTAGTGACTGTGGACTGCCTATGATAATGTCATAATGAAAAGCTTCAGAGATGGTGCAAAAATCTATGCAGTGCACAACAGTAGAATAACCAGCTTGAGAGGGAAAACATCCAACTTCCTCAGTGAAAAGCTCACTGAAGTATCTGGGAAGATCACCACTGTCTTCAGTGACCTTTGGAGCTTCAGTGAGCCAAATATTTGGCTTCTGCTCTTACATATTATTCCCTACATCAATGGTCTCCAATCTTACTCAGCACAAGATCACTTTTTGAATTAAAGTGCAACCCAGAATCTACCTCAAAGAAAATGTAGTTATAAGTTTATATAGGCCAGGCCCTTCTCTCCCGGGAGGTGGAGGGTAGACCACAGTCTCCCTCCAGGCCAAGGGAGGACTCGGAGACCTCCCTTACTGTCCAGCTCAGGGCTTGGACCAAGGTGGTGAAGGGCCCAAGGCCTTCCACACCAAGGCCCCTGCCCCGCTGGAGATTTGCAACAGGTACGAACCTCTTGCAGCCCTAGCAAAGCCTGATGAGTTGCCAGCTCCCGCAGGCAACACAGATGACATTGTAGCTACCATCCCCGCTCTCCCTAAGACCAAATGCAAAGTGTTTGTTATGGGAGACTCCATCCTGAGGGGGGACAGAGGGGGTAATCTGCTGCCCCGACCCCTTAGCCTGGGAAGTTTGCTGCTTCCCAAGAGCCCGCATCCGAGACATGGCGGAGAAGATCCCTAAGCTCCTCCAGCCCAGTGACCACTATCCCATGCTCCTCATCCATGTGGGCACCAATGACACAGCTTAGAGAGCTCCCAGACATCTCGTGGGAGGAGCGCTCAGCTAAATCTGAGCAGGTCGCAAAGCTTTCTCTTGTGTATGGATGACCTCTATCTGATGCAGGAAGTCTACGGGCTGACAAGAAGTAAAGCACTGCTTGACCTCATATTTGCAACCGGGGATGATTTAATGATCAAAGGGAAGCTGGGTGACAGTGACCGTGAGCTGATCACCTTCACCATCTGCTGTAAAGCTGGCAAGTCAGTCAGTAATACAGAAGTCCTCTACTTCAGGAAAGCTGACTTTGACAAGCTAAGCAGGCTTGTCAGAGAGGCCCTAAAAGACCACAATCCAATGGAGAAGGGAGTTCAGGACGAGTGGTTGCTCCTCAAGGGAGCAATCCTGGATGCACAAGCAAAGTCCATCCCATCTCAGAGGAAAGGCAGCAAAAAGGCCCAGCAGCCCCCTTGGCTCTCCAGGCCACTGGCGGACCTCCTGTGTCTTAAAAGGAAGACCTACAAAGGATGGAGGACTGGAACCACCACCAAGGAGGAATACTCTGCTCTGGTCCAGACCTTCAGGGAGCAAACTAGGAAAGTTGAAGCTGCGATGGAAATCCAGCTAGCTACAAATATAAAGGACAATAAAAAGTTATTTTTTAGATATGTGGGGAGCTGGAGAAAAAGCAAGGGAAACGTTGGACCCCTGCTAAACCAGATGGGGCAACTGACGACTGATGCCCAGCAAAAAGCAAACTTTGTATCAGTTTTTCACCAGTCCCATGGGACGCCTTACCCACTATGGGTCAGGGAGGCCCAGGTGAGGGAGATTCCTTGCCCTCCATCAAAGCTGACCTTGTGACAGGCTTGATACCTTCAAGTCAGCCTGCCCTGATGGGTTACACCCAAGGGTACTCAGGGAGCTGGCGAACATCATAGCTCAGCCCCTGGCACAGATCTTTAAGAGCTCTTGGTGCTCTGGTGAAGTGCCCGAGGATCAGAAGAGGGCCAATGTCATGCCTATCTTCACGAAAAGGAGGAAAGCAGATCTGGCAAACTACAGGCCCATCAGTCTGACCTCTATCCTGGGGAAGGTCTTGGAAAAAAATATCAGAGAGGCCATCCTTAACAGACTACATGAAGGGAATATCCTGGGGGATAGCTAGCATGGGTTTGTTGTGGGTAGGTCTTGGTTGACCAATCTCATTTCCTTTTATGACCAGGTGACTTATCACCGGGACAAGGGGGAAGAGATCGACGTTGTATATCTTGACTTTAAAAAAGCCTTCTATCTGGTATCCCATGATCACCTCTTGGCTAAACTGGCTAACTGTGGCCTCGACCTCACCACAATCCACTGGCTGGGGAACTGGCTCCACGGTAGGACTCAGAGGGTGGTGGTTGACGGGAGCCTATTGTCTTGGTGCGCTGTGACCAGTGGAGTCCCTAAAGGCTCTGTCCTAGGGCCTATACCATTTAACATCTTCATCAATGATGTGGGCAGTGTCAGAAGTGGACTGGCCAAGTTTGCCGATGATACCAAACTCTTGAGGTAAAGCATCCACACCTGAGGACAGGAAGGTGACCCAGGCAGACCTTGACAGGCTCATGAAATGGGTGGACAAGAACCCAATGGTGTTCAACACTGAAAAATGCAAGGTTCTCCACCTTGGGAGGAAAAACCTGCAGCATGCTTACAGGCTCAGTAGTGCTACACTGGTTAGCACTACAGATGAAATGGGCTTGGGGATCATGATTGACCACAAGATGAACATGAGCCTTCAGTGTGATGCTGCGGCTAGTAAAGTGAGCAAAAAACTGGCTTGCATCCATAGATGCTTCTCAAGCAAATCCCAGGACCTCATTCTCCCATTGTACTCAGCCTTGGTGAGGCCACAGCTGGAGTACTGCGTCCAGTTTTGGGCTCCACAATTCAAAAAGGACATGGAGAAGCTTGAGAGGGTGCAGAAGAGAGCCACACGTATCATCAGAGGTCAGGAAAACAGAGCTTATGATGAGAGGCTGAGAGTCATGGGACTCTTTAGCCTGGAAAAGTGCAGGTTTGCGGTGATCTGGTGGCCACCTATAAGTTTACCAGGGGTGCTCATCAGGATCCGGGGGAACAGATGTTCACCAGAGCACCTCAAAGGATGACAAGATCCAATAGTCACAAACTTCACTGTGACCAATTCAGGCTGGACATAAGGAAGAACTTCTTTACTGTCCGAGCCCCCAAGATTTGGAATAGACTGCCGCCTTCAGGACACATTTGATGCTTATCTTGCTGGGATCCTATGACCCCTGCTGACTTCCTGCCCCTGGGGCAGAGGGCTGGACTTAATGATCCCCCAGGGTCCCTTCCAGCCCAAAGGTCTATGACAGCTATGAAATCTATGAATATTTATATTTATGTTATTTAAAGTTGAGATCAAGTGCTTAATATACATCATTATACATTTTCCCTACTTACTGAGTCTTAGTGTGACACTTGTGACTGCACATTATCTGCCTGCTTCAGATCAGGCTGTCACTGCTGCAAGAAGCCAGGGCAGAGTCGCAACCCCCTACCTAGAGCTGCAGGCTACAGATCATGGCTCTGCCCTGGCTCCGGAGCAAGCTGCCCCCATCCCAAATTCCCAGCAGTTCCAGAGCAGCAATTTGCCCTGCTCTGGCACGCACACTACCAGTGCAGCTCAGGCAATCTCCATGGCAACTCCAACCTAAGATTTTGTGGGCAGGTGTGGCTGGGGTCTCCATGGAGACCACCCCAAGCTATGAGGGCAGGGGCTGCTGGGAAATGGAGTCCGTCTGCCAGGCAGATCAGCCATTTTGCCCACTCCTGTTTTATGCCTATCTTTCGCTTGAAAAAAAATGAGACTGAAATAAACTGTCAGAGGCTCCATGATCAACCAGTTGACTGATCTACCGGTTGGTGACTACTGCCCTACATTGCATTTACTAGCTAGCTTTTAACATACCAAGGTGTAATGCTCTCACTACTTCTTTTAGAAGGAGATGAGAAATTTTTCAGATTAATACATTTTAAAATAAAAAACAGCCGGAGCCAACAGCCATCCAGGATAATGCAAACCATCCCTAATTAGCAGGGCATTTTCCTGGCTTTGGTACGTCAAATAAAGGGTATTAAAAGGGCATTAAAAAGGTCTTTGTCTTTTGCCTCTTTCAACTTGAACGTTTCAGCAAGTTTAACATCATCTTTCTAAAGCTTCCCCTGCTGGCTTTAGTTCAATTTTGAAGTGGCACCTTTTCCTTTTCATCCATGATTGGAAAGGCTGCCACTTGGCAGAACCACGTTAATAATAACCTTGCTGAACACCACTATCAGAGCTAATGAACTAAGAGGGGTCATACAAGCAGTGAAAATGTTTAAAGGAGATGGTTTAAAGTTCAAAGCATGGGAGCAGATGAGCAAAATACAAGAAAATTGGGAGAATAAAAGGTAATGAGCAAATGAAAAGAAAGAGAGAACAATGAAAAGGGAGACAGAACAAAATACAGATGCAAATGTGGATGTGGAGCATACATGGAGTAAGCAGAGAAGGGAAATAGAAGGGCAGAATATTCAAGAGGAATCTAATGAGAGTGGTTGGGAAAGTAAAAGTAAAGGTCTAATGAAAGGGAAAACAGTGGTCATATTCTTCCTCTCTGTTTATCTTTCATCCAGTCCTTCCTTCTTCTTCTGTTTCTTCTCCTATATGTATGTCCTCTTTCTCTATTATTTGAACCCTATTTGTAAATGAACAACAAATCTTAAAAGGCATATAATTTCTTATACCATTTTAAGATTTGTGTTCAGTCTCTTAATTTGAAGAGCAGAAGCAGAAGATATTTTTTTCTCTACTTATCACTCCCACAAACTTAATTAGACCTCTAGCTCTCTAGCTAAGTGTGAGGTTCAGCCAATCATTTGCTAGATTAACCTAGCGGTTTTCGATTGTTTTAGCCTCAAGGCTCCCCTCCATAACTTTCCTGAATTTAGTGGTATCCCAGGGTGTTGGATGAGATTTCTGAGATAGAATCTAATTTCAGAAAAGTTATAGAGAGCTGCCTTGAAGCAAAGAAAAGCCTGAGAACCACTAATCTAGCTGGTGCAAGGGGAGGGTGGCAGGGGTAGGACTTCACTCTGTCCTGATCTTCCCACTGCCTACCCCCCACCCCTAGCTCCCGTCCATACCTAAAGGGACAAAGCACTGTCCATGTAGCTGAGGCTTCTCTTCTGGGCTTGTTCATGCCAGTGCCTGAAGCCATCAGTCCCCATGATCCCTTCTGCTGGCCCTGGGAGTGTAGGAAATGCCACAGTGGTAATGGGGGAGGAGAGTGCTTTATTCCTCATATGTGGTTGGCCATCATGGAACCCCTTAAAGATTTTGTAGTACCCCAGGGTGTCACAGCACCCCAGTCAAGAATCACTAGATTAACCAATAACTGATAAAGAAATCTCATATGAAAATTCACTACTACATCCACAGCACAAAAATCTAAGCAGAAAGTTGGGCTACCACTAACTGGATAAAATTCAATACAGACAAATCTGAGGTGCTACACCTCAGGAGGATTAATGAAGAAGACAAATACAAAGTGGGGGACATCTGGCTGGATGACAGTTCTGACAGGGACTTAGAAGTCTCGGTAGACCACATACTCAATATGAGTCTCAAGTGTGATGCAGCTGCACAAAAGGTCAATGCGGTTTTTAGCTGCATCAATAGAAACATTAGGTGCAAGACACAGAGGTGGTAGTGCCTCTACTCAGCATCATCTGGAGTACTGTGTGCCGCTTTGGGCTACACATTTTAAAAAAGATGTGGAGAAGCTAGAGAGGGTCCAGAGGCAGGCAAGAAAAATGATAAAGAGCTTGGAAGACAAGTCATATGAGGACAGGCTGAAGAAGCTAGGCATGTTCAGGTTGCAGAAAAGGTGCTTAAGAGGGGATATGACAGAAGTTATAAAGAAGATGGAAAGCACCTTTTCTCTCTTGCAAAGAGGAGGATGCAGAACAGTGGACTGAAGTTGCAGCAAAGTAAGTTTAGATTTGATATTGGGAAAAACTTCTTCACTGTGAGAATAGTGAAGTAGTGGAATAGACTGCCCAGGAAAGTTGTGGACTCTCCATCGCTAGAGATGTTCAAGAAGATGTTGGACAGCCACTGATTAGGGATGATTTAGGCATAGCTATGCCTATTTTCTATCATGTATATTTCCTATGCTTCTGGGGTTTAGTGATTCTCCACCCCGCCCCCCCTTTCCTGCTATATGTGTCAAGGTGTTTTTAAGCCTCCCCAAAGGCATTGGGTATGGCAACAGTTGAAGCTGGGAACTTCAACTGGGGTGTGCCAATTCTACTAGGAGCTAATCTGGAGGTTGCTGTCTAGAGTGTCTTGCCCCTCTGCTCAGGGTTAGACCAATCACAACATTTGGGGTCAAGGAGAAATTTTGCACCATGGTCAGATTGGTATGGCTTGTGGTGGTTTTTGAGTGTATATTGACAACACTTTATAGAACTAAGACATTGCCTGATGTGGTTCCCCTGCTTCACCTGTGACATGTTAGGGTTTTAGGTCTATGCTGTGTCAAGGTTCAGGGTAGTCTGATGTAAGTTTAGATTATGGCTGTACAGCAGTGGTTGATCATATAGCCTCTTTTGATCAATCTTTGGCTGGGGTAGGCTGGGCATGCGCATGCATGCATACACATGACCGACCCCCCCTCGCCCAGGAGGCCAGTCTGTGGGAGAAGGTAGGGGTAGGGGCCAGATTGAGGTCCCCGTGGTGAGGGAAGGATGGTGTGGCCCAGACAGGATAAGGGGAAGGTGAGTGGGTCTCCAGCTTAGGGAGGGGGATGGGAGGATTGGAGCCTGGGGATTCATCCAGGAGCAGACGGGGGGGTGGAGGGTGGGGGCTCCTGCTACTAGAGGCATCTAGGTGGAGGCCCTGGCAGCGTGTGCTCCCCCATCTCTGCACTGGGTGCCTGCTGTGCCTTGAGCCCTACTGTAACTGGCCACATGCAAGCATGAGTCAACCCAGCAGTGGGATGCATGTTGTGTCAAGCTGCTCCTGGGCCAGCTGCAGTAGGGCTTGGGACACAAAGTCCAGCCCACAATGGCAGCCACCTCTGCTGCACACAGATGGGGGGGGCTTTGCCCCCCCAAACATGGGGCAACATGGGTGGCTGCAGCAGTGGTGAGGGAGTGGGGCTGGGGCAGAGGCGAGCCCTGCACAGCCACAGTAGGGCATGGAACAGAGCCGAAAGTGGCTTGTCCAGGGGGCATGGGAAGTGGGGGTCCAGGAGGCCATGCAGGCACATGTCCCTAGATCTGAATGTGGAGGGGGGTGGGCTGGGACCAAGTCATCTCTGTGCTTTTTCTGGCAGGAGTATTGGGCTGCGCTTCACTCAGGCCAGGTGGCTGAAGCATGGGGAATGGGGCTATGGGTGGGGACAGCAGCCACCAGAAAATTCACCATAGCCCCCCTGACCCCCTGCTACCTCCACTGCCGCCCACCCCAAGTGCAGCACAGCGGTGGTGCTCAGAGGGGGGAGGGGGGCTGCAGCCCCTCCCTGTAGCCTCCTCCCAGAACTGTCATTGAGCCCCAGTGGTGAGGGAGGGAGTGGAGCTAGGGCTGGGGCCTCAAACTTCCCCATCCCCCCATGGCCCTTCCCCCTCCTGTCCCACCACAGAATGACCTGGGTGGGGAGTTCTTTCTCGAATTTTTTTTTCTTTCTCTGCCTCAATATGCCACCCCTTCCCTCCCCACAGACTTACCTGCTAGGTGGTGGTGGGGGGTGAGGCAGGGGGAACAGTAAGTGCTTCGGTGTATGTGGGGGGGTGCCTGGTAGATCTAGGGTTGCTTTTAAATTCCAGAAATGATCTCCTACTTATAAAGGTTGGAGACCACTTTTGTAGAGGATGGTTTGGATAGGGATAATCCTGACTCAGGAGGTTGGACTGGATGACCTCTGAGGTCCCTTCTAACCATACTTCTCTATGACTCTATAATACCAAAGTGGAACAATTCAAAACAAAGATACTAGTGGAAAAGAAGATCAGACAATATCAGGATTGCAGCCCTTGCTTGATTGCAGGATTGACCCATGTGCTTAGATGCTTCATTCAAATGCCTCAACTGACTCCTTTCTAAGTTATTTATTCTTATTCATTTCTACATGGAAGTTGCCATGCTATATAGTACTGAACAAGTATTCACTAAGCAAACAATTGACCACCCATTAACAAGTCTGTACATAGGTTTTTTTCTTTCCTAAGCTATCTATGAATAATTTATTTTAACCACCTGTAAAATGTTAACTTCTTCGTATAATATATTCCTTGTCTGGCAGTTATACATTTTGACTTTGGTTTCTATTGTATCATAGAATACAATATGAACAATTTGTTCATAAAAAATTGAACAAATTCTAAATCTGTACATAAAAGAGGTGCTTAAACATACTATAAGCATTGAACACTCTTCAGTAATGAAAATCATCCTTCATTTCTTCTATGAGGAACAAAGACTATACACTTCAAAAGTCCTAGAGGTTTTAAAACAAAGCAGAGATATGAATTAAAATAACTCTTGTTGACTGAATGACTCTTCAAAATCAGTCAGTTCATGAAAATTTGCAACCTTTAATCCACAAAAATTGCAAGCAAATTTATCATTCTATTTTAATCATTAGGAAAATAAACATTCACTTCTTATTCAGGGAAGATTCCAAAATGAAGCTGCAATTTGGGATGCTAACCTAATTCAAAAGTGGTGCAGGCAGAGTTATGATTTGTCAATAAAATCCTTAATCCATAATTTATTCTATAGGTTTGATTACAACTCTTTTAACATCTTTGTAGAAATACTGGGCAACAAAATCTTACTTTTACCACACATTTGAGGTTTTTATTTATTTTTTTTTTAGAGAGCATTCAAAACTATTATAATTTTTTAAAATATTCATCCATCTGTAAAGTCAGTTATAATTGCCCACTTCCAGAAAGAGAGATTTATTTCTTAACCATACCAGTCACAGTCTTTTAAAATGGTTTGTTATTCAGAATGATAATATACTTTAAGGTTCAATGTTACATGTTCTAGCTGGCCCAGATGGGTCCCTTTGAGACTCAATCTAGTACTGGAATAATAAGAATATGTACAGGGCAGCTTTATTTCAGAAAAGAAAGTATAAACTTACCCCATACTAATCACTAAGACTTAACTTAAAACTTTCTTTTAAAGGCCATACAGTATCCCCCCCATCCCTTTTTACATTGGACTAAGGCTTTGAAAACCATGCCTACAAAGTGTTTGGTTTTTGGAAGGATCCCATATCAGGTCCTAAACTGTGGGGAGAAAGTCTACCTTAGCTGTTATTGACACATCAAGCTTTCTTCCTGATGGTTACCTGGAACATTCAGCTTCTCTGCACAAACATATGAGATGTCTGAACATAAGGAACAGAACCACATAAAGCACAAGAGCTAACACCAGGGCTAGGGACAGAAGTTACACATAAGCTGCTTTAAGTGATCAGTAACTGGTTTAAACCTGTAGCAGACCAGAATGTCAGCATACATAAACCAGTTTCAAAAATAAACCTGGTTGAATGCAGTATCAGACTTAACTGATTTGGATCAATCTGTTTTATGAAGCTTCTGTCCCAGACCCCTTCCAGGTTCAAGTTAAATCAGAGTCCTCCAGCATTTTGCAGCCCTGGGTTGTGCTGTGCTGTACTGTGCTGTATGCTCCAAAGAGCAGGGAGGGCCGTGCCCCCTGCTCCCTAGCTGGGGCAGTAAGGGCTGGCTGACAAGGGAGTTGGGGGGTGGGGGTGCAAGCCTGGCTGCGGATGCAGTCCCGTCTGCAAGGAGGGGGGGAATGCCCCCCTGGCAAACCCTGGCTGGGGGCTAAATACCCCTTCCCCTGCTCAAACTTACTGCTGGCTGCAACTGTGGACTACAGATCCCAGAGGCACCTGAAATCAGGAAGCAGAAGTGGTGAGGAACCCTCCAGAGCACTGTTGTTGTAATGTGGACTGCAAATCCCAGAGACCTTGGGTGCAGCAGGAAGAGGAAGTGAACATACAGCCAGAGAGCCATGCTCTAGCGGCCCCCAGCTTCTGGCCTGAGCCACTGAATCAGAGGTAAATGTCTATTCACTTATGTTTCAGTTTAATCTGTGCACCTTAGACTAACCTGCAAAGACTGAATCAATTTAGCCTCAGGCTTTTTGATTGTGTGTACTTAGTCTAGTAGACAAAGCATAGGATTAAAAATAGACTATGTCCAAAACCCAGTTATGATACTGAAGCTTTGGTTAAATTACTCATCCTTTCTGAATAAGTTTCCTTGTCTATGGAATTGGTTATACTCCTACTACTTACCAGTCTCACTACAAGATAACAAGATTAATTAGTTATCATTTACAAGGCTCAGTTCGAGTACTAAAATTGACTAAACAATGCATAATACCTGCATTGGTTGGAAGCCTAACAATAACTGTGCTAGAGTTGAAATTTGAGATACAGCAGGGATTACAGCATGTATTTTCATATTACTGGTTCATATAAGCAACGATGTTAAAAAGAGGAGAGAAGAAAGAAGAATTATGGCAAGGTAGAAGCTATTTGCCTAATATGGTTCAGGGAGAAGAATGAGGTTAAGAACAGATCCTCTGCTTGGGCTACACTTCTCTAATACAAGTTATGATCAAATAGGCTGCAGGAAGAGAAAGTGTCAATGACACAGACCAATGTCCACATTCACTGACATCAATTTTTTACTGCCTTTTAAACATATATCTAGAGGCATTATCAACTTGCAAACTTCTCTTAACACAACTCAACAAGCAAATAAAAACAGACATTCCCTGTTCAAAAAAAAAGAAGATATTTTGATTCTTATTGCAGTAATCTCATTTTGGTGGCATCAGAGATGTATCAATGCTGTGTAATTAAGAAAATTAGAGAGCAGCAGTAAGAGATATGGTCCTGCATTATTAAGGATTGTGAAGGATGTAACTTGCTTATTGCAGACCCAAATTTCTCTCTTCCACTTACAAGACAATTTCAACATCTTTACTGGTACTATTTAAAATCATTGAAATACTGCAGGACTGGTAGCTTGCAAAAAAGGACAAAAGAAAATTTGTTGGAGGTAAATTATGAACCAACCAACTTTTTCCAAGGCATCTATCAACATGGTATCTAATGGCAGTGCAACAACTGTAATCACCACTTTCTTTCCTCCAGGTGGTTTTGGCTGTTAGGTGCCTAATAAGTTGCTTCTGAAAATTGGACTTATGTTCCTACAGTATTTAGGCACTTTGAAGAAGTTCACCTTTACTCCCTTCTTAGCTAACAAGGGAATACCCAGGCATCCAGACTGACACTAGTTGGGATTATGTTGCCAAACTGAGCAGGGGTAACACGCATTAAATAAGCATGGAGACAGACTGATTTTGTCCCACTTAATCAGTCCCTCCAGGTCAGGCTTGAGGTATACTGCCGGTCAGTCTGGCAAGTTTTCAATGTGTGCTACCAGTGCTGTCCCTATTGTATAAATAGCAGTTCTGTCTAACAGTGCTATGTGTTCACTTAAAAAAAAAAAAAAAGCAGTTTTGAAAGAAAGGGGAAGCTCTTTTCACTATTATTTTTTCTTGGGTCCTTCCTCTGAAATGAGTGATTAGTGATAGAAGCTCTCCTGTTTGAAAATGAAGTATTTTGTTCAGCACATAAGAATGAATTTAAGAACCTAACTTTCAGCACTCACTTTTGTTACCAAGAATTCATTAAAGCATATTACTGTTTCAGTAATGAATTTGCTGTATTAACAGTTGTCAAAGAAAAATGATGGTCTTAAGCACTGGCTTGGGACTTGGAATATTTGGCTTAAATTTCTTGTTTCATCACAGACTTCATTAGTGCCCTGGGGCTAGTCATCTAGATGCACAGCCAAGAGGACTTAGGCACCTAATATGTAACCAGGACCTACCTGCCTAAATGATATCTAAGAATGCGAGCCACAAAAACTCACATAACCATTCAGGTGCTTGAAAGCCTGTAGATGTCTATATTTTAAGTAGTAAAATTACTTTGATGCTTTGAGTTGTTTCTGTGCATACCCAGAGGCTTAGTAATCTCAACTGATCTGATAGCTTTGGCATCTATTTCATGCCTTGGGCTGGTTTGGGAATCACAAAATAAGTTCCCCAAAGTATCTCACTTGGTAGGTGTGCTCTGAATACGCCAACAACATTGAGTCTGACACAAAACGAAACGGCCACGGCCACTTTCAACCAAAAAACATAGCTGGATTAGGTAGTAGCGATCCTACCCACACTGTAGACCAGTAATTAGATCACTTAATCAGTAGTGGGTGGGAGATCACATCTCCTGGCTCTAGACAATGCTTTAATCTGTAGGTTAGACTGGGCTCGGAGTACAACTCCCGTTAACACAGTTTTACCATGCATAAAGAAATTCAAGATTATGAGGAACAGAGACAGAACAAGCAAAAGAGATGATCATGCAGCTTTGTGACTTCAGGATGCCTAAATGTATATGGGATGCAGTATCACCATGCTTAAATCCTTACTAGATCCTTCATCTCAGTTCTTCATCTGGCAGAATGTATATGAGAAGTCAAGGTCATATTAGATCATAGGATCATCGGAAAGAAGGCCTGGAAGGTACCTCATCTAGTCCAGTCCCCTGCTCAAGGCAGGATCATCCCTGACTAATGATTATAACAGTCCCTTCTGGCTTGAAAATCTGTAAACAATCTCTACAGCACATAGTGCAGTAGGTTCCTAACTAATAACTGGGCCTCCGAGCAGAAACTCTAATTCAAATAAATATCATAATTATTATCAACAGTAGCATAAAATATTAAACAACTACAACAACATCAGCTCATTGGCTAAAAAACCATGACCAGAAGCATGGAGGACCAAAATGTTCAATTTAATTTTTAGACTTTTAACATTTTAAATAAAACCTATTCCTATGCTTAAAATGTCATATAGTTTAGCTACTTACACTGGAAGAGACCTGAAGAGCCATAGAAGTTGACTTGTCCCATCTCACAGCAAAGCAACATATACTAGATAATATATAATAATATACTAATATACTATTAATTATATATTTATATCTATAATTAATATACATGCATATATAGAGAAATATCTATACATTATTTGTTATATTATCTAAATATATATTATCTAATATAATACTGTACTAGATATTCTATAATAGACTATCCCTGACAGATATTTGCTAATACGTTCTTAAAAACCTTCAATGATGATGATTCTAACACCTCTAGTTGCAGTGCTTTGAAACATAGATGTTTTGGCTTAATGACTTAAATATTATTACTGCAAAGGAAGACAATTACTTTTTGTCCTTAATGAACATGAGGAACAGGTGATAACCATCTACTTTATAACAACATTCTATATATCAGAAGACTTATGTCTTTCCTTGGTTTGCTTTTTCTAAATTAAAAAAAAAAAAGTCCTCAGCCTTTTTCTTTTAGGTCTTTTTTTTTTCTTTCTAAATCTCCTGCTTTTCTCCTGTTCTTTCCTTTTTGTTTCATCTTTCTTAAGGTGGCTCAAACTTGGCACAGTATTCCAAACTGGACATATATATTATCATCAATATTGTTTTGAATTGTTATTATGTGTTCTATAATGCTTCCAATTCATCCCAGTTGGTATCATCTGTAAACTTAATACATTACCTTTATAACCTTTAGTGTACCGTTCAAATTTTTAATAAAAACAGTGAACAGAAATAGAGCTAGGACACAGCCCTGAGGAACATCACTTGGAAACCGCTTCCGATTTGACAGTGAGGCATGAATAGCTATTCTTTGAGTGTGAATTCACATTCACTTGGAAAATGGAGGATATACAGAAGTAACATCCTTTACCAAATAGACTTAATCTAACAAGAGGTTAGATTATGGGTTTGTATGGGCTGATTCTGTGTCAGGCAGTGGATTGGACTAGATGACTTATGGAGTGCCCTTCCAGCCCTACTTTTCTATGATTTCTATTATTTCTCTGTGAAAAGATTAATTTCAAGGAAAACATTTAAATGAAAACAGAACCTTGAAAAATACCAGCTTAGCAAAAAAGGATGTGTTGTAGGGTTACACAACAATTTTCAAGGCAAAAAACCTGTACTAGAAAGAAACTTTTTGTTGATGTTACATAGCAATTATGTAAACATACATATGCATGCTTCAAATCTTAGTTTGGTTCATAAATGAAAATGTTTGCTTGTCTTAAATTCCATTTAACATGCCAGTCCAAAGATTAAAGCTATGATATCATTTAGCAATAATGACAGCCAGTGATTTTGAAAAACCAAGGATTTAATTGAACAGTGTTTTAAGGATTAGGACTCAGGTATTGGACATTGCCATACCTATAAATTGGGTTCTTTTATAAAGAGACCTTTGTAAATTCAAAGCCTATTGCTATATATTACTTTTCCATATCATAAATAGAAGTAGTTGCACCAAGAGAAATATGTGATAAATGATACCCCTGGAGACTGGAAGTTGATTGGAAAAGGAGAGGATGATATAAAAATCTAAAAACTGAATAAAGGTTATCAACAACATAGATGAAGTCTAAAGATTATAGACAATTGGCTTCCCCTACTTTTCCTCCCCTTTTTGAAGTAGTGATGGAAGATTTCTCTGGTTTTGTAGATGTTTTTATGTTATGAACAGAACCACCAACAAAATTCCACTCATATACTGTAGGCTTCGCTAAATTAATATAGTTTTCCCTTGCTTTATGTGGTACATGGGTTCTGGGACAACTGTGCATAAATAGAATTTGCATAAAGGGAACCCATTTTAAAAGGTAACAAATGGGGATACGTTCTTGCAGCAACGAGGGAAGGAGGGAGGGAGTTAGGCTGGGGCTAGGGAAGGGGCGGGGGAAGGGGCATGGTGCAGGCCAGCGGCTGCAGGCAAGTAGCGTCAGCTGTTCCTGGGGCTGCAGTAAGGAGCAAAGCAGAGGGACCTGTCAGTGGGTGCAGGGTATGGGGGCATGGCTTTTACTGCTACATGAACCCTGGGAGAGCTGTGAGCTGGGAGGCTGTGCCAGGCTCTTTCCAGGGTGGGGGATGGGCCCTTGGAGCTGTGTGCAGGACAAGAGCAGGCTGCCGGTGCAGGCTGGATGTTTGGGGCAGGTGACGGGTGCTGGGAGTGGAGCTTCTGCCACCCCAAAATTTGCGGTTGCCCCCCCAACCTACCCACCCTGAGTGCCAGGAAGAGCCTGGTGTTGCCACTGGCCCCAGCCTGCAGCAGCAGCCTGCTCTTGTCCTGCACGCTGATCTGGGGGGCACACGCACTCCGTTAGGAGCCCAGCGCAGCCCCACACCTCTCCCGGGGTGTGTGTAGCAGCAAGTGCCACACCCCTCCATCCCATGCCCCACACCCATCAACAGTTCCCTCCTCACCTTCCTCCCTGCTGCAGCCCTGGGAGTGGCCAACCCCACCTGCCTGCAGCCTCTGGGCTGCACGGTGGCCCTCTCCCCACCCTTCCCCTACAGGTGCACCTCAAATGCAACAAATTTACATTGCATATAATGAATTTTGGGTGTAAAAAGAGTCATCACATAAGAGTGAATTCACATATACAGAACCCATATAAAACAAGGGAAACCTGTACAAGCATGGTGCATCTATACATGCCCCTATGGAAGAGTACTAAATGATGGTTCAGTAAAGGCCCGTACTGTGCCATGTTGGCAGCACATGGTTATTTTTAGCCTCTGTGTTGCTGTAGCAATGCACTATAGTGAGGAAGCACATTGCTACGGTGACATAGTTTTGGTGTCATGGTTTGTGCCTGCCAATGCAACATCACAGCGCATTGCTATGGTGACATAGAGCCTCACGTAGACACACTCATATTGAACAGGACATACACAGTTCGCATAAAAACTCTGCTAAAGAATTAAGTAAAGAAGGCCTCATCGAAGGCTGACCACACATACACCAGGGACTTAAGACTGGATGGTGCTCATGAAAATAAGCTTTACAGACCTCGACAAAGTTGACTAAGTTGATTGTTAAGGCTGTTGTCAGACAGTCCAGAACTTGATGGCTAGGGACAGACATTCAAAAAGCCAGAGCCTGAATTGATTCAATCTTTGCAGGTTAGTCTAACCTGCCTAGATTGAACAAATTTGCAAGTAAACAGACGTACACAAAATACAGGCACATGCCTTCAGTGGCTTAGGCCAGAAGGCAGGGGTGCGTGCTAGAGCACTAAAGCCTTTGGCTGCAGGGAAGCTGTGCTGGGGGTGTGTGGCCAGCCCCAGCAATAGTCTGAGTGAACTGGCCAGGGAGGGGACTTAATTCCCCACTCCCTCTCCCACCAGCATGGACATAAACTGGGGTCTGCTGGATACTCCCCCATCATGGGTGCAGAGGCATAGCCAGGGTGTGGCCAGATGCTAGCCAGCATGGCCCCAGAGGCAGAAGGGACAGGGAGGGAGCTATTCCTCCCTCTAACTTTACTGCCCCCAGGGGACCACAGTGATGTCTGACTGCCCAAACTGCCACTGCTATTTACTCCCTGCACAGGGCAAGCAGCAAGATAAGCCCCCTCTTGCTCCCTGCACCAGGCGTGGGGGACATAACCCCCCTCCCTGTCTGCTCACTGAAGGGGCCCTGCCAGCTGGGCTCTGCCCAGAGCCCTGACCCTGCTACTGAAGCAGCAAGGAGCCAGGGCCCTGATGGGGTAGCAGCCCCTGTCCTGGTGCCTGGGGAGTGTAAATTTCTTTCTAGCAGGGGGGCTGTGAACAGGGGTCAGAGCTGCTGTGAACTGTGTAGAGTGGGCAGCAGCACCAGGGATCGGAGGGGGTCATAGCCCCCCCAAGAACCCCTAGTGCTGCTGCCGCTTGGCCTGTGCAGTCTGTGGCAGCATGCCCCACCGCATGGCACAGGCTTGTGCTTTGGGACAAGCCTGTACCAAGGTAAAAATGTCACCCAGACAACCAAGGAACATAGGCATGGATGTGGTCCCATGCCCAAGAGGTAGCAGGTACTAGGCTTCTGGAATGAAATTTGCAAATCCAGCTCAGGATGAAGTTCCCTGTCTCTGAAAACTTAACTGGAAAACTCAAGTGCCTAGAATAGAATACGTAAAGTCTAGTACACTGAGCAAGGGAGGAGAGGCTATGCTTGGATTTCCACATTTCTCGTGAAGTTATGTGCCTGCCTGGAGTAGGATTTATGGGATTCCCAGCCTGAAGTCTTTACCTACACTTCAGGTACCTTAGTCATCTTTCATATAACAGAGGTATAGATGCATTCATGTCACTTGATATATAGTCACAGAAGGATCCATAAGTTTTCTAGCTAGTTGTTGTTGTTACTGTTACTGCTGTTTGTTGTCTATGAAAATGACAAAGAAAAGCCCTGGCAAAAATGCAAAGATGTCCATAGCAAATGTTCTTTTCATAAATAAAGATAATTTATATGAACAGTAATTCCCAAGATGAAGCACCACTGCTGTAGGATGAAAAAAGTGTCCACATCTACTTTGTGTGTGTGAATGCACGGTGACTGTATATATATGTGTATATATGTGATAGACAGTTAATGCCCTTTCAGCACTGTGCTGCTTTTTTTGTTTCCAGTTGTCAGTAATAATCCACAGTGTAACAAATCAGTGTTTTTTCCACCCCTCACCCCCCCACAAGTTGCATAAACAGATTTTACTCAGAGGTAACAGTCCGGAATATTTTGCAGGTGTTAGTCTTCTGCTTCCTGGCCCTTCTGCAAAATGCCCTTTTCCTTCTTTAAAATGTACTTCTCCTTTTCAGTTAATGCTATTAGATTTCACTGAATTTCTTTCATGTCTGTGCAGGCAGGAGGTTAGGAAGCAGAATGCAAGAAGCCCAGATACACTAACTGTGTAAACATGATAAATACTTTCTTGAATTCAGTTGAATTGTGCCCAGATCATATGGAGGGAGGGAACTATGTAAAATATCTAGACAGCTATGATAACAGCAGTTATACTGAATTATCATATCCTTTGAATCCTCCTCTTCTATTGCTCCCTCCAATAGTGGCCTTTATCAGGTAAACAAAAACAAAATTAACTAAAATGTTGAAGCAATAAATATTAATGACAGCTGGTTGATAGATACATGGTCCTGCTAGCCTTCCCTCTGCACACGTTTAGTTCAGATTATGGTGAAAATGCTAGTTTAAGATGTTAAAATAAGTTGTCACCATACAATCACGAGGTTGCTCTTGTATATCATACTAATTTCCATACCACATGCACCTCTCCCCAAAAATTAGTCATTCAGAAGTCAGGTGTGTGTCTTAAACAAAGAATAATTTCTTCACTGTAATGGAGACAGAAGGATTATGGGGGCTATAATCATCACTAGCTCACCTTGGGCTGATCCCTCCAGCCACATGGAGCAGGGGTGGAGTCCTTTTGTCAGCATCACCCCTCCTTTTCCTGCTGCAAGGTTAACAGAGAGTTTAACCTTCTCATAGCTACTGCCAGTTCAGCAATCAGCAGAATGGAGGCAATTCAGCAGCACCTGTGAGCGTGTTAAACCCTCTGATGGGTCTCCACCCCTGTACCATGCAGCTGGAGGGTTCAGCCCAGGGTGAGACAGTGCTAGAGCAGGCAAGCCTGTGAAAAAAAACGGTATTCTTTATTCTGCTACCAAAAACAAGGTGCATGTTTTATTGGGAGCATGTGAATAAATATGGTAATATGAAACTCCTTGTATCCTTAACCTATTTGCATGACAGAGTGGTATTTTGCCTTGAAAGCAGAAATGGGAGTTGGCCATCTGCACAGAACAAAATGCATAACTTGAGTAGGAAAGAGAAGAACAAGGTGAAAGAATACACAGTCCTTTTATTAACTCTAAGCAACATGGATCAAGCTTTAAGAATTCACATAAAAGAATGTGAAGAATCATCTTGAAAAGGTATAAGACTTTATATCAGTTTAATTTTCCATTGTGATAAAGTATATGTTCACCGAATATGGGAAGGCATGAAATAAAATAATAATTCAGAATGACCCAGTTAAATGCTTTTTATATAATACCATTTATAGGATATATTTACCAAATATTGGGCACCACTTTCTCTTTGAAAGATCTGACAGATGGAAATAGGATGCCTCATTTGAGTCACAAAGAGATTATTCCAGGAGGATTTCAAATGCATCAGAAGAAGAAATATTTTTAAATGTTAATATGATTCTAAACATAAACTATATGTTCCCTTTGTATTGAATAAATCTTAAATATAGCTAAAACATATGATTCAAAGACAAGCTGAACAACTTCTGGGGGGTCTTTGTAACTAAACAGTTACAAAATGAAGCTCATTTCATGTCATTTTGTTTTTAGTGACATTCTCCTACTTCAGAGCTGGGCTTGACTTGAGAACAAAAGGTACTTGTTACAAGGTCTTGCAAGAAACTAGTGATGATTGGCTTCTTTTCCTTTCCTCCTACACAGCCAGATGGGTTGCAAGTTGGCTGGAGGGCCACACCCAGAGAGTGGTGGTGTATGGGTCATTTTTGACCTGGACGGACGTGGGCAGTGGAGTCCCCCAGGGCTCGGTCCTCGGGCCCCCACTGTTCAATATCTTCATTGGTGACTTGGATGATGGGGTGAAAAGCACCTTGTTCAAGTTCGCAGATGACACTAAGATGTGGGGAGAAGTGAGCACAGTAGAAGACAGGGACAGGCTACAACTAGATCTGGACAGGTTACAGAGGCGGGCAGATGAGAATAGGATGGGTTTCAATATGGACAAGTGCAAGGTATTGCACCTAGGGAGGAAAAGCCAGCAGCATACCTACAGGCTAGGGAACTCCCTTCTTGTCAGCACAGAGGCAGAAAAGTATCTTGGAGTCACTATTGATTCCAGGATGAACATGGGCCACCAATGTGGGGACGTGGTCAAGAAGGCTAACCACACCTTGTCACGCATCCATAGATGCATCATGAGCAGGTCCAAGGAGGTGATCCTTCCCCTCCATGTGACATTGGTCAGGCTGTAGTTGGAGCACTGCATCCAGTTCTGGACGCTGTGCTTCAGGAGGGATGTGGATAGCATCGAGAGGGTCCAGAGGAGGGCCTCTTGCATAATCAGGGGGCAGCAGGGCGGGCCCTATGACGAGAGACTACAGGACCTGAACCTGTTCATCCTCCACAGGAGAAGGCTGAGACGTGATCTGGTGGCAGCCTACAAACTTGCCAAGGGGGACCAGTAGGCAGTGGGAGAGTCCCTGTTCCCCTGAGCACTACCAGGAGTTACAAAGAATAATGGCCATAAGCTGACTGAGAGTAGATTCAAACTAGACATCAGGAGGCACTACTTCACAGTCAGGGCTGCTAGGAGCTGGAACCAACTTCCTAGGGAAGTGGTGCTTACTTCTACCCTGGGGATCTTCAAAAGGAGGCTAGACAATTACCTACCTGGGATTGTTTGACCCCAGCATCCTTTCCTGCCCATGGCAAGGGTTGGACTTGATGACCTGCTTAGGTCCCTTCTGACCCTACCAGCTATGAAACTACAAAACTATGAAACTAACTCTTGGACCAGGGGTGGGCAAGATTGCAAATCCAGCTGGCAGCCCCTGCTCATGTCATGGTGGCTGGTTTCTATGGAGACCCCAACAGCAGTGGCACTGTAAAAGCGAAGGACCAGGGTTTCCATGGAGACTGGCCCCGGCATGCGGCTGGGCAGGAAGCTGCTCCGGGGCTGGGACTCGGATTTTGCAGTGGTGACAGTGTGGTCTGGAGGTGTGTGGACAGTGGATCGCAGCTTTTCCCTGGCTCCCAGCCCCAGAGCGGCTCCCTACCCAGTTGCATGCCCTGCCAGCGCTGCTGAGCCTGGTCTCCATGGAAACCCATGCTGTCACAGTGCTGCTGGTCCTGGGGTCTCCATGGAAACTGGCTGCAGCAATGTGGGCAGGGGCTTTTGGGAAATGGAGTCCACCATGGGCCTGATCCAGCTCACGAACCAGACTTTGCCGGCCCCTGCTTTAGACTTATAATGCATTTATATACCTCAGTCTTCAGGTGCCTCAATGAAAATCTCACTGGGAAATGATTGTGCTGGAGGAAAACAATAAGCATCCACAGCTGAATGTATAATTATAATTCAATGACATATATCATCATCTTATATGGAATGCTTCCTGAGATACCTTCATGACAAAGAATCATAAGAAACACAGGGATGGAAGTGACCTCAAGAGATCATCTAGTCCAAAACCCTGGCTTGTCATAGAAGGAAATTGTGTTGCTTAATCATGACTTGTTTTTGACAAAACCATATTGGCCGCACGAATCACATTGGTATTCTTTTCGTATTTAGAAACAGATTTCCTGGGGGTTGCTGACTGGTGTTAGTGCTAGCTTGGAGTTTGAAGCACTTATGCCCTTAGTCTAGAAACCTTCTCTGACTGTACCCCACCTGCACAGCTGTGATTTGCTATTAAAGGCCTGGTGAGCAGGAGCAGGAGCAGGAC
>NW_017728931.1:129191387-129283420 GCF_001723895.1 Crocodylus porosus
GTGTGAGAGATCCTAGGATACTGGAGGACTTCAACTTGGGCAGCACATCTGTGGGGAGTGGTGCCACATCTGCGTGGAGTGGCCATACCTAAATGAAATAGGAGCTTGGTAGTGTGGATCAGAGATAACTTTGCCCTGGAGTGGTGCAACTTTGAGCTACATAACGAGTGCTTAAAACCACTAAGGTGTTAATGTGCAGACAATCCAGGACCGGCAAAAATTACTGTGTAACAAGGTCCAAGAGACTGGCAGTGCATAGGGGGTGCTCGCGGGTACACAGTCACCCCCTGAGATTGGTGGTGAACCTCCTGATATTGGCCACTGCTGCTGGTGGTGCCTGTGGACAGTCACCACTCGCCACCCCCCACCGCCGACACCACCGGCAGCGGTAGGATACAACCCTGCAGCCCTTCTACAATATGGAGGATAACATTTTAAGCACTGCATTGTCTCTAACAATAGGAAGTGTCAGGTGACTTTCACTGTAAACAACACTATGTGAACTTCCTATAATGAAGAGAAAAAGAGCTATTATATCACAGAGATAAAGAAGAAATCATGTATACCACTAAGGCAAATACCATCAGCCTGATTTTATGATCAGAATACCAACTGACAACAGTTTGTATTTTTCTCTATTTCATGATTAATGTATATATTTACCAGCTTTAGCTATTAATAGATTGTATATATAGACAAACACCTTCAAAGCTGACTGTCTAAAAGTGGGTACTTATCTTACTTAAGCAATTTTGGATTATGAGGTAATTATGTACATTCCTTAATGTAAATTGAAGTAGCTAAGTTTAGGTATTCAAGTTTGAAAATGAATAATAAAATGCTGAGTCTACTGTTTCCAGTCCTTTAAACTATAAACAGTGTTAAGGAAGCTGAGAAAAACCATGTTTTCCTGTTTTACTACAGCAGTAGGTAGACTCTTCTGACTTGGACCTGATTAAGAACAGAGATGGTCTTTTGGGGTTAGCCTGGTATCATTATATCTTTCGCTGCAGTATATAGCTTTAAATCTAATTCCTACCATAAATGCAGTGATGTCAGCATTTTGTATCAGTTGGGAAATTGCAGAAAAACCTGTGTTAAGACTTCTCTTAATAAACAGGCTGAGGGATTTTGTTCACAATGTTGAAGCTTAAATATGCAATTTTGACTCTAAAGCTGACAAGCTGTTGACAGATGTGTTTTTGTATTTATTTCACTAACACAAAGGTTTCTGCTAGGGTTTTATGAACTGTGGATAGTGCATGACAGGACATGCACAAGGGCTGAACAGTTCTGATCTTTAGACCTTTCTAAGTTGCTTCAGTTAAACTGACCAGACATTGTAAACTCAAAGGAAAAGAAAGACAACTTTCAACACACACGGGCAACTCCATGGGTACTGTAGTAGCTTTGTCTGACTTAAATCTGTGACCTATTACTATACAATTCCCTTTTTATTAGATTAATGCACCTGCAACTCCATTTTTGTTGGGTGGACAATACTTAGCATCCTTTCTACGTTCTGATATGTATTCCAAATGCTTTCATGCAATCAATTCTTGCAGCTTCTCTCTCTGTGGAGCCCTACATTATATTGCTGTTTTGTATTCTTTTATTGAGGACAACACTTTGTGAGCTATAATGGCTCAAAGTGCATTGACTAGAAAACAGGAAGATTAAATATCTTCTCAGTGTACTAGAGTTGCTTGTAAAAGAAAAAAAAGAAAGGCATCTCTTGCATTAACCTAAATCACCTGAAAGGAGTTCATCAGTATTGCACAAAAAGACTCTGATCCCCACCAGGCTTGTTTGGGTAAAGGGACCACTATTCTCACTGCAGTAGACTATGACAACATAAAAAATGACTGCTATTGTAAACACATAAATAAGTAATGTAAACATTTATATCTTCTGATGACAAGATGAAACGTGGGCTTACTGCAAGTGAGATTACCTGAGACGTTAGGGTGCCTGTAGACATCTGGGGATGCTGCTCTAACGCACTGTAATTACAGCGCATCAGAGAGACTTGATTAATCAAGCCTGCTGGAGCATGTTAAATCAGCGCACTCTAGCAGCCTCCACATCTTGTGTATTCTCCATGCCCAAGCTTCAAAATAGTACCGAGGGCGCTTTAACTAAAGCTTATTGAACAAGCTGCTCTAATTAAAGTGCCCAAACCCCCAGAACATGTATAAAGACTCCCCCAGTTACTACAGTGACAGTGGAATGGAGCACTTAAATAAATTCCTACAAAAGGCACACTAAAATACATAAAATAATAAATAAATTCTCTATCATAAAACACTCAAATGCCTTATTAATATTTAAATATGTTAGATATATTTTTCCTAGGCTCAGCAGGAAATTCCAAGACATGAAAAAGGTAATCCCCAGGAAAAGGCAAAATACATCCTTGGAAATGCCCAGTCAACTCCCAGATTTCTGGGCCATGTGGTACAGCATTTAGTACTAACTACTAAGTATCAGATCAGGTGAAAATTTTGAAAAAGGGAAATCTACTTGTGTCTAAAGATGTACAACCACATTTACACATGAAAAACTAATTAATGCATGTATAAATGGGAACTCTGTACTCAAGCAAATAGACACAAGTTTACATATTTATTCTGTTAAAATGAATATAAGCATGTGCCTATCAATTCGCAGTAGAAGCAGGCCTCCATATTTTAAAGAATGAAATGCTATTTATTTCCTTCTACATGCAGTAAAACAACCATAAAAATAGACCATCTGAGAAATACAACAATAGCAACATACTATAGTTGAGTATTTAAATTACTGCAATGCCACTCACTTCTTGTGCCTGCAAGGCACAAATGAGTCCAACTGCCAAGTATATTATTTCAAGGAAAATGGGAGGTTTGAATCAGGTGCTCTTCTTATATTGGTTTTATGTTGGAACTACTTGGCAAAATTCTATGGCTTCTATTTCGCAGTAAGTCAATGTAAATAATAATACTGGTCCTTTCTGGTTTAAAAAAAAACAATGACTGAGAAACTATCTGTAAGTCCCCATCTTCAACATCTTTCTTCCAACAGAGAGTAAGATAATGGTAGGATGGGAAAACAGGTGAAGTGCATTGTGTTCCAGATAACACCAGCTTGCATACTGTCTCTTGGGATTCTGTATTAAAGTGTCTTGGATTATACCCAGGACTGGTTCTAAGGTTTGGGTGAGATTCAGAAAGCCATGACTGTTAGAAAGAGATATGTAAAAATGATGCGACTGTGCAGAAGAGTAGATTCACCTTCAGTGGGTACATCTACACATGTGCTTTAATGCGCAGCAGCCTATTTTACTACGCATTAAAGCATCATGTAAAAACCGTGCGATTACGCTAATGCACAGTAAAAATAGGCTACTGCACATTGTGTCACATAAAAATTGTGCACATTCATTACTCCACATTAAGGCAGCCTAATCAGTGTTGTTTAGTATCTCACATTTAAGGTACTAAATTTAATGTGCATTTGGAAAATCATCTTAATTCATGGGTAGATACACTCAGTTAGGTGTGAGGTCTTAGGGTCTTAAAGCCCAGTATAGAAGCAAGCAACGGGGCAGCTAGAACTATTCTTGCCTATGTGAGTGAGGTGGCCATTAGGGTTGCCACAAAGATTGTGTAACAGAAAATGTGCAACAGCTCCTGGAAGTGGTTTGTGTTCACACGGAGGCTGCTTAAGAAGCACATGAAAGGCATTGGGGAAATTATAATTCAAGTACTACAGTTTAAAAGCTATAGGGCCTCATTGAGAGAGCATGTTTTAATTCATAATGAAATGTGATTTCTTTCTTCACTCTCAAGGACAAAAAGAGCTTTGAGGGCCCAAGATTGGAAACTGCTGCCTTCAAGATCTAGTAACTGTAACAGTTTTCTTCCCAGCAGGAACAACCACAATTTGCAAAAATCAATTTACTATTAAGAAAGGTGCTTTCTGTTCAGGTTAGGCAGCAGAAGGTAAACTGCAATAAAATGGAACTGATAGAGAGACAATTTTTGCTTGTTTCATTTTTACCGTTAAAAGTTTTTGCAGAGGTACAGTCTGTTCCAATTACTTAGTCTGAAATCACAGTATACGAAGAGACATTCCTGCTATAACAGATATTAAAGAAAGCTCCCTATATACCTGGACAAAGACCAGACACACATGCAGCTTTTAGATTTCAATGAAATATCACATCTAATTTTTCATGTTGTGTTTTTGCTTTAACTGTTTGCTCCCGTTTCCATAGTGAACCCATTTGTATCAGACCAAATTTTGTTCTACACAAAAATTCACCCTTTGCCTGAAGTTTTGGTTTTAATTCTCCTGTTTGAAACAAGGTCATCCTCCATCTTTAGCATTTCTCATACAACACAGTGCTAGGAGTCCTCATAATGGCAAGATCCCATTGTGAGAGGTAGTGTACAAACACAACAAGAAAAGATGGCCCCAGGTCCAAAGACCTTCTGCTGCAAGCAGAGTATATCAGCTTTCGTGTTTATTATGAGGATAAACTAAAAGCTAATGTGGTACTTACAGCCAAACACAGCAACCCCTGTGATACATGGGCAAAACAGGACACAAATCAACAGTTAAGAAACAAAATCACTTACACCTCATTAACTGTGTAATTATGTGTATGTTAAATTTGCAGGGGGGACCTTTGAGTATGAAAAATAATGGCATTTTTTAGCTCAATGACAAGATCATGGTACAACAGAGAAAATAATAATTCCCCCTCAGCTATGCTTTCCAAGTTCTTACAGCCTCAAGGCCAAATTCTCAGCTGTAATAAATCAACATAACTCTACTGGAGGTTTTATTGTTCTTGAAGCAAACTCTGCCTAATGTACACTTATGTCCCATAACAGACTGGTCTTTCCCACCTCCCCAGCACCTCTTGACTCAGAACTGTGCAGGGGATCCCTGTCCAATGACAGCACTGTAAGAATGCAGTGTTTTCTGTCCCATCCCCAGCCACGTGGACCCGAGGAAAGAAAATGAAACTGATGCAGATGGTGCAGAAGATACTATTATACTGCTTTCTGCAGGTTTCACTTTGGACAGTCTCTCATCTGTACCGATTGGCTGTTTGTTCCAGACCTTCCAATTTCCTTTCTTCCTTCGCATTTCCACCTACCTAACCCTCATGAATATATCCCAACTCAAAGGATTTCCTAGCAAAAAGAAATACAAAATGCGGTGTAAGTACTTGTTAACCACTATTATATTGCTCGCTCTCCTCGTATGTTATATCTTTTCCTTCAACCTATGTCAGTCTTCTTTAGTTCGATTAAAAGATCTGAGGACATTAACTGGCTACTACAGAGTCTCTCTCAGCTTGACCTTAGGTGATAGAGTAATACATTAAAAAAAGTTATAAAGAACCAGATACAAATCATTAGTTTTCGTGCCTCTGTCCCTGTTTGTGTTTTTCCAAACTCTACTATTCAGTCTTTTCAGGAAAAATCCATTATTTTAGTTATATATATTAGCTTCCACCTGGCTCTTGTCACTTCTGACAGGAACCAAAGACAGATAAATTTTAATTTTCAAAAATTTTGGGGGCCCCATGGGACAGACAGAATGGCCTCACAGGCAGGATCTAGACTGCAGGCCATATTTTGCCCACCCCTTGTGTAAATGATTGATCAATTATTCTCCATGATTGTGGGCAGGACAAGTAGAAATTAGTTTTGTTTGCTGCAAAAATGATTTCCATTAGATATTAAGAAAAACAAGGGAGTTAAACATTGGAACCATCTATGTAAGGGTCTTGCAAAATCTTTTTTTGCAATGACTTCAAGAACAGGGACTGGGTACAAAAGTTCAGTAAGCCTGAGGCAGACAGAATTGATTTAAATTACATCGTTTAGAGTGTTAGTGAAGAGAATCCACATTTGCCCTTTGGCAGCTGGGGGGCAAATCTTTTTGATCACTTATACTGGTACAAGTGTAATGTCTGTACCTGGCCAGGCGGAACAAATATCTACCAGGGATAGTTTAGGAACATTTTATCTTACCTTACTGAAAGGAGCTGGACTAGATGAACCTCTTCTAGCCCTCTTCTAGACTATTTATGTCTAGAGTCTATTGTCATAATAGAAGAAATAATTGTCCCTGAGTTAATGAACACTATACCGATCAAAGGGGAGGAAGAGCCATTCTCCTCAGTACAACACAGCAGCAACACAACACCCACATGTGCAAAAAAAATCATCTGCCAGTTTTGGGCTAGATGAATTTGGTTATAGTTTAATTAAAAGAGAGGACTGACTACAGAGCAGTGCAAAGTTGCCCAGTTCCATTAGCATCTCTCCCTTGAGGTGTCAAGCCATCCTATGTGAGGAATGCGACTCGCTGTTTCTATTTCTGGTGCTATATCAAGAGATGACAAAATTACAGAGCAGGAGACAGGGTGATGTCATCAGCACATCGTTTTCCTTCCCCTTTTCCAGTGGTTTTTTCCCAAGTAAGGAGAGTAGAGACAGAAGTGTAATCTGTGGATCTACTCAGGAGCCACAAGCAACCTGAGGGTTGAAGAGTTGGTGTGGATGGTTTCAAGGTAAAAAACAAACAAACAAACAACAACCATCAGACAAGAGGGAAGAATTCTCATTAGTCCACTTAAACTGCACCATAGCACTTGCCCAAATCTAACTAAATGAAAAAAAAATCCCCACCCAAAAACAAAAAACACCTCCCAGAAAGCCAAATGAAACTACAGTGAGGACCCCCACTGACATATTACAACAAAACAGCAGAGTGTGAATGGACAAAGGGAAAGAACAAACGCAAATGGGGCTGTGGTGAAGGCAGTGACTGATGAGTGTTAGCCAATGAAATGACTCACAGCCGAGCTGGCTTGTTTACCAGAGAATGCTGTAGAATTGGAAAACTTAAATCTTGGCCGTGCAATGTCATTCAGAAGTCAAGTTTATCCAAAATTACAACACAGAACATTAGATGTAGATGACTCCTGCCTAATTCTCCTTACCTATGAGGAGAATTAGACATAAGACCTTGAGGATAAGAAGAAATAAATCAAGCATGAAATGAGGGAGGTGTATATATAGAACTGAGACTTTCAGAAAGACACCCAGCATCCACTGTCCAGTGGGACAAAAGGGCAGTTCAATCAATGAGAAATAAATCTGGAATTAACAGTACTTTGGAGAGGAATATATATTTGATACTTTAGTGTTAAGGCATTTCGGGTTATAGTATAGGAGGTGTGTGAAGAAATAAAAAAGTTCCTTATTTAGATTGAAGATAAATTTAGTTCTCTGAAGAAAAGATAGTACCCATCGCATCAGCAATTAATTCCCATGCAAAACTGCAAGCACCTTCCTAGTTTTAGCTAAAAACAGTCCGTGTTTTATCTCACTAGTACAGTAATTTATTTTCTAAAGGGAGCACTAAAACAATTAATGAATGAAGTAATAGATCATGCATCTGCTATCAGGCATGGGACCATCCGTGGCACTTATTCAGCCTGGTACGTAAACAGTTTATATGCAGAAAGTCTAATGAACATGGTATCCCTTGTGCTGCACAGAAAGCCAACTGCACACTTTCACATGAAAAAAAGAGATATATCTAGGTAGAAAAAAACAATACTTACCATGAAACCCTCAGTGTATTGAAACTGAGCTCTGGAAGTGTCTTCTGCTGTGGGACTTAGGGGCTTAGGATCAGATAGTGAACGTTGCATCATCTTTGCTGACTTTGGGCTGGGTGGAGGAACGTTGGCAATATCAGCATGCAGTATCTTCTGAGAGCTGATGTCATCAGTGATGGGTTTTTCATAGGATACAAAGGCTGACTCTATAACTTTGCTTGGTGAAACTGGTGAAATGGGTGAATAAAGAACTTTGGGAGACTTGGGAGGGGAAGGGACTACCTGCAGTGTAGAGTCTGCACGCAAGTGAGATGAGTAGCCTATTTCTAGTGGTGTTGGGCGCTTTTTGTCCTTCTGAGGAGATGTGGTTGTCAAGTACTGGGGACTTTGTGTATCTGAATCCGTTTCTGTTTGACACCCCAAACTTTCTCCTGTATATGTCTTTTCTGGGGCTGAAATGTGTTTTATGATTTCAACCTTAGCATCCAATCTGGCTCTTATTGAAGGGGTTCGTATTGTCCCTACAGGTTCTGTTTGTACCGAGATCTCTGCCACTGTCTGAACTGCAATGCTAGACACTTTGGAAAATGGCTTACTTTTGTCTACCTCAGGGGTGCCCTCGTTATATTTCCCCACACGAGCCTTCCTTCTTGATCTGCTAGAAAGATCCCATTCTTCTTGATCTTCATCATCTGTCTGAACACTTGTATCAACACTCTTTTTTGTCCTCCTCCTCCTGTTTGTGTAGCCCCGGTCTGCACCATCTTCATCATCAGTTTGTACTCCACTGTCCATGATCTTTTTAAAACACCTGGGATCTTCTTCTAGGGTCTCATCAAGCTCATCATACTGACCACGTAACTTTGGCATGGAGCTCCTCTTCTTCAGTTGTTTCTCCTCTCTTGCATCAATATCCTTTAGAGACATTTCTGAAACAGAGCTTAGCATACCAGGCCTAGATATATATTGGGCAATGCCATCTGATTGAACTGCGTACCATGTCTGACTTTGTGGAATTTCAATGCCCAGCGCAGCTGAAGCTGTTGTGGTTGTGTCATCGCTAGTCCAAAACTGGCCATTTTCTGTAGCAGCATATTGTCCTTCCAGAAGGACTTGATCTGTGGTTGTTTGTGGGGAGACATTTCCAGAAGGGTCATAATTATATTGATATATCTGGCGAATCTTTTGCTCTTCCAGCTGCTGGTGAAGCTGTTGCTGAAGTTGCTGAATTTGCTCAAGCTGTAACTGCTGTTGAGCTAATGTCTCCTGTCTCATCATGAACTGGGCTTGCCGCTCCTCCTCTTGTTGGAATAAGAGATGGTGCTTCATGGATTGCAATTCCTCCAGCTTCTTTTGCACCATAAACTTTTCTTGTTCTCTAAACCTTTGAATTTCCTGACGCTCCCACTCTAATTCCTCTGCAAAGCGCTGCTGCTTAAGTTTCTCCAGCTCAAGAAGTTCACGCTCCAAGTCAAGCTGCTGCTGTTTATCTTCTTCAGGGGCAACGAGAAGTGCAACTTCATCTTCAATGACTTCTGTAAAACCTTCTGAAGCAGTAGTTAAAGTAGGCATCAGGCTGGTTGTCTCGGTAGTAATAGTTTCTATAGCGAGAGGTTGCAACCCTGTGTCAATATCAATGCCAACAATTGCACTGTCTTTTTCAGCTGCCACTGTTGTCAAGAAACTGTATGATCGTGGAAGTGGTTGATTCTGTTGCAAGGATGATAGTGAGGACACTGAGTCAATTGTTTGGAGAGCAGATAAATCTCTGATGGTTGTACTGAAAATAGAACCAGGCTGTGTAGTTATGGCAAATGTGGATGGTATTGGAGTTGCAACCGAGGAATAAACAACACCATTTGATGATCTTAAAACACTTCCAACACCATACAGGGAAGGTACCATTCTTGCTTGGGAATACTGTGGTGCACTAATCCCGATGCCAGAAATCACTTGTCGAGTCTCTGGATAAGGACCAGTGGTCTTGCTTGAGTAATCCATAACCTCACCTGAAATTATAGGGCACAGTTATAGTCCAGTCCCCCAAAATAATGCTGCTTTGTGGATTCTGAAAGCCATCCCATCTTGCTGAATTAAGTGGGGAGGGGGAATGGCATGCAAATCTTCAGGTTACTGAACTACTTTAGATGTGAAGAAAACAGCATTTCTGAACATGCAGGCACATGCAGGCACCTCTGTGCAAAACACATATGTAAAATGAAGAAACGAAATAAATGTGTAATCCAGAATAATTTGTCACATTGTCCAACAGAAAACATAACAACAGAAGGAGGGGAAAAATTAAAAAAAAATCATCCTGAAATGAGGTGAGGAACACCATAATTATATTTCAAAGAAAGATCTGCTGCTGTGTCATACTGACCTGTAGTTACTCTTCCAGAAGTTAGATCTACTGCTGCATCTGTTGCCCCAACTAGATAATCAAAGCTATTCTTGCTCTTATATGCAAAAAGTCCAGCTTCTGATAAATTAGTATCAGACATGGATGGTTTCATACCCCCAAATGCTCTGTAACTATATGACCCCAAGCGATCATACTGATAATGGTCATCTCTGTAACCAAATCGATCTTCAGGCAGTGTGGTTGGAGGCTGTTGTGCCGTACAGCTCCTGCCAAATGGTAATTTATAAACCATATCACAACAAACCGCTCTTCTCCCTGCAGTCAGGTCAACAGGTTTTTCATCATCTTCTATTACTGTGGTGATAACCCCTGACATAGCTTCATCTGCTGTCACCATTGTTCTGTGGGATTTTGTGGTGCTAAGATCAACTGCTCCATCCTCCATTGGCTCCTGAGAAGCAGAGACATCAGTCCAACCATTTGTCACACCAACAGGAGGGACAGTGACAGGCTTTGTTGTAGCCCATGTCACTGCATGTGTTGAAGTACCTAAAGATAAGTTTATTGGCACTTCATCTCTACCTACAGAGAATGCCTGGCTGCCTGTTACTCTGTGTGCAGGCTCAAAATACTTTGAAGTTGTCAGCTGCAATGGTGTTGTCATTCCATGTCCCAGGTCCACAAGGCTTTCTGTACTGGCAGTGTAGCTTACAGTAGCTGTACAAGTCATTATAGTTACTGTTTCAGTGACTAGAGCTAGAGAAGGTTCTGCAGTTGATGCAGTGCTAAGATTTATGATAGCTGGCTGGACAGCACTTACTGGCCGCCCAGCTACATCACTTGCTATTGCTTGCCTTCTCACATCCATGGAAACAGCAGACAGATCCATACAGCTGTTTGTCATTTCAATATCCATCTTTGTTAAAGTTCGAAGGTCAATAACATCACCAAATGGATGGAACCTTCCATTCTCTCTATACCTGGTTTGCTCTACCATGTGCATTGGCTCTGGAGGTATAGTAATAGAGACGCTGCCTAATCCAACACTCGGCACTGAGCCTTTAACCACAGAAACGGTGGTCTTGGTAACTGCTGTTGTTATTAATTCTGTTACTGAACTAGGGGCGGTTTCAAAAGTTGACTGTGCTGTAACAGGAAAAGTTTGCAAAGCACCAGAATCATACATGTTCTGATCTGCCATAGTTTGAAGTTCTATAGCTTTTATGGATGGAATAAGTTGAGGCCTCACAGTCTGGGGAACCTGGTCTTTAGAAGGTGAGCCTAAAGGCCAGCTGGTGACAGCCTGGCTAGTTACGGACTCTGTAGGAGTTCCAGGTTCAGATGGCAACGTGATAACTACATAGGTTTCTTGTAAGGATTTGGTCAACCTTGGTGAAGACTTGTTAGAGTGAGGAGATAAAGGGGATGTAGGGGATGTCAACTTGCACTCAGCTGAAGAAACCAAATTCAAAGTCATACTAGTGGTTAATGACAAGCCTATTGATTTTGGCTGTGTTTCTGCTGGCTTATGAACTACTATTGGGAGAGGAGGAACTGCTGGCTTAGGAGCAATTGGAGGCTTAGTTACCTCAACAGATCTATGACTGAATACAAGCCCTGCTGGAATTGAAGATGGCTTGGGAGGCACAGGAGGTGGTGTAGGGGTATATATTTTTGTAGTAGGTATGACATGGTTCTTTAACAAACCCATGGCCTCTACAGTTGCACCACTAGTCACAGAAGGCAGAACTATTGGAGCTGTTGTCCCTGGCGATTTAACCTGTGTCTTCTTTTTGGGATAAATAGTTGGTTTGGGCGGAGTAGGTGGAGGCAATGGTGGAGGAGGGGGAGGGGGAGGGGGAGGAGGAGGATGGAGAGGTGGTGGCAATGGTTGTTCAGAAGAATCTAAAGAAGAGCTTCTGAAAAGTGAGATACTTTGTGAGTAACATATTTTGGATGTCACAGGGGGAGCTGAGGAAGTCACAGATGGTAATGCAGAAACAGCGCTGATCTTAGTTACAACACTAGTAGTGGATACAGGTGTGGTTGGTGCTGGCTGTGTTACTGGAATTGATGTTATACATATAGGTGGTTGGTCAGATGCAGCATCAGCCATGTTAATCCTTGTCATGTCCATACCCACTCCTTTGGGCACATCTTCATAAAGTACTTTAGTAATAGCAGCCTTCTCTATGCTCTTAATTTCCCTAGCTCTTTCTTTCTCTGGTATGGATAAATCAAGGGTGGTGGAGTCAGAAGTGTATTGCTTCAGTTTTATATCTGTAATTGTCACTGCAGAAGGTGCAGCTGTAGGCAAGGAAATTACAACATGATCCACAACATGACCTGCACGTACCACTGGCTTTTGAGGGGGTACATCAATAGGTTCATAAGGTGTGGTTGTTTCAGCATACTCTTTTGTGGAGCTGATGGGCACTTGAGATATTGAGCTGATCCCTTCAGAATCTGCTAATTTACTAAAAGCTTCCATTGTATCTATATAACCTATGGCTGTCCTGTCTATTCCAGGGATGGGTGATGAGCTATCAGTGGTACAAACTGAAGATGTAGATGATGTTAGAGAAGCTGTATCAGAAGGCAAAACAGATGTAGCACTTTCTGAAGCCTCAGAATATGTTAATATGGAAGTTTCATGAGATATTATTTCTTGAATTTCTCTGGCATAATCTGTTAGGTATTCATCTTCTATATCTTCTACTGTAAAGTGCTGGGTTATCTTAACATCTGGAATAGAAAGTACTGTGCTGCTGACTGAAGACATGTCTGAAACTGATGAAGGAGTGCTTAATGTTAATGAGGCACCATCTACCGTATTTCTTTCTGTAGATCCCATTGTATCTGATCCAGGAATTAAATCTGATGTTGGCTGAGTTGGACTGGAGCCTGGGGTCAGCTGCATTCCTTGTCGCTTCATAAGCTCTTCATACGCTGCTTCTGCATCTAACAACTGCTTTTCCTCAGTGGCAGAAGTTACCACACTGTCCAGGACAATTATTTCATGACTTTCTGGAATGATGTAAGAACTAGATACAATGTCCTCCTGTGGCAGAATTGAATGCAAAGTCTCTACACTATAATAGTCTTTCTGTAGATCCTTAATTTTCTGCATAGGCTCTTCATAAATCTGATCAGAAGATCTTATTTTTCTCTCCCTCCCTCTCTGTTGTATAAATTCATTACTCTCATCTTGTCTCGTTATGAGATTAGCATCAATAGCTCCATTATATGTGTCCTCTACTAAAGATTCATAAATATAATCTTCTATTAGCATGCCACCATATAAAGATTCTTTTTCAAACACTTCGTCTTTTTCATTTGTACTTTGAAATGATTTGGATTTATGGGATTTGTGCATCATTTCTTCATACATCTCTTCAGCACTTCTTAATGTTTGATTGTTTTCTTCTTTTAAAAGCCTAACTGGTTGTTCTTCTGTTGGAGAGTATAAAGAGACAGCTGTGGGTAACTTATACACTTTTTGCACTTCTATTATTTTTTCTGGGCTGATTTCAAATCCTTCAGGATCTGATTCAATACTTGGTGAATATTCTGAACAGGAAGATCGGTGCAGCTCTTCCATTTCTGCTGCCTGTCGTAACTCTTCTGTCGGAGATGCATCCTCAATGGGAGAAAGATTACTTGGTGGAGTCTTTGGACGCTCCCTTCTTCTCTGAGCTCTTAATTCGTCCTTGTCTTTCTTAGATTTTTTGCTTGAACTCTTTCTTTGCTGCTGTTCTAATTCACGCTGTTTTTCTTGTTCCTTTAACAGCTCTTCCTCTTCTCTTAGCTCTTCTTCTTCTGAAGAGTCTTCAATAGTTGGAAGGAGAGGGCCATGTGACCTATGTCTGGCTTTGCGCTGCTGTTTGCTTTCTCCTCCCATTTTTTTATGACTGGGACTGCTGTCACTGTCCTCATCGAGAGAAGACACTGATGTGGGAGAGGTACCTGGAGTGAAGCTGGAGGCATGCAGACTAGAAGACCCTTCTCCCCTCGATCTATCTTCTGGTGAATCTGTAAGACTCTCCATCTCTAGTTCTGGCTCTTCAAAATACAAAATACCTTTCTGTTGTTCGGATGCGTCAGAATATTTGTTTGTTATTGTGCTATTCAGTTCTATTGTTTTGAAACGGCGTAAGCCACCACCTCCACTTCCACCAGTTAAAGCAAGCTCTTCACTGTCCTGACTTTTGCTTTCCCTGTATTTTGGTTCTGGGCTTTCATCAAAAGTCTCGTCATCGTCATCATGCCATGAATGACGTCTTCCGGGATCCTCATCATAGCTTGCGCTACTTTTCCTAGTTAGCCTTTTGTGTTTTCCTGCTGTCCCTTTAACTTTGCCTTTCACTTCTTCTTTCTTTTGGCTTTCGTTACCACTGATTTCTTTGAGCTGATTCCTAATAAATTCTTCATCTTCAGAACCTGAGGCATCCTCATCAGCACTCATCTCTATAATCTGTTTTCGAATAAAGTCTTCCTCATCGCCTGATCCTTGACTGTCTTCTTGTTTGTACTCATCACTGCTTGAAGAGCCAACACTCGTTTGTCTTTTTCTCCTTGGGACAGGTGAGTTTTCACTTTCACTGCTATCTTCTACAGAATCATAGCGTTGCCTTCTTGTTGATGCATTATCTATTGCATCTACCTTTTCTCCTTTCTGCAAAGGTATACTTTGTTTGCCATCTTCTTCAATGGCTTCTTCATCTTCTTCTTGAATGTCTGCTAGGTCTTCCTCATCAGAACTGTAAGATTCTGGTGTGATTGGCAAAGGCTTTGTTTTATATTGATCCTTTGTCTGTTCACCATATAGCTCATAAAGGTCTTCTGTTTTTCCAGATTTTTCCTCAGAAAGTGTACTTGCCTGGGCTTCCAAAATGGACAGGACAGTACTTTCCAATTTGGCCAGATCGGAGGGGCTTGGAGGACTTTCTTGTGGAAAAGAATCTTTTTTAGAAGGTTCTTTGAGTAGATCCTTTTCATCACTGGGGATAAGACTTGGAATTTCACCAAGTGAACTTGATATCCCATCAGAAGAATACCCGGTATCACTCAGACCTTGCGGACTTTTCTGTTGCTGAGAACTGGATGTTTCTGATTTGTCATCCTCCTTTTCCTAAAAAAATAAATACATATATATGTATGTAGATATAGATATAAATCAATTGTTAATGTCTCCAGGTAATTAAAAGCAAGGGTTTTCTCTCAAAAGATGAGTTAATGCATTCGGTGACACATTACGATAACAAGAAAATTTACATTAATCCAGAAATGACTGAGACATTAATTGTGTTATGCAAAGCTGTTAAAGCACTATGAAAAGATCCTCAAATTATGAGCTTTATAATTTAATCTAATTATGCTTTGCATGACATTTCACATAGGCAACTGCTTTTATCATATTAGGCACTTAAAGTAAGATGATTTTTTATTTTGAAATATAAACAAATACTGTAGTTCCTTGCCTTTCAGAACACTTTCTAATTATAGTCTTTTGCATAGTAATAGATGTGCAATCTAAGTTTTTCTATGGATCTAAGTTAAATGAGAATGTTAATCATCTAGGTTGCAAAGCTGCTTTTAGTAACTTTAGACACAATAGAAGGATTCTGGGTCTCTACTATCTTACTTGTCAGGGAAATATCTCTTTTCCTTCCATAACTTCAGCTTCCTGTGTCCTACACTTTGATTTCTAACTCTCAGTTTAAGTACTACATATGTTGGCATGCAGCAGAATGTGACCTGGAACATTTCAGAATCTACCAGTTGGCAAGCAAGTCTGCCCACTGACCAAACGAGAAGGTCTGGAAGGCATTAAAAATATCTCCAACTCAGTCTTCCTCACCCCTAGAGAAATGTCTCTAACCAAAAAGCCAAACCAAACAGTCCCAAAGCCTCCTACACTGTATGCCCTACCATACCCCCTACATTCATTCTTGCCTTTAATAATATCAGAAGGGAATATTTGTCTCTTTCACTGATCAAGGTCACTCATCCCTGAGCATAGCAAGTGATTAATTTGAAGCTTTGCTTACCTACTTTATAAAAAAATAAAAATGTCATGTAAATTTAATGAGAAAACCATTATCATAATAGGATGAATCATTAACTTTTATAGTTGCATTTACACTCATCTGAAAATGTTGTCCATAACACAGAATTTAGGAAATGTTTATTTATCCTGCAACTCCATTTTAACAAAAACTTGCAAACACATACTTGCCATTGTCAATTATTATAATTTTGATTAGTAATCAGGGTTTTTCTGTGTGTGTGTGTGTGGGGGGGGGGGGTTAGTTATTTTGATTTATATTTGAAAAAACACCTACCTATGCCTTGGGACAGACTATATTTGTATAGAGCCCTTATATTAAAACAGCAATATTATAAAATGTATAACATAAATAGAGCTACACAGGGATACTTTATTGTATACTTTGCAAAATCAGATATACTTTGCATACTTTCACTGTAGACTTCCGCTGCTTTTACCAACACCGTATACAACAAAGTGAGCCTGGATACTTAAGATAAGGACTGACCACTGTATTTTCAAAGTTATGAGATGCAATAATTTCTTCTTTCAGGAATTCTACAGACAGTACTAAGATGCTATTGTGGAGGAACCTACTGAGCTGTAAATATTTTCTGGGAAGTCACCAACACCCAGACTCCTCTTTCTCACGCCCTACTCAGAAAAGAAAGCAAAAAAAATCAGGCCCTTAATGGCAAATTCAAAGGCCATTAGTGGTAAAACAGAACATAATCACACTAACATGTTTACTCACATACCACACCCCTAAATAATACACAGTTTTTGGTGAGGAAAGACAAATGAAGATTCCCCTTCCCCCTAATTCTAACTACCACAGCATGGACCACAGTTAAATGCTGGCCTCAGGCAGAAGGGGGAAAGCCCACTCTTCAGCATTACTCAATCCCTTGTTGCAGGTATGGAAACACAGTTCTACAGCACAGTGGCCATAACAAGATTAAAACTAACTGTGACCCTTAAGGATGCACTCTGCCCTATGCTCCTGGACTAGCAGACAAGCTACCATAATATGCTTCAATCACAGTGCAGAAATCAGCTTTCTGGCTTAAGATATGAAGTCCAGTTTTGGAAATCTGAGTTTCGAGGAAAGGTGTTACACAAGTAAATATGTCCTGAGGTTCATACTGAAATGCAACTGAGAAAGCATATTTTTTGCATGATGTTTCTTACATTTTTTGCCTCTTTTGCTTCCTTTGACCAACAAAACCTGTATGTAAGGTTGTTTTTTATATAGATCATTAAAAAAACCATTTGAACATCTACTAAAATGGAAGGGATTTCTACATCTAGACGCCTTACGACCCTCATTCGGAATCCACCTCAAATAACGTATGTGTTTATAATGTTTATAATGTAATATCTACCAAGGACATTACATGCAATTTTTAATGATGTATTAACAAATGAAAACGTTGACCAAGGTCAAAGTATGCTAGGGGTTTTTATGGACAATCAGGGTTCAATTGGTGAAAGCTGAGATGTAGGCTACTGGCTATGGAAAGTCCAGCTAGAAGAGGATATAGGACAGTCACCTGAAACCAGGAGCTAACAAGTGTAGACAAGGAGTTAAGGCAAAGAGTGCAAATGAGTATAGAAACATGATGGACTGATTTGTCACCTTCTCTTGTAGCTCCTGGTGGGAGGATGAGTCATTTAACCCAACATTTAATGTTTCCATTTCTGAGACCGCACAAAGAACTTCTGCTGTCTTTGCCTATCCTCTCTGGGTTGAATCCCAATCCACCCCAGCTCTACTGTGTACCTTTACCCTGACTTTTAACCACTGTTTAGCCAACTAGATGCCTGCATAACTATTTATTCTCCAGTACACAATGAGAATGTATGCTTGATTCTATGTTTTTGTCCTCATTGCGGACAGTGCTCACAGTGCTATCCTTGGGAGGTCTATATGGTTAAGTACAGGCATTTGGGGGCATCACGGCGAGGTTAAATTGGTTCAAAATGGCCACCTTATATCAGGTAAGTCAGGATAGGGGGTTAAATGGGGAGCTTGGGGGGACAAGCAGGCTGGGGGTAGAAATTGGGGTTATGCTATGGGATGGGGGGTAGGCATGACCCATGGGAACAATCGGGGGGATGGAGGAGTAGGTGCGATCTGTGGGGTGTTGCTGGGGTCTGGGAGGGTCTGTCAAGTTAAGAGGAGCTTGTGGGGTCCACAGGAGGCTTGGGGTGGAGACCAGGGATTATTTTTAGACCCTTGGTGAATCTACAGCTCCATCCCTCCCACCCTTCCCCCTCTGGGACTTGCTTGCTCAGCTCCAGCAGTGGTAAATGCTGATAGAAGTGGAGGGGTTTGTGGGATGGGGGCTGGGGGGCTAAGTGGTCCTGGGGGGCATGGAAACAAGGGGCCGGGGGGAAAAATAGCCCAGTGCAGGGTTGGGGTGGCAGGGTGGTGAAAAGCACAGCCCCTGGGCTGAGACTGATGGCTGGGCTTTCCCAGTCCTGAGGCTGTGCAGGGAAAGCGTACAGAAATTCCATGCTAAAGTGTACACAAGTTCCATTGGTTTGAGCTAAACCAAGTAAGTTTGATACTACATCAATCCAGGTTTATCTTAAACTGGGTTCCATACTTTTTAGACTGGTTTGTGTGCATGAAACTTCTGTCCAGATAAAGGTTTAGTGCACAGGTTTATTGTAAATGTAAGATCAGCACTGAGACAAACTAAGTTTAAACTGGACAGCCATTTTGAACCTGATTTAGCCTCCCTGAATGTCTGTACACAGCCTTTGTATAGTCAGTAATATGGAGCTGCACTCTGGGAAAGGGTTCAACATTTTAGAGCAGGGGAAAAGCCTAAGTTCTACCTGCAAGGGGTTCTATTACCTACAGGAATAAGCAGAGTGTGCATTTTATAAAAATCCACTACAGTATGAGTGTATTTTACAAAAACATATTTTACATTATATATTTGTCTATGCATAGTTGTGCTGTGATATACAGCATGCAAAAATAATAATGCACAGCATAGTTTGGAAGCCATATATATATTTAATTTTCTGTGATACATGCCTATATCACTTTTTACAATCCAAATAATTACAACAGTACAAAAACTTTTTTAGATGAACATATTTGAAGGGTAATACCCTGTAACTGAGGGTTATAGATGAGAGATGGTTAGCAATCTCAGAGAAATATATTAGGTGCTTGAAAAAAAACTTTCTTTAAAGTTAATGGCAAAAACACGATTTTATTATCAAAACTAGGTGCCGTTCTTCATACCAACAATTTAGTAGGCCTTCTGGAAGAAGTTAAGGTCTTCTTTCTAGAAATGTGTTGTCTGTGAGCTTTTGGTACTGGTCAAGTTTAGTCCTGCAGCAACTCACAGCAAATTCAAGGAGTTTTTATTGATATAGGGTGAAATTCTTTTTGCACAGAATGGAAGGTGTGAAGGGTGGATACTGATACTAATGCTGGAAGATGCCAGTTTTGGAGGTCTTCAGTGTTTTTTCCATGAAAATTAGAAGTACCTAAAAGATACACTACACAAAGTATTTATAATACAGAAAAGAAATCTTGTACTTACAGCTGTACATCAGTTAACTATTTCATGCTAGAATTTTTCATTTTCAATGTATCCCTTATTCTTGCATTTTTAGTTACTTCTCAAAATCTGAGAATTTTTTTATAATTCCGTATTTACATTACTCATTGACATTTTAGCATTGATACTAACAAGCAAGGGCAATATTTAAGTATTTGTTGTCTAAATTACTATATTGTTTATCAACTGAATTAGAATTTTGTTAAAAAGACAATGAAAATATAAAATGCTTGCTGTTTAGTTTTTCTAAAGCTGATTTATTCTTAGAAATATCAGAGTACTTAAATAGAGTACTTCAGTTAATGGAAATTCATAGAAAAATTCAAGTTTTCAAAAAATGTTTCCAATCTAACCAGGAAACTATTTCTTTCAGGAAAATGCAGAAAAAAAAAGGCCAGCTAATTTTTTGTGGGTTGACTTTTGTTTAGATTTAATGTTATAGCATAATGTGTAATAACCAAAAAGTTTTTTAAAAAACTTAAAAGAAAACTTGTTACACAAGCAAAAAATGTAAAAGTTTAACTATGAAAAAAGCAAACATGGAATATGCTGAATATATTCAATATTGGTGTATTATTTTTCCCCCCAAAATGAAAAGGTTGGTGAAATCATCATAATTTCATCTAGGATTCCAATTTGATAATGACACTGCTTTTCTAATGGAAAATGGTTCTGTAGAAGATTTTCTGACTGTCTCTAAATAAGAACGAACATATTTACCAACTGAGCACTCATTTAAGTTTTGGAGCTACAGGAAGATTATAAAAAATTTGGTAAACATATATTTGTTACATGTAAGCTAACATCATAAAAAACTAAATGATTCTATCACAACAATCTGTGCTGTCATTTATCATGTGATACTGGAGAAAAAGAAGATTATATTTGCCCTTCTGTATTTATGCTACGCCTTCTACTACTGCAAGTTAAATATGTTGTGGTATAATTCCACTGATTGTTTTCAAGGTGTTATAAGAAACGATTGCAAGTAAAAATCAGCAGTATTTTTAAAAACTGTAACCTATTCTACAGAAAGAACATGGCCAGGTCAGGGGAATCCTGCTTTTTCCATCTTTTGCAGGGTAGTATTAGTGAATATACTGAGAAAAGGAATTTAATTCATCACTATTCTACCATAGTGAGTGGATAATATCTGGCCCACTGTTTTAAAACAGAGAGGACTAGAATGGACTAGAAGTGAGCTTATGCTATACGTATCTAATTTACTTAGTCTATAAGGTGCAAACCTAGATAAGAGTCAGAAACTGTCAGTTCTGTGTCAGGCACAAATCCTCAAAGCGATTTTAGAAGCTAATTATTAGGGTCGTGCGAAATTTTGCTGGCAGTTTTGTTGCAATGCTGTTTTGACTCGTTTTGAGCTCGAAACAGCAAAATCAAAACAAAACAGAGAGCTTTGAAACAGCCTCAAAACAAAATGAGTTGAGTCAAAATGTTTTGAAATTTTCAGAATGTTTTGAGTTTCGAAGCTGGGCTTGCCTGCAGGGAAAGAGAAACTTAAGTAAGGAGAGGGATGGGGAAGAGGGGAGAAGCAGGGGGAAAGACGGCTCTTATTATTGACTGTGTAGCTGGCCAGTGACTGTCATCCTTTCCTGAGATCCCTTCCAATGCCAGTGCTCTGGGGGAGGGATGGAAAAACTGCATAAAAGGCAGCATTGTTTGAACTGCCCTGCTTTTTGCCTTGGTGTCAGTTGAGTGAGGGCGCACCTTAACTCACACACAGCATCACCCATTGGTGTCACAAGTTTTGCCTGTCAGCAGCTAGAGGTGCAGGAGCCCAGAACCCCTGCACCTATTTCCTTGACACCGGCAGGCTTCATGGCCGCAGCACGAGCTAGCAGGTCTGCAGTTTTCACCCTGCTGCGCCTTAACACACAGAGTGCCAGCCATGTCACGAGTTTTGCTTGTCAGCAGCTTGAGGTGCCGTTTCTACAAAACCCCTACACCTATCTCCTTGAAACTTGGCAAGATTTTTGGCCTCAGCAGGGGCTAGCACGCCTGCAGTTTGGACCCTGCTGTGGCTTAACACATACAGGTGACATGAATTTTTTGCTTTCAAGATTTGAGGTGCAGTTTCCCTGAAACCCCTCCACCTACCTCCTTGAAAGTTGGCAGGCTTCATGCACTCAGAAGGGGCTACCATTCTGGCAAGTTTCACAAAATCATGTGAGAAATGACAAAGTTATAGGCTGTTTCCAGGTTCCCCATTACAGACTATGGGTGAAGCATTGAAACAGCAACACTGTTCCGATGAAACGAAATGGGACACCAGTTGTGAATCGAAACAAAATTTGAAATGGCATGCTGTTCCACCAAAAAGTCAAAACACTGGTCGAAATGGAACGGTGCCATTTCACACAGCCCTACTAATTATCATTGATTTCAATGGTAGTGATGGAATCTAAATACCTTTGAGGATTATCTGCCTACTGAAGCTTTTCTAATGATTTCACTGAGTTTTGGACCAGAACCACCACAATCTCTCCAGCTATTTTCTGTGCAAAATGAAGCTCATAATATATACTTATGGCGATGGGGAGGGATTTAGTTAGTTAATATTTGCATAGAGGTTTGAAGACAGCAGGAGAAGTATGTAGCATTTTATGAATGAAATGTGTTGAGATTAATTCACAACCTTTTTAAATATAGACCTTGCACAAATCTTTTTAAACAAGCTCTCTCTAACGTATATTTGAAAAATATTCTATGTTACCTGGACATTGACCTTTACCCAGGCAGGTCCTCAAAAGATGCCATGTAACCCAAATTGTAAACTTCTGTTTTACTTCTATTATATGCTACAACGGGTTGTATCATATTTTTCACTGGTTGCTGTATATCACAGAAAACTTTAATTATCACTTGATAAGTAACAATAATTAGCATGTTTGTTTTAAAGGAACAAACCAGCTCAGTAATCTAGTTTACCTTTATTTCGCAGCAAATTGTTTTCACATTTGATCACAACTGAGAAGAATATTTCTAGTATTCAGACCAAAAGAGGAAAAGAAATGAAAATAATCTTTGTGCCCTTCCTATAAATATAGATCCTTTTTCAAAATTCATGTTGCATGTCAGAGTGTTCTATTTCCTAATTTTAATAATAATTATACATAGGTCCTTTCATGTGTGAAACACCAAGTGCTTTACAAACTTTCATTACTGGAACTTCAAAGCTGCACTCTGGTAATAACGAATAGTTATTTATTATTATGTTAATTTTATAGACCGGTAACATGAAACAGTGAAGACTGCAATATTCTCTTGAGTAGCTCCACTAATTTAAATAAGTAGACACCGGACATATTCAGAAAATGATCACATATTGCATACAGAAATAGTGTGACAGATGAATGATTAGAGAGTGAGTTGCTGTCAGAGCTAAAATAGAATACCTGAATTTCAGATCTGTGCCCTAACTGCCTGGCAATGTTCTCTTTTCTCAATGAGCTGTAAGAATGACATTGTAGGCCTGATGGGATTTTTTCAATTATAGATTTTTTTTGGAGAGAAAATTGGATTTAGGACCAAAAAACCCACTTCTTTGACAAAATCTTTGTCTGATTTCACCAGGGAATGTTACTTTGTTATTTATTTGTTGTTTTTGCTCAAAATCAAAATACTCCAAAAACTTAAATATCAATGCTGAAAACAGAAATATATTGGGTTTTTTTAATATTCTTCTATTGTCCAGAATGTGTTCTACTCTGGTTTCTTTATGTGTCCTTTCTCCTCCACAGACTGAGTTCCCCAGCCAGGCTTCATCTTTCACAGTGTATCATGGACAGTGACTCCCAGGACAAAACTACCTTGGCACTAGGGAGACCATGACCTGTCATGGAGAGCACAGTCCAGCCTAGGAAGCTGGCTTATAGATAATATTAGCACGAATTATGTTAAGGGACACAACAGAAGAATTCCTGAATCCAGCTACTTGTTTTTCACTGTAATAGTTGACTTATATTTAGTTATAAGTCAAAATTCCTATGATAAATAAGCCGTTTTCTTTTTGAAAAATATATCTCATAGGTGTAGAAATGAAAAAATGTACTTTCCAGTCCTATACTTATGAAATGAATAATCAACACCTATTTCAAGGTTAAAAAAAAGAGTGTAGATATATTTTTCTCCCCCAGAAAACATGTGCAAGTAATTTCTTTATCCACCTTTGGTTCATAAATGTCTTAAGTACTGCAGATCCAGGACAACAAGATGTTATTCATTCATTCATTTGATTGAATTGTCCATTAATAAAGCTCTACATGAAAATAAGCACTTCTCTACATGAGAGAAATACAGTATGATACATGTGAATGTATTTTAATATAGACTTATGGTCCTATGCTACAATTTGATATGGCAATCATATAGCATCCTATTGTCATCAGGATGTTGATGTAACACAGCATAGGTATGAAAATCTGAACTCACGTGGTCCAATGACCATAGTGGCCAATAAAGTTACCCACCAAAAATGTATTTCATTATTTGTACTGTTTGCTTACTCCAAATCAAAATTTTTGCAGCAATAAAAATAAATAAATGAACAAATAAGCAAGGCAACAAAGGGAAATAGTTGATTAGCAGAGTGAATGGGAATTGGAGACTGAGAGCTAAGAAAAATGTCTCAGCCCTCACAATTAGAAAAATTAAAATACTCTTTTTTTAAAAGTCTTGAGACTCTCCAACATCTATCAGATAAATAAGAAATATTTGAATCCGACAAAAAAAATCTCAAGTTCTGAATGATAAGGGCTTAAAACTTTACAAACCCAGCTGAAATATTACCCTTCAAAATATATAGGCCCAGCTTGATAAATCCTTACTCACAGGAGGCCTTGATCTCACCAGTAAGAATCACCTCATAAGAAAAAAAAAATAGAAGCATTCATAAGTAAGAATATATGGGATCAAACTCTACATTGCCACTTTTAACAAAAGAAAATTAATCCAATGCTTACTGTTTTTTCTTTCACTGTTTCTGCAAGGTTCAGTCTTGGCACAGGTGCAACTTGAGCTGAAGTGTCTTCTTTCTTACTTTTGTCCAGTTTGGAGACTATTTGTGGAAGCCCAGGTATCAAATCCTCTTTCTTAACTTCTTCCTGTTTTTGAGCATGAAATTCCTTAGGAGGGCCTTTGATTTCTAATTTCTCTTCAATAATTTTTTCTTTAGTTTCAACTAGGAACTGCTCTTTCCTGTCCTCTGGAAGAGATACTTTCTTTTCTGGTAAGGCAGATTTCTTATCATCTATCAATTTGCTGAGGGGTTGCTTTTGATCTGAACTTATCTTTGGATGAATTTTATCCACTGAAGATGTCTTTGCCAGTTTTCCTTTTTGTGGTTTTGGATCTTCCTTCTCAGTTCCCAGTTGGATTTTATCAGCAGATGATGCCTTGACCAGTTTCTCCTGCTCAAGCTTTGGATCTTCCTTCAAAATTCCTGGTTGGATTTTATCAGCTGGTGGTATCTTGACCAGTTTCTCCTGCTGGAGTTTTGTATCTTCCTTCCAAATTCCTTGTTGGATTTTATCAGCTGAAATGGTCTTTGTCAGTTTTCCCTGAAGTTTTGGATCTTCTTTCTGGACTCCAGGTTGAATTTTATCAGCTGAAAGTGCCTTTGCCAATTTCACCTGTTGAAACTTTGGGTCTTCCTTTTGAATCCCCTGAGTTTTATCGATTGAGGATATTTTTGATAGCTTCCTCTGCTGAAATTTTGGATCTTCCTTTTGAATCCCCTGAGTTTTTTCAACTGAGGGTGTCTTGGTAAGTTTTGGCTGCCGAACCTTTGGAATATCCTTTGGAACTGCTGGTTCTTCTTTTGATTTTTCCATGGTTTGGACAGGCAGTGTTGAAGTCTTCTGAGAGTGATGTGGCTCAGTAGGCATAGGCTGGCTCTGGGAAACAAACGGTTTGGATACTGACTGTGAAGGGACTGGCATACGAGGCAACATTTTGCCCATGTCACCAAGTTGTCCTGATATTGCTCTTTGCGTCTGGCAGTTTAGGCAGAGCCATTCTTGCACCTGTAACATAATAAGTAACATTCAATTAATAATTATTTTTCATGTAAAATCATATTCTGATTTCAGCTGTCCATTTGTCCCTACAATATTTTAAAACTGAAGGTTATATATATTATATACAGGTTTGTTTATTTTTGGGGGGGAGGGGGCGTTATTATGTTCTTCTGTTTCTGTGATTCTCAGCCAGGGTGCTATGGCAGGCTCTCCCTTTTTCAGCTGTTCCTCCTCCCCACCCTCACTGTAGTGCAGGCTCTTCCCTGTTGGCTCCTGTTCTTCCTTTGCAGCCCTCTTGAAGCAGATAAGGTCTATAATAAATAAATCAGTTTTGAAATGGGATACTGCTCAACTCACAGAAGTTATAAAGGCATGCCTCATGTCAAAAAAGACAGCCACTGGTTTAGCTAGAAGATTCACAGCACAGCTAGAAGATTCACAGTGATCATAGGATCATAGGAAAATAGGGCTGGAAGAGACCTCATAAGCTCATCCAGTTTATCCCATTACTCAAGTCAGGATTGCCCCTGTCAGAAAAAACTATTGTTGCCAAGTGTCTGTCTGACTTGCTCTTGCGAACTTCCAAGGATGTAGATTCCATAATTTCTCCAGGTAGCCTATTCCAATCCCTGGTCATCCTCATAATCAGAAAGATCCTCCTAATCTCTAAACTAAATTTCCTCTGCTGCAGCTTGGGGCTCACATGGCACTGACTGAAAGTGCGGGAGAAAGGGAGTGTTCATGCTACTGGTACCTGCTTTGGATTCATGCCAGCCTACAGCCATAGAAAAAGCCAATCCCATCCTCTCTCCAATTATCCTTCAGGTATTAATCCCCGCTCAATCTTCTCCTCTCCCTACTAAATAACCCTAGTTCTTCCAAGTCTTTGCTTATAAATCTTGTTTCTCAGGAGTCTAATAATTTTTGTTGCTCTCTGCTGGAGTCTTTCCAGTCTATACACATCCTTCCTGAAGTGTTGGACTCAAAACTAGACCTAGTACTTCAGATGAAACATAACCAGTACTGAACACAGCAGAATAACTTGTCTGGATATGCAAGTGCCACTTTTGTTAATACAACCTGGAATGCTATCAGCTTTTTTTTTAACAAGAACAAACTGTTAGCTCGTATTCAACTTTTGGTCTACTACTGCGGTGTAGATCTGTCCTGTAGAGCCATATGAGCCAGCTCATGGGATGTTGGACTGGCCCCAGATGCCAGCTCCATCTCTGTGTGCTGCATGTAGTGCAGAAGCTGATCCAGCGCTATGTGCTCTGCACCCTGTACACAGTATGGAGGGGTGGCCCAGGACTTGTGCTCCATGCAGTGCTTGACTGGACTGACCCTGTACCCTGGCTCTAGGGCCTGTCAGGATCAGGCCATGCTGGAACCAACGTGAAGGGCTAGTCCAGAGGGGCACTGCATATAGCATGTACCCTGTGCCAGACCGCTGTGTTACATGCAGCATGCACAGCCAGTGCAGCACACACTGGCTCCTGGGCTCACTGTGCACATGGCACATGATGCTAACACTGGATGCATACTGCACATAGCAATAGGGTACCATGGGCAGTTCATGCACCATCCTAGCCCCACCTGCCATATGTACAGCAAGCCATGGGGCTGGTGCATGCTGTGTGCGGCATGTGGGCTGGACCTGGGACCATGGGTGCTACACAGAGGATCAGTCCAGGACCCAGAATCCAGACCACAACCACCCATGTGGACAAATGAATTTGGCACCACTCATCTACTGCAAACCCCAGGTCCTTCTCTGCAGTCCTGCCACTTAGCCAGTCATTCCTTGGTCTGTATTTGTGCTTGCAATTATTCCAACCCAAGTGCATGTGTCCTTGTTGAATCTCAGCTGATTGATTGCAGTCCATTTCTAGAGCCTATCCTGGTTATACTGGATCCTAGTCCTACTCTCTGGAGTACCTGAAACTCCACCCAACTTGGTGTTATCCACAAATTTACTAAGCGCGAACACAGTCCCATCACCCAAATGATTAATAAAGACATTATACAATACCAAACCCAGGACAGATCCCTGGGGAACCCCACTTGATTCCTCCTTCCTACTAGACTTTGAGTCACTGATAACCACTTTTTAAGCATGATGATCCAAGTATATTGTATATACTTTACAGTATTTTACTTTAACCTGTATTTCCTTAGCTTCTTAATGAGACTATCATGACAGGCAGTTTCAAAAGTCAAGGTAACCACATGCACTGCTCTCCCCACAACTATAGAGGCTGTCACCTTGTCATAGAAGGAATCAGGTTGGTCAGGCATTACAAAGTCAAAAGCAACATTAGGACAGGAAGATAGTATATGATGTTCTTCCAAAATAAGGCTGCCCTTTTTCAGAAACCTTATCCATATCTAGAATACACCATCTAGAATACACTAAAGCCTCTTCTACAGATTGAGACAATGTGTTCCTTTATGTTTGCAGAACATTCAAACAGGGCCTTCTGTCTAAGAGACAGCTTTGGAATCATGATTTTTGGAGGGGTTTTCCTTCTTTTATTCCCTGCCTCTTCTGAATTTTGTGTTGTGTTTTGAATGTGTGCAGGCATAAAAAATGAGACATGAATGAAACATGAAAAGGCACCTATCCTTCTTTTGTTTGCTTTTTTCCTTTTAGTTAATTGGGGCTGCTTGTTGCCTTTTACTGTCCCTGAAAACCTAGAAAAAGACAGATAAAATGTAAAAATGTATACATTTGTTTAAAAGTTGCTGTGGGTGGTAACCTGGCATTTAATGACTGGGAAATTTACATTGCTCATTATGAGGGTTGGCTACTGTTGCAGTAAATTAGCCAAAATTTGAGACATAGGAATTATGCAACATGCCTAACATTCTCCAGGGAAGGGGCCAGTTAGGGGACATCTGTCAGAGTTGCCTAATGTGTTTCATTGTGTAGTGGACCAAGATCCTTATGCTGTAAATTACAGCATCTTCTGCTGTATTTGCTTCTTTTCGGTTTCCTTTTCTAAACATAATGGAAGGCCTACTAAATTCAATTTATTTTATCCTATCTGGATTGGATATTTTCTTTACAGAGTTAATACAATGGCTTGGTACATGTGGAAATATAAAGATATTAACAAGCTAACTGGAAACAAATAATACAATAACCATAGAAATAATGGGGATGGTGGCAATATATTAGATAACTGAAGATGAAGAAGAGACCTCTTCAGTGTCTAGCTTAGTTACATGATCCTGTAAATCTTGGCAATGCCCCTATTCCCATGGTTGAACTCACTGTAATTCTGGCCTTGAAACACTAAATCCCTCACATGAGGTGCTCAATATTTGCTCAGATATTCTTCCCCCACCACTATATATGTAGTAAAGATTTCGCTTTGCCAAACTGAGGAAAGGTTGCAGTTGAACAACAGAGTGAAAATAGCAATTGTCACATCACTTAAATTTCCATTCTGACTGTAAATGTTTTATTTCATTTTGTATAACTGCCGTGTGGCATTTTTCACATTTATGTAACTTTATAGTCTTATCTTTTAAGTCAACCCAAACCAAAATGTTTATTTAGTAATAGCTATAACTGAAATACTATTGCGCGTGCAAAGCGCGCGTGAATTTTGTATTTTCCCACGCGCGCGAATTTTGTATCAAGCTGCACATGCGTACTTTGTTTCTTTTCTATCCTGTAAGCTTCACTTTTGCAGAAACACAACCTATATAAACATCTGCCTAGCAACACCCATGTAAAAGAAACTATCCTATCCCTGCATGCTTAGCTTATGTCATAGTTAGTGTCATAGAGGCAGTCCAACCAACATCAACAAAGAGGCAAAGAAGCAGGAAACGGCAGAGATGACGACTGGATAAACCTCAGGTTTGATCACCCTGTTGCCGGTCCTCAGCGTCCCGTCTGAGCGTATCCCAGTGAAAACCCATCAAAGGCCTTGAAAACCCGACAGCAAACATCAGCCTCTTAGCGTAGCTTAGACCACATACTCACTTTTACCATACCTCCGCGCTTATACTTTAGCTGTAACTTCGCTCCAGCCGGTCTCCCTTCTTATTCGTAAGAGGGTGAGGCCAGGTGAGTTGAATAAACCCTTTTACTATAAACTTTGAAAGTGTATAGCATTTCGCCTACTTGCGCCAGTAAGGCGAACCTCGAGGGCGGTCGACGATCCACCTCTTATTCTGCCCCACAAGCCGCGTACTTGCTTGCTCCATAAAGTCCGCGGCTCACCAAGCGGTGTCGGTGTCTCTAATCCAGCATTTCGCAACACTGACAAGCTGTTTATGAAGAGTTACATTGCTGACTAAAATTCTGTTAAACACCCAATGAGTATCTTGTTGGTCCTTACTCCAAAAAAAGCAGATTTGATAGACAGGTGAAATAATAAGAACTATTGATTATTAGACTTGCCCATGAAAACAGTGTTGCACCTGATGCAAGTCCTGTTATAAAGGCTGTTGTGTGAGAGCACATTTTCACTAAGTGGTTATGCAGAAGTGACTGTTCTCTGTTTAAAATAGTAGCATTTTTCTTTGAAAATGTTATGCTACAGATACACATAATACAAGAGTAATGCAGGCACACAGCAGCACAGTTCATATACACATGCTCGAGGGTGGGGAGGGCCTGTTTTAATTAGAGTGTTTCCCCAACAACCGCTCTAATTAAAACAGCTCAACATCATGTGTATTTAACCCCCTGCACTTTAAAATGGCTGCAGTGGTGCTTTAACTAAAGCTCATTCAATGAGCTTTAGTTAAAGTGGCCCCCATTGCCATTTTAAAATGTGGGCTCTGGTGGGAGGGGAGGGCTTAATACATGTAATGGTGAGGTGATGCTGGAGCATTCCAATTAGAAGGTGGAGCAGACTCGATTCTAATTAGAAAAACACCAGAGAATTTTCTTCTATCAGCTGTTCATAATACGGGTTGTGTTAATAAAGAGACTGTGTTCTATGCCTTGAAAAAACATATGCATTGATACACCAACCTGAGGCAGTGAGCTTACATCGAAAGTCCATATCATTCTGGCCCAAGTCTCAGACTCATACGGCAAAATAGCACATAGTGTGGAAGACTCCAAGGGAGTAAGGGCTAAATATCATGCAGAGGAACAACATCAGAGACAGCTTTTTTTCTTAGCCCTAGGTGCATTCAGTTCCCATTAACTTCAGTGGTTGTTTCATGCGAGCAAGACTTGAAGGACTAAACCCAGGGGAGACTATCAGCCTGTTACCTCTGTGCAGAGACGCTAAGCTATTTTGCTGACTCATCCAAGAATCACCTCTATGGAGCTCCAGATAAACACTGGTGTTAAATCCATGAAAGTTTCTAAACTTCTCTTTGAGCAAGCCAGAAAGGTAAAAAAAAAAAAAGTGGGTAGAAGTGGGTAGGAAACATTTTTTCTGTTCCTTGAAATGCGGGAAGAAACTCAGCCTTTTAAAAATTTGTCAGAAATCAAAATAGCCCATAACCTGATTCACATGAGGGCCTGGGCACTAGCCTCTTGAGTGTTTTAACCAGTAAGCTATTGGTTACTTATAGTCTCTCCTGTTGGACCTCTTTCATCTTGTATTAAAAAAATGGGCCAAAATGACATGGCCCAGTGGTTAGGACACTCTACCCCAGATGGAGGAATTGCAGAACTGCCCAAATCCTTGGTGACAGCCTTAACACCACTGGAATCCTGACTACTCCTGTTCTGGTTTTGATGAGAAATCCCAATATGGAACAGAGAAAAAACTCTCAACTAAAATGTCACTGAAAATGGCAAGTTCCATCTGAAAGTTTTGATTTTAATGAACTGGCATTTTCTGAAAAAGACCTTTTGATTCAGAAAATTCCTAGCCATCTCTATCTAAAATCCTTGGGAAAGGTCAAATCATGAGAAAGCTAGGAGTTGCAATTGATGATGAATAGTTTGTAAACACATTCCCAATTAATAGTTAAAAAAGGTGTCTTATCTGGAAGTCCAGTGAGATATTGATTACAATGGTTTTGCAGGAGGCTCATCATGCTCTTTGCAGTGAAACTGTTCCCAAGAGCATGTACATTTGTACATTCCCAAGTATGTATATTTCTTGGGTGTCTAAATATTTATTTCCTTTTTCAATGCAAGGCTTATAAATTATTTGGGCACTTCTGAAAATGATATGTGACTGTATCATTCTATCATAGTGCTTAGGGTCGGAAGAGACCTAAACAGATCATCAGGTCCGACCCCCTGCCCTGGGCAGGAACAGGTGCTGGGGTCATATCGCCCCAGCTAAATATCTGTCCAGCCTCCTCTTGAAGACCCCCAGGATAGGTGAGAGTACCACCTCACTTGGGAGTCCATTCCAGAGCCTGGCAGCCTTAACTGTAAAGTAATGTCTCTTGATGTCCAGGCTGATCCTCTCTCTAACGATTTCTGGCCATTATTCCTAGCACACCCGGGTAGTGCCCAGGGGAACAGAGCCTCCCCCAGTTCCCATTGGTCCACCCTGGTGAGTTTGTAAATGGCAAACAGATCCCCTCTTAGCCTTCTCTTGTGAAGGCTGAATAGGTTCAGGCCATTTAGCCTTTCTTCATGAGGCCTGCCCTTGACCATGCGAGTGGCCCTCCTCTGGACCCTCTCAATGCTAGCCACATTCCTTTTGAAGTGTGGCACCCAGAACTGGACGCAGTACTCCAACTGCAGCCTCACCAATGTTGCATAGAGGGGAAGGATCACCTCCCTGGACCTGCTTGTAATGTATCTGTGGATGTTTGTCTTAAAATGCTGCCGTCCTTTTCTATTCTTTAAATTATTTGTTCACAAGGATACGAGTCCAAAGTGAAAATTAATCTTTCAATAAGTGATTAAAATATAAGTATCTTCTTAAATGGATACTTGATGGCAGTATAAACTTTTATCAATGATCCTAGATTTACAGTTGGGATGAAGAGATGAATGGAAGGAATCTGCAATCAGTTCTAGGGTTCTCTCTTTTGGAGGTATTCATAGTAAAGATAATATTCATCCTAAATTTCCTGGAAAATATTTTGACAAGTGGTCAGAAGAAACCATCTATTTAGGTAGCCTAGTTATTTCATGTTTCACAGGTTGTAAGAAACAAATATTAGAAATGCTAAACAGACTGTGCACAGAACCTTAAAAAACCCCAACAAACCCCAGGACAGTAAAAAACAAATTTGTCTATAAAACCTATACAAAATAATCACTTTATCATTGATGTAGTAATTTTATTACTAGCTATATACACACCTCTTGCTGCTTAGAAGTGACAGAATTTAGAAAAAGCAGAATATTTTGCCACAATGTCACTGCTGTCTTCCATTTTTCATGAGTTTTACAAGGATTATATTTTCCAAAGATCGATCAAAGTAATAAAACATTTTCAGATTAAAATTACCAATGGTAATACAATTTTTAGACCTGAGAATTAAAAGCCAGAGTCTGATATATTTAGTCACTCCCAGAAGCAATTTTATTCCATAAGCATGATTACTATTGTTACCATTTATTATTTTTATTACATTATGCCTAGGAGGCCTTATCTTGGCCAAGTCTCCACTGTATTACTCATGGAGTAACATACAACGTTCCAATTTGAGTAAGGATATCAGAATATATGTCTGTCTTGAAATGGCAGAAAGCTTGTAAGATATAATTAAATTGTCCTTACCATGAAGTAAAAAATCCCCAAAAACAACAAGAACAAAAATAAAACACTGATTTTATGGTAGTCTATCCTAGACTATACACCATTATAACCATCCTACCCAGTGTATTAAGTGATGTGTTTCACGGTAATGTCATTAAAATGCATTGAAAACATACCTTGATCATCATTAAAAGTAAGAGAATCTACTTGGCCTAGGCAATCTTGGGAGTTTCAAATGTCTAATTGGAAATATATGCACATGCGATTTATGAATAAAACTAAATGTCTCAATTTTAAAAGTAGTAGATTTTTTATTCATTTGTTGCTTCTCCTGAATTTCATCTTCTGTGTCTTACTCATAATGCCCCCTCACCCTGCATTTTGAGTCCTTTGTTACATCATCGCTTTCCTCGAACAGGTACATCAACCCCATTTATCCCTCTCTACTGTAACCATATCTGCCCCACCTTTCTTCTTTCCAATTTGCAGTCCACCAAGCCACTTTCTCCTACCCATTTAAATCTGCACAAGGACTCACTTCCTTTGCATCACTCCTATGAAAAGTATTAGCAGTTTCAATGACATTACTGATATATTAAAAGCAAAATACAAAACAACTTAGTCATTCCCCTCCCTGTGTGTGCTGTCTACTTGCTATCTCTCTTGCTTATATTATAAAATCTATGGCTAAGAAAATAAATTACACACAAACTGGTATAAGTGATTGGAAACTGGTTCAGATCTGTAACAACAGAAGTTCAGTGCACATAAGCCACTTTTAAAAAGGACAAAAAAATTTAAGATAAACCTGGATGGATGTAGTATCAGACTTAACTGATTCAGGTTAAATCAATTTACTGAACTTCTGTCCCCGATCCCTTCCAGAGTCAAGTTAGCTCACAGAGCCCTAGCATCTCATGATGCTGTGCACCTCCCCCACCTTATAGAGTAGGCAGGCTAGCCTTGGCCCAAGCTGACTCCTCCAGCTGAGCATGGAGGTGTGCTCTGCATTTGGTGTCTTAGACACAACTAAGCATACTGTCAAGCAAGACACTAAGGGGGAAAAAATAGGGAAGGGCAAGTGATGATGAGATGAATTGCTAATGATTCTTAATTCTCTTTTCAGAAAACAAGAGCAAAGGCCCATCCTGCCTTGTTTATTCATGCTGGTGGCTCCACTGAAGTGAATTTGGAACTGCTTATATTACTGAGGACCTAAAAAATACTGACCTTTCAGCCTGTGGCTATGGTTGCACCAGCTGACTAACTTGCTGACCTTAGGCTTCTCAAGACAAAATTCCTTTTACAATTGGAGAGTTTGAAACTGCCTCAGAAATACAAAACGGGTTTCCCAAATGGCGTGTGCATTTGATCAGAAGAAAGACTTTTAAGAACCAAGCCTCTAGCTCTTGACTATCTATCTGAGTGGTTTTCTGTTTAATCAAAGTCCATACCATGTAGTCATATGCCTACATTTCAGCTGTGTCTTTTCCTCAGTTAACCTCATGCCCTGAATACACGCTTTTCCCCAGGGCTATCTTTTCAGTTTGCCTGTCAAACCACATTTAGCACTTGGGAAATGGACATCATCTTTCTTAAGCACTCTTCACTAGATAATTCCTTTTGCTTCTTTAATATTCCTTTTCTTAAAGATTTCACATCCTTGTGTCCCTGAATTGGGTGCAGGGGTTGCTACCATTATTATAAATGACCCCAGCATAACTTCAGTGTTCTGACTCTAAAGTAGGTGGTCACTGGCTGCCTTCAGCTGGGTAAAGTAACAGTGCCATTTCGTTGTCCTTTTGAAAGCACCTTGTTTACATTTTACCTCTAATTAATTGCCAGGTAACTCAAGTATTGTATTAATACACTTGGAAACTTCTCTCAATTAGTTCCTCCAAATGTATGTAGTTTAGCTCAGAGATCAGTTTACCATTCTCCTTGGAATATGTTTATAGTTCCTGGGGTTTTGCAGATCTCAGCTTGCAGCTTGCAGCTTCCCTGCTACCTGCTGTGACCAGCCTGGGCTCCATGGCAGGGGTAGAGACCTGCCCAGAGCCCTGGCTGGCTGTAGCAGGTAGCTGGGAGGTTGTAAGGGAGAAAAAAATATTTTTTGGGGGGGGTAAGCGTGTGCAGACATGTATGTGCGCCCCCCCAGAAGGTAAGTCTGTGGGGGTAGGGAAAGGGAAGAGGGAAGGGCCATGGGGAGACAGATCGAGGCCCCAGTGGTAAGGGAGGGAGTGGAGCCTTGATCTTCCCCCCACTCATGACAGTGAGGGAGAGTGGGGCTGGGGCAGGGGAAGCCCCTGCACACCCAGGGCAGAGTGTGGGATGGAGCTGTGAGTGGCTTGTTTGGGGGGCACCCCATGTGGGGAGAGGGCGGCAGCTCTCACCAGTGCATGCATCCTGGGAGGGACTGGGGGCTGTATGCCCAGGATCTATGCATTGGGTGAGAGTGGGCTGTGGGCTAGGGTTGGGCTCTTACCAGCAGGGAGGCCAGGGTGGACTGCATTCAGTGTGGGCAGCAGCAGTGCTGGGAAGGGAGGGTTGGGGGGGGGCTGTGGCAAATTTTGGGGTGGCTGCAGCCCCCCTGTAACCCTGTTCCCAGTGCTGCCACTGCCTGCCCCAAGCACAGCCCAATCCAGCCCCTGCCCCACCACTCGGAAGAGCCAAGAGCAGCCCCAGCCCCAGGCCACACCAGCAGCCTGTCCTTACCCTGTGCAGACCTGGGGGCACCCCCCTCATTCCCTCCTGGGGTGTGTGTAGCAGCAGGAGCCATTCTCCCTAGGATGAGATGCTTGCGCCCCACCCTGGCTGAACAACACCCGCCCAAGCCCTAGCCCCACTCCCTCCCTCACTGCTGCATGCATGCCCTTCCCCTCCCCAGCCCTGCTGCAGCTGCTGGAAGCCCGCAGCCAGGCTGCCTTGAAGCCCTACTGCTGCCCCACATTTGGGGTGGATAAGCCCCATTAGTGTCCCCTTCCACCGCCATTGCAGTACCTCCAGGTGGACGGTGGGGAAGGGACCGAAGCTGCACTGCCACAACAAGGATTGGACCCCTCACAGCTTCCTTGCTATCTGCCCTGGGCATGCCAACATCTTAGAGGTCAAGTCTGGGGTGTTCTTGCCACTATACCCCAAAATATTGCCAAGCCCAGCTCTGGAGGGTAGGGCTAGGATCCAGCATTACTGGCGTAGACTGGAGAAATGGTCCAGAATCAACCAAATGAAATTCAACTCAGTGCAAAGTCCTGCACTTGGGATGGAGTAACTTCATACACAAATACAAACCAGGAAATGACTGGCTAGGCTGCAGTCCTGCAGAGAAACTAGGGGTTTTAGTAGAGGACCTAGGGGCTGCAATAGACCATAAACTGAACATGAGCCAACAGTTTGCTCTTGTTGCAAAACTAGTCACTGGCATCCTGGGTTATATCCTAGTTTACATACAGGAGAGTTGTTTGCAAATCAAGAAGAGTGATTCTCTTATTCTATTCAGCACTAGTGAGGCCTCAACTAGAATAATGTATCCAGTTTTGGACTTTGCACTTCAAAAGGAGATTTCAACAGACTGGAAAGACTCCAGCCCAGAGAAACAAAAATAATCAGAGGCCTAGGAAACATGACTTATGAGGAAAAGAGGAAAAGCTCAGAAAGAGCTATGGTTATTTAGTCTGGAGAAGACAAGACTGAGGCGGGGATTTGATAACAGTTTTCAAATACCTGCAGGGCAATTGTAGAGAAAGAGGCTGGCTTATTTCTTTGGCTGTAGGCAGGAATTGATCCAGAGTGGGTGAGGTGGCATGGACATACTCCCTTCCAGTCAATGCCATGTGAGCAGCAGCCGGGGACTTTTTTTAACTCCTCAAAGCAAGTTAGAATTCCCCCTCCCTTCTCCTCTGTGCTCAGCAGCATGTCCCCTGCCCATTGCTGCTGGTGTCCCTGGCTGCATCAGGGCTGGGAAGGCTCCAGAGTTGCTCTACCTAGCTCCAACAGGCAGGCGTAGCTAGGGACAGTGGCAATGGTTGGGTTTCTCAACCTTGCCCAGTTTCCTAGGTGTTCCTTGACAGCCCAGGAGCATGTTGAGGGAAAAATTAAAAAGATTCTAAGCACATAAGGAGTACAGTTCTGGAACAGCCTTTTATAGTAAGGACTTAAGAGAACTGAATCAGTATGGGCTGGTTTAAATTGCAGGGGCTCCTTAATCTTGGAGTTTCCTCTTCATACCCCTGCTTCCCCCGACTGATTGGCAGAGGGGTCCTGCAGCCCTGTCATACACACACACATGTGCGCACGCACACACACAGTACTGCAGGAGTAGATCCACTTATTAATGTATATCAGGAACAAAAGTGTGTGTGTGTATGTGTGTGTGTGTGTGTGTGTGTGTGTGTTTATTTTTTTCATACTTTTATTCCTGCTACTACTTAGCAGGAGTTCAGCATAGCGAAAACAGAGTGGAGTGGAATTGATTTTGGAACTGCATCAGTTTCCTGTGTCCTGATTGGCTGACTTTGCAAAAAAGTCTTTAGGACTCCAGTTTAACCAAGGTGTTATGCAAGCGTCTCACTATCATATAAATCATGTTTTTAATGTCCCAAAAGAAAAGAAGCCAGGTCAGTCTTTCTTGGATGCATCATATCTGGACTGTAACATAACTAAAAAGCAATGAAAGGTTATGGCCAATACAAAACCTTTGATGAGGTAAATCTGTTCCCACTGTTAAGGTAGGAACACAATTATGATATTTGAATATGATTTTATCATAATGAGCAGTTGGACTGATTTTGCTGTGCTCTGTATGAACTGCCTTCCGGCACTGTGCTGTAATGCAATTTCTCTTTTTGCTTTTTTGATGTCAGATAAGTAGTAATTAAAGTAGATTCTATTTTACTATATGACTAGAGTCCAGAATATGAAGTTTGGGGTGTAATGAAAAGAAAAAAAATCATCTTCCTATAAAACTTACCATAAGTTTATTAAGTCTTTGTTTAGTTTGCCATCTTCTCTAAGACTTGTTTACTCCTTCTCTGTCTTTTAAAAATGCCTAATATTCATTAATGAGTGGATCTACTCCTGCAGTTTAAATGCAGATTATCTGGATTTATTGTGTGATTGCTAGGATCTAATTTAACAAAATTTCTTTAGCCTTTTTTACTATTGGTAACTGAGACATACTTAAACGCTCCAATTAGTTCTTCACAGGGATACATACTACCCAGACATATAAGGGAGCAGTCCCTAACACAAACTGCTTACTGCTTCAAATTAATGTGTAAGAAATAAAAAGAGAAAAGGGACTATAGCAGTGATAGTAAGATTATATAGGCCAGCTCTGTGGACAACTAGCTCATTCCAGATCATTTAATGTTTAAAATAAATACCAGGTTAAACTAATTGATGATTCATCTAAGGCCCCTGCCAGGAGTGCAAGTAAAAGCATGATGGCATTGGATGCACAATCCATACAGTCGCACTTCCTCCCATGCCACATACGCATGGCAGGAAATGTGATTTTGTGGATCATGCAATGGATCCCATCTCACCTATTACCAGTGTAGGGGGAACCCGGGATCATGATCCTAGACTTCACCTGCACCAACAAGTAGCAGGCTCCTGCAGCTGGGAGCCCTGTCAGCAGCTGGGGATCCCAGGTGCGGAGGTGTACCATGTGCCCCTGTGCCTGGAAACCCCATCAGCTGATCCAGGCTCCCAGCCATGGGGTGCACCATGCTTAAGAGGAATAAGATTTTGGTTGTTGCAGTGGTGAAAATAGTATAAGAACCCAGAAGGATGAGATGAGAATTTGTTTCTGAAGAGTAAGTAAGTAAGAAGTAAGTAAGAGTAAGTAAGTAAGTAAGAAGACCCAGTAAGTTTGTACCTTATTTGATCCTATCAACTCAAAGGGGGTAAAGCCAGTTGATGAACCGCAAGCATTGAGATCACTGAGAACACGTCAAATACTGAGCTTTAAGCCATAAAACCTAAACAATATAAGATTATTTTGTGGAGTGCCAGGGCAGTTAGGAAGTTGGTCATGATTCTCTTCATTGGTTCCCCTAGGCACTGCTTTCCTCCTCTTGGTCAATTCATAACCCCAGGGCAACGAGAGATAGAAGTACAAAGTGTGCTGACAGTGGACTCTCCTTGCCAGGCTGGAGATATTCACAAGCAGAAGACGTGCCTAAGGAGTACAAAGGAAACAAACTGGGGCAGAGAATCTATTCCTACATTAGGATTTTCTGTTACTGTTGGGCCTGTCATAGCATTTTAACCTTGATAGGATTGGATTTGTGTCTATCCAGCATTATCATGAAATGAATAGGTTACAGAATTAGAGGACAGGCCTACTCCACTGAGGAATGACAACTCTGGAATTTTGTTTCCCTCCATCTATGTCAAAAAGTATCTACGAGACCTTCATGGAGAAATTCAAATCTTGCTTCTTTTCTGCAGTTCTCCTGTTGTTCGGGGATTTTATGTTATTGTAATGTAGTTTGCTGACTACTGGGACATTTGTAGGAATTATATCTGTGCATATTTTACTTTGTTTTGCAGTTATTTTCGTTAAAGTTCCCAGAGGCCTGAGGATGTTGTGGTTAGACACAAGAATGTATTATTATTGTTATCAGCATCATAAATACAAATGAAGCCAAGCCAAATAATTTGATTATTTTCTGTATGGAGCATTATAAGAAATTTGTCTTTACCACAGCAGTGCTGTGGATTTGTTTAAATGCTTCATCTGGAAATACAGGTTTGTCATCTTCAAATGATTTCGACTGGGAAAAAAGGGCCGGAGTCTTAACACACATTGTTATAATCAGATGAACACTGCTGCGGTCTGGTTTTGGCAGGGATGACTGTAGGGACCCTTCTCCCTTAGGGAAAGCAGCAAATGGCAAAACCCATCAGCCTGATTTAATCCTACAAATGGTTACTGGATGTTTTGCTGCTTCAGGTGAACTTTTGTCAGTGTAGTAGCACTGCACCTGGAGAAAGGAAAGGCTTGATGCTGCTAGATATATATTACATTATGAGCCTGATCCAAACCCACTGAAGTCAGAGGAAAGGTTCCCACTGATTATAGTGGGCTTTGGATCAACCTCTATGCATACCCCTAGAAACTCTGAATTGAAACCTAGAGTTCATTACTTAAAATTGAATGGAAATAATTGATTATTATCTGCTGAGAGACAGATAAAGAGATCTGCCATAGATCATGGGGAGGGACCATATCTCAGTATGTTCTTCCAGCACCTGTCATGGGACCCGGGGCCTAGATGTAAAATAGGATGTCAAGTTGCTATCAAATGCAAAATAATAACAAAATAATCTGAATGGAAACTCTTGGCATGATAGGCAGTAAACACTGTGGCTGTAACTTCTAAATAGTGAAATAAAGTGCATTCAGATGGAGGAAAACATTTTAGCAGCTATATTGCTAGGAAGAATATGCTTAAAACAATGTATTGTTACAAAGCACTAAAATGAATAATAAACTTCTTTTTACTTTTCCACCCACTCAGTGGATTAATAGGAAAATGTTTGTTTTATTTGATAGCCCACTCAGCTAATGAAAAATAAGGATTTATGGACTTACATTTGCAAGTACTAAGTGTCAAATTATTCTTTTTCCCTTATATCCAAACACTGTCAGTTTTGCATTAAAGATTTGTTGCAGACTTTTGGCAATAATTAGAATACATGACTGCTTGTGTATCTTAACATTTCAGATGTAGTTTTCTGAGGATGTGAGTGGGAAAGCATTTGTGTTTTTGACCAACTATTATTGAACTGATACTGAACCATCCAACTATCAGTAAGGTATCTGCACCCTAGTTCCCAAAGCTCCTTTGGACCAGGGGTGGGCAAAATACAACCCATGGGCTGGATCCAGCCTGCCAGGAAATTTCATCCAGCCCATGGATGCCCACTAACTAATTGTACTTTGTTCAGACCACGCGCCTTGCTCCCACCCTTGTGGATGGAAGAGCCCAGCGTAGCCAGCACACAGCTTCCAGGTGGTGCTGCTGCTACCACTGCTGCAGTCGCCAGGGACCTGCTTGGCTTCCCCAACCTCCCATTCACTCCAGATACCAAGTAGGGAAGTGGCGGGGCAGGTGGGGGATGGCAGGGGGGGGGTGCTGCAGCTGGGTGGGAGCACAGAGCAGGGGGCTGGGGCTGGCAGCAGTGCAGAGCCTGTACCCAGGGCGGTGGCAGGAGCACAGAGCTCAGGTGAGCAGGGTATGAGTGTGAGGGAGGGTGAGGGGGTGTGTCTCCATCACACACTTCCCCCATGGTTTACAGCCCCTGATGCCCATGGCAGCAGCGGGAGCAAGCAGAGGCGCTCGTGGACCGCTCAGGTGTTGCCATCTGGGGATGTGTGGCTCTGGCCAGTGCTGTATGTGGTGGCAAGGAGCACAGCCAGGCCAGCCCACCTCTATTGTATGGGGCTCCGCCTGGTGCTTGTGCAGTTCCCAGCACTTGCATGCCAGTGGGGGAAGCCCGGCGTGCTGGAGCCGGCTGCCTTCCCTGCCATGTGCAGCTACCAGGACTCCATCAGGAGTGGGGGGGGAACCCTGTCCCCTGCTTCCCAGCAAGAGTCCCAGGACCTGCATGGCAGTGAGTGGAAAAAGCAGCTGGCTTCATTCTGTAGGGCTTCTCCTGCTGGTGCACAAGTGCCAGGACCTGCATGTGTGCCACACAGCCCCATGTGATAGAGGTGTGCTGGCCTGGCTGTGCTCCTCACCATCATGAGCAATGCTGGCTGGAGATGCTCGCTGATGGGTGCCAGCACCTGTGTAGGCCATGAACACCTCTGCCGCCTGCTGCTGCTGCCAGCAGTGAGGGCTGTGCATCATGGGAGGAAGTATTTGGGGGGTCCCCACACCCCCCCAAAATGCTACACACCCATACCCTGCCCCCACAACCCCCCCACATATACACAGCCTCAACATACCCTATTGCCCCCATGCACATAGCCACACCTTCTCACAAGCCCTTCCACACACCCCATCATACACACACTCCCACCCCCAGCCACACCCCAAATACCCCCCCCCACAGTATATGCAAGAGTAAAACTTTATTTTTGAGTTACTTATACAATCACATCTATATACACTATGCAAGCACAAATCATAACACAAATATTTTTTGTAATAAAATGAAATATGGTATAGTACCTTTGCAACCTTTGACAGCTCACCAAAACATATTAAGTGGCCCTCCAACTGAAATAATTGCCTGTCCCTACTTTGGACCCATTCCAAAGAAAGCCAACCGATAGATTTAATCTTACCCTTTCCACTGCCCTGAAACACTTCAGGTCTGTAGCACAGCTAGTATTTTTAACCACAGACACTCAAGCTAAATGAGACTGGCTTTAAAAAGAAAGTTTTAAAATTGAAGTTCTTTTTCGTTTGTGATACAGTTTTTGAGTCTTCACTGTTCACATTTTCAAATGTCTCTCTAAAACCAGGAAGGCTCTGTTTAACCTGAGATCAGACCACATGACTCCAGGGGCTAAAGCTTTAAGAAAAGAAAACCCTGTGAAATATCAAGTGAGTCTGATAAAACTGGTAACTCTATGCATTTTATGAACGGGTGCAATTTACCTCATACTTAACACAGCAAAAAGCCTGTATGCAGTGCAGTGTGCATGAACATCAGTTGTTCGGGTCTCACTGTTCTTGCACCATAAAAGAAGTAGTTCCAGTTGTCAAGCTGGATCTTCCCTTGTGCGTTCCTTTTCAATACCTCAATTGCCCTACTCAGTACAAAGGTCATCATTTAGTATTTACTTTCAGGGAATGCAGACAATAATCATAATAATCATATTTCTGCACATATCCAACAGCTACATGGTCACATGACCAGTTGTTGCTATGGCATTATCCTTTGCAGGGTCTTACAGCAGACTTCCAATTAGCTGATGGAAACAATTTACTTTTACTTGCATCCATGACAAATGAACATGCTACACTAGGTTAATTAAGTAGCAAAATATGACCTCCATTTGCATTATTCTGCTTTGGTAGAGTTATTCTGTTTTACTGCTTCATTTAGATCATATAGGACACTGGTTGTGTTCATTTCCTAGGTAAGATTTTATAGCGAAGATGATTTTCAACAAACAAACTGATCACCTACTATTGTGTATACTTAATAGCTATCACTTCTTCATTTGCACTCTTTATTACAATTCCTTTCAAAGAATAATGGCTTTCACGGCTGCCAGTAGCAGAATCCCTAGTCACGACTGGCCAGAACAGTTTTTTTGCAATAGCATTTCTAAAGCACCACTGCTACTGCTTCTTCTGAGTTGGCATACTGCTCACTAGGGCTGTGTGAAATTTCACTGGCAGTTTTGTTTCAACGCTGTTTTGACTCATTTCGAGCTCAAAACAGCAACTTCGAAATGAAACAGAGAGCTTTGAAACAGGTTCGAAACAAAACGAGGCAAGTCAAAACATTTCAAAATTCTTTAAATGTTTTGAGTTTCGAAGCTCAGGCCGGGCTTGCCTGCAGGGAAAGAGAAACTGAAGTAAGGAGAGGGACAGGGAAGAGGGGAGAAGCGGGGGGAAAGACGGCTCTTATTATTGACTGTGTAGCTGACCAGTGACTGTCATCCTTTCCTGAGATCCCATCCAATGCCAGTGCTCTGGGGGAGGGATGGAAAAACTGCATAAAAGGCAGCATTGTTTGAACTGCCCTGCTTTCTGCCTTGGTGTCAGTTGAGTGAGGGCGCACCTTAACTCACACACAGTATCACCCACCCATATTGCGAGTTTTGCCTGTCAGCCGCTAGAGGTGCAGGGGGGGCTCTGGGGCCCTGCTCCTCTAGCTGACAGGCAAAACTCATGACATGGGTGCTTGTGGGACTGTGTCCGTCTTGGGGCACAGGGGGTGAAAACTGCAGGCCTGCTAGACCCTGCTGAGGCCACGAAGCCTGCCAGCTGTCAAGGAGATAGGTGCAGGGCCCTAGAACCCAGACTTGCCCTGCATCCTGGGGCAGGATCATCCCTATACGAACAACCCTATACATACTCATAATCTAACCTCTTAGTAAAACTATCAATTCCAACACAACAGAAGACATAACACCCTAACCTGCCACAGATGAAGCAGGGAGGGATTACAAGAGCCAATGCTCTGATTCTGTATAAGCTTGTTAATAGACTTTCAAGAGATCCCAGGTAAAAGGCCATGACCCTGCTACAGAAAGTGGCAAAAAACCCCGGAGTCCATACCAATCTGACCCCAAATATGGTGTATGGCCTGACTCTGAGCAAAAGGACAAGACTCCCTAGCCGGAACATGTGACTTTAAGTGCCAGTAGAAGCTCTGGCTCCTGTCAAAATCCTCAGTCAAAACCCCAGCCTTGGCTGCAGTCAATACAAAATGTCTCTGAGGAAATCTTACAAAAAGAAAAGAAAAAAAACCCCAAACCCCTGACATAGCAGAAAGGGGAGGAGGTGGGGAAGCAAAACTCCTAGCCCCATGGAGCAATCCTGAAAGCCCAGAAGCCTGGAAAATACCCATAGCTACACCTACATCATCTTCAACCAGTGGCTATCCAACCTCTTCTTGAACCTCGTTGCTGCCCAGGGCAGGGGGCGTCATGCTTGATGATTTGTTTACGTCCCTTCTCATCCTAGAAACTATGAAAATATAATGTGTGATGGATAGTCCACAACTTCTCTGGGGGAAGTCCACAACTTCTGCACTGATGAAGTTTCTTTCTCACTGCCGAAATGGTGCCATTCTGAGAATCTTATTTGCTGTATATAGTGAAGTTCAGAAGATAAAAGTCAACATTTTGGGAAAAAAAAGCCTTTCACTTATGATCCTAAATTGTCACCATTGACTTCAGTTCCTCAAGTTGGCTTCTCTAATGTGAGTCTCGTTCTAATCAAAATCACTCTGAATGATCTCTTGTTCATTGCTTGGGATACTAGCTTATTGCGAATCATTCAGTGATATTTTCTATTTGTTTTATATCCTTTGTTTTATATGACCCTCTCCCCAGAAGATATGCCTATCTTTATCATTAGGTAATCCAGTTCAAAGACTAGCCTGACAGTGGAAATCAAAGTCCAGAATGGAAGGAAGTTACTTAAGTTCTCTGGAAAATGTGACTCATTAATCACCAGTATGAGAGACAGCCAAAGATAATCATTTCCTGATGTGCTTGCAAGTACCAAGGCAACAGGTGTATAACATGAATAAAGTAAATATAAGTAGGGCTGTTACTGCATATGGGAGTGAGCCAGACTTGTAAAAGTCACATATGAGACATCTCTGGGGGTAAAAATTCAAACATGGGAGAAAGGAATTAAGTTTTGCTGCTTCTCTGCAATCAGATAATTACTGCTGAAAAAGCAGTACAAAGTTAATTGATTCCCCATTCTGACTGCAACTGAGCAAAGACCTTTTAAGGGGAGGAAAGCTGGCTGGCGGTTACCAAAAGCACAATAATAGCTGCTACACCCTCCCTCAGCTATGAGCCCTGACTATTTTGGAGTGATGCAGGCCCAGGGTCATAGATGAAGCACAAGGAGCACTGAATGCAAGTCCCCAGGCTCTTGGGTACCTGCTCTTTCACCCTCTAAATCATAGGGAGAGAAGAGAGGTAAGACATAGGCAGAAATTAAGAAACATGGATTTGAGCAATATATGTGATCTTGGTGAGCTGTGTCTCAAACTTTATTCTCTTACTAGGTAGGAAGAATGTACCATACCTGCTTTCATTAATACTGATTTAGGTATGGTGTGTCCTTTCCTGTGTATCGTTTTTACCTTGGACTTTTATGCCTAAAGCTCTGACCCTATACTGTTACTGAACAAGAAATACAGGAAGTGAGGTTAATTATACTGCCTGAGTGAGGGAGTTGCTTGCTAATGGCTGCTAGTTACTCCTGTTATGATTAAGACCCAAATGAGGAAAGCATATCTAGGTGCCTTATTAATATTATGCAGCTCACACTTAATCCATAGCTCAGTGGACACATCAATTCTCCATTTGAGTCAAAGTCTAGAAGGGATGTACAGCTCAATTTGAAGTCTGGAGAGCACCTGCTCTGTATGTGCTGTTACCCACTATGCAAGGACTTGTTTGGTCAAGACAGATGTGTTAGTAATTTTGGGTATAATATACTCCAAACATCTCCATTTTGCAGTGGAACATCAGTCTTCTTTCCAATATAAATCAAAGGGGTTGGAATACGAATGTAGAAGAGGGCGATATTTATCTTGGTGTCCCTATGTTATGAATATATTAAGATGGCATTACTGTACACTGCTAAATTTATATGACTAGATTGAAATGAAACAACTTTGTTAAACTTCAGGCCAAATTCTTTGAAAGTTCTTCCCACTTTCCCATGTTGAAATGCACCAGTAATCTCTTTTAAAGCAGAATGTTACACAGTGCTACCAGAAGGCTAAAAGCAGATGTTATCTTGAGTTATAATGTGCATGTAAATCTTTTAAACTATGGTAATTGTAATCAACACACTACAAGTTTATTTTCAAGAATTTCAGGAATCATACCATGCAGTTTAACTGTGCACATACTGAAATAATTGTCTAACCTCCATAAATCCACGCTAAACAAACATCTTTCATACTGAATATTAAGGACAAATATATAAAATGTAGTCTGATCCCTGCACTTACAGTATAAAAAGTGATGGCATTTTCCTCTGAAATGAACACATTTTCTTTAGTTACCTTGGCACCCCATATTCCTTTGATTGTAAGAGACAAAATTTAAAATGAGATAATTATACTAAAAATATCCTGCATCTGAAGAGTTAAACAAGTAAAAAAGTTTTAAAAGCGCTTAACACGCGATAAATATACATCTTTCTCAATAGCTAGGTACAGACATTAAAAAAGCTAGAAGCAGAATTGAACTAAGTTACATGGTTTTCTGTAAGTGGCATAGTTTAGATTAGTGGCAAACAGAACACACATTCATCTGTTGGTGGGGGACAGGGGATGGATAAATCTTGCACCAGGTCCTGCGTTTTTTAAACTAGTCTATATATACCAAACTTGTGTTCTGTTAAGGGTATAGATCAGTTTCTGATCACTTATACTGGTAAAAGTGTAATGTCTGTACCCTGGTCAATATGTCTTCAATTGTTTCCCCTTTAAAATGAGAGTCATAAAATCTGAAAGCTATATACGCTCTTAGAGAACTACAAAAAGTAAGTGTGCATGTGTTCAGGCTGCTTGTAGCACAACAAACATGGCCAGTCCACCTGGTTTGACAGCAGTAGCAGTGGTGTTGAAGCACAAATCCTTAATCGGGGTCATTAAGCCCAATTAAGGATCGGCTCAGTGAAAGGATTTATAGTGAGGTCTTACTTTCACCCTGTCTAAACCTACAGCCAGGCTCTAATCTGGCATTATGTAATTAATTAATTGGCACTAATTGGAAACAATGACACAATTGAGGGGTAATAATAATTATATAAATAAATATATATACACACATTACACTTTTACCAGTATAAGTGGTCAGAAACTGATCTATATACACACAAATACATACACAATGAACAACAAGGTAAACAACAATCAAGATCATTATCGACAACAACAGAGACAGATATATATAGATATAGATATAGATATAGATATCCAACAATAGCAACCCAACAATATAACCCATATGAAAAGAGGGTGCAAGACAGCATTGGTCAGCTGCAGCCACACCCCTCTTGCACATTTACACTGGCTGCTCCTTCAGCCATTCACACAACAGAGCAGCAGTCACCTGGGCCCTCACTAGGCACACGGCTAATATGCATGGAGGAGGCTGGCCGGTTTAAGCCCTCACTGACTCTGCCCTCAGTCTCACCACTGGCTGCTCCTCCAGCCACATGGTTCAAGCAGACTATCCTTACAATGCAGACTCTGCTCAGTCATACACACAGGCGTTCTTCACTCAAAACCTTGATGACCGTCCATTCAAACCGCTTCAACACACATGGCTTTTATCCCATGCACACAGTTGCACCCAGCCTCTGGTGCATACCCTTTTTATACCTTACTTGACTAATACCTGCCAGCCATTCACACAGCCAATCCTACGCCCATGCATATAACATTCACACCCCTTGCATGCAGCACTCATTTATGCATATACTTTTGCATGCTGAGCCAAAAGCCAACTGTTATTCATCTACTGAGCTTCCTTGCCCTAACTGAGGTATTTGATATATAAATTCAATAATTATATATATATGTGTGTCAAAAGTTCCTGTAAATGACTTTTATTTCTCTATATATACATAAATATATATTGAATTGAGTGTGTGTGTGTGTGTGTGTGTGTATACATATATACACAGAGAGACAGAGAGAGAGAGAGAGACAGAGAGAGACAGAGAGAGAGAAATCATTTCCAGAGGATTTTAGACCACCCCAATCCTTGGGCTAAGGTCTAACAGACTTGGATCTAGGGCAGTTAATGGAAATCAGCTGATCTGGTCTGAGGATGTGGTCCTTTATCTGTTATCTCTATCATACTATGTACGTACTTTCATTATACCAAGCTGAAACATACTTGAAGGCATTTTTAAGGCACATTCCCTCACCTTCAATTTTAAGAGACCACATCCAGAATGTTCTTAGTTTAAACATGTACTATATCGAGCAACATTAGTCAACCCATGGGTCCTGACCCAAAAGCAAGTCGCAAGAATATATGAAAGGGTCGTGAACAAACTTTAAAAATGGATTCTCCTTTAAAAGGAGAAAAATGTGGGAAACTGTGGCTTCTCTCTTAATAATTGAGAATTGATCAGAAACAAATGAAAAGACCACCAGAAGGCTTTGAAGAGGGAAAATAAAAGAAGTATGGCCTTATAATAAAAGCACTGGAGCAGGACTTTGGCAAATGTAGTAAATCCTGGCTCTGCTGCAGGTTTCTTGTGGAGCCTTAGGCAGGGAAGTTTATCTTTCCATGTCTTAGTCTCCCCTTAATAATACAGAGATAACAAAGATATTTAAGGTCTTTGGAACTGGGACTTGATCTTTCTGGCTAAATATACACAGCCAAAAAGCCTAAGGCTGAACAAATTCAATCTCTGCAGGTTAGACTAAACTGTGTAGTCTAAGACTGAACTAATAAGCAAGTGAACAGACATTAATTCTTGATTCTGGAAATGCAGCCACTTGCCTGCAGTGGCTAAGGCCAGAAGCTGGATGGGGTACACCTCCCTGCTCAGGTGGAGCAGACAGCTTGGGCCAAGGCTAGCCTACCCACCTTGTGGGAGGAGAAGGGGGAGGAGGTGCAAAGCATCCTGGGATGCTGGGTGACTGTGACTTAACTTGAATCTGGAGGGAATCTGGGAAGTTCGATAAAGTGATTTAATCAGTAAAGTCTGATACTGCATCCATCCAGGTTTATCTTAAAGCAGTTTCAGCCATTTTGAAAGCAGTTTATGTGCACAGAACTTCTGTTTTGTTACAGATTTGAACTGGTTTCCGATCACTTATACCTTTTTATGTGTAATTGCTGTCCCTAGACTAGATAGGTACATAAATGGCTGTGAAGTGGTGCCTGGTATTAACTAGGGCCTCTAGCTGCAACTGTAATGTAAGTAAATAAACAGGCATTCTCAAATACATCTTCCATAATATATATTTTTTAATCAACAAATATCAAATAAAAATAAATGACTGATTTGTGAAATAAAAACTTGGTAACAATTCTGTCCTTCTACTGTTTATTCTATGGCTGCTAGAAATGTTGAAGTAAAATCCACTAGCTGAGACTGACTTGGTAAAGATGCGTTTTTGATACAGGCAGAGGCAGACCTATCAGAACAATTTATTTGGAGATCATTATTCCAGATGTGATGTAAGGAGAATTAAACTCCACACCAAAGCCCCTCAAGTCATGCATATATTTAATCTGTGCAATCAACACTAAGATGCTGTATTTTATAGATATAAATACAGTATATTTATAAAATGGACCTTTTATGTGGCTCTCTTGGAAGTAGATTCATATGCAGTAGAGTGGAAAGTTCACATCTGTGTTCCCAGACAAAACTAGGGAAGTGGGCAAATGATTCTTTTGCACTATAAAGCAAAATTTGTGTTGTCTCATAACACTTTGGATTTAAAAAAGCAATTGGATGCAATATTGCAGTTGCATTCACCTTTATTTATGGATGACACATTGATGTAATACTAATTAATGTCTACAATAGAAACTAAACACATTCTTAGCCATAGATTAGATTTCTACAGCACTGTTTTCCTATTATTTACAGGATGGGCTTACCATCTTAACACACAATTAATATATTTTGGAGATAAATCATTCAAGGTCTCGATCCTACCATCTTCCATTTGAAGGAATATGAGTCTTTTTCACATTACTGGACTGAGCTTCTAGGGCAAGATTTGCAAAACCTAAATGTCCTAATCATGTGTAACCTGGGTAAACCCAAGGGTGTGCCCTATTCTCAGTAGGATGGGATGGGTAGGCAAGAGGAGGTGCTTGTGAGGCATGACAGAATTTCGAGCAGATCCCTCTTTCCTCTATAGAGTTATCCCAAGCCCAAAGTTCTTAACTATATACAATTTATTGAGTTACAATATACATAATCATAAAACTAAATATCATTTATTTACACAGTGAACATTAATAAATAACCAAGGTCAAACCCTAAATTACACTATTTACAACATCAACAATTACATTACAATACAACATTTCAGTCACAAAATATAAGGCACAAACACAAATAATCTTAATAATACCTATTTCCTTAATATAGTCCCTGACCCATGGCAAAAGATAGTCTTTCTTCCAATAGGGTCCCTTGTGGGGGGTGTCCAGGAAGCACCAGGGGCCCCTTCCCTTAGGGCACTGACTAAGTCGGGGGGGGGGGGGGGGTGCTGCTCACCCAGCCTGACTTCTCTGAGTTTGCTCACCTCAAATGTATTTCCCCTGTGGGACCCAAGAGCCATTGAGACCCAATGACTCACGCTCCCTCAGGTGGCAGTGGTCAGGACACAGCTTGATGGTGTCTCCTCTGCTAGAGTGCCTCTCCAGACCTCTCCTGCACCGCTGGGCTCCTCCCCACCCTGTGCCCCACTCTGTGCACCGAGGGCTCAGCTACTCTCAGCTGCTGCACCACCCCTGCTGGGTGCTGGGCCTCACGCTGCAGCACTAATATTTCCCCATGCCCAGGCTTCAGCACTGAGGGCTTTTTTAGCACAGGCTGGGCCCTTCAGGCTCCCTCCATCCATCCCCTCGCTGGCTGGCTAACCCAAGCAGCCTCCACTGCTCCCTGGCTCCCAAAGCCTGGTCTCCGTTCACCCAACCATGCACCATGATGGGCCCAAGCAGTCTCACACTGCTCCCAGGGCTCGGTCTTTGCACACCATCCCTGTGCGCCATCAACAGCCCAAGAGGTCTTGCATCACTCCCAAGGCTGGTCCTCCAGTGGTAGCTTCAGGAGCCTTGGGCAATTGCCCGCTGAGCCTGGGACTCAACCCTGGGACTCTGCCCCGTGTTCAAGGTTGACATAAAAATGTAGCTGAAATGGGTAGTTCAACTACAAAATTTAGTGCTAAATTTGGAAGTTTCTTTTGAAATGTAAGTGTTGTGGCTGGATGAGAACACCATGTTTTCTTGCATACCATATAAGATGCACACCTTGTTTTTGGAAGGCAGAATGTAGAACAAAGATTTTGTTCTCTTCCAGAGTCATGAATGACTATGTGCCTTAGACTAAGTCCTCCTAGAAATACAGAGTGTTCAAGAAGTGTGGCATCCTAGGACATAGTCTGCATAAGGCAGCAAGAACTTCTTGGTGTCTTGGGACAACAAGAAGACCAGGCCTCAGGCCCTTGCAAGGAGAGGAGCAAGATTGTTACTTCTTTATTGTGTATAGTACTTTATATAAGTTCCTGTAAATAATAAAGTGTTGTTTCCACACCACAAGCCTCATCAAGATACTACAGAAACTATGCAACAGCTCGTTTGCCCTGAGCAAGGTCAAAGTGCTCAGGCTGCTGAAGAAGTTAATACTGGCCTGTTCTGTTCCCTCCTGTTTTTAGCCATCTTTGCATCGATGAGTCACAGCATCTGCTTGTTTCTATGTCCCCTGCTTCTATTTCAGCAAAGAAAAATTAGAGTCCCCACTTAAAATACACACCACAATTTTGGAGGTCAGATGTGAGGGGGAAATGTGCATGTGGGCTGTGAGTAAACATGGTAAAATCAGAAGACAAAAAAATATCAACATGTTATTCCTTCTATCTCAGTTTCCCCCAGAACATCCTCGGTGATTGGCATATATTTTGCATGGATAAGATCTGGTTCAGAACAGGTAACCTCTGGTTTAACAATGAATAAAGAATTAGAAAGTAAGGTGGAATTTCAGGAAACCATAACATGGCACTTGAAAAAAAATGCACCTAGACTATCCTCAGAACATTTAGCAACTTTCCTACTGTCTTTGTTTCAGAGCATGTGTAACAGAGTTGGATCACGCTTTCTTACAGCCTGGTCTCTGTCTGGTTGGACTTATGCTTCAGTCTGCTGCAACAAGGGAAGTTCAGTGTAATTGGACCATTCAGTCTGAACTTCTGGTTGGATTAGCCATGATCCATGGATGTGGCACAAGTGGTTGGAGGATTCACTCTGAACTCCTGACTGGATGAGCTGCTATCCGGGGGCGCGGCCCCCTGAGGGGATAAAAGAAGGCATATGCTGCTATCAGGGGGAGAACAAGCACATGGGCATCAATGAGCTGGGGTGAGATGACCCAGCAACGCAGTCAAATGAGCCCCAGAAGAGCCTGAAATCAGTGGGATGAGGCTGGAGTGACAGCAGGATGGCAGAGACCAAGGCGCTGCTCTGATGGCCAGAAGGTTTCAGGAGACAGAGCAAGATGATGCCTGTCAAGTCCAGACAGGGCCATCAGCATATCCTTTGCTTGTTATAGGGCAGGGGATTTGAGCCCCACAGGAGCCTTCCCTGGGTGCTCACAGCCTGTCCCCAAGGGGGCAGTGGGGAGAGTCACCCACCCCACACAGGGGAGAGAGCCCCATTGAATTCTGAGCACTGGAGAGAGAGATGGCGGGGGGGGATCACAAAACCACAGGATTTCACCAAGTCGTGGAATGGGACATGAACTCATCCCACGGGTGCAGGAGCCTGGTAGTAAGCTGCACGGTGCTTGCCAGAGGGTGAGGAGCCAGTTCTGGCCGTAGGAGGTTGGCTCCACCCACCCCCCAGAAGGGGCGGTTGGTGCGAGACTGATCCAGGCTGGATCTATGACTGCTACACTATACGGTTTAAGACCCTGAAGGGGCTTACCCATGTGAGTGAGTCAGAACTTTGCTGCCTCTCCCATTGGGGTGCAAAGTGTGTGTAAAAGACTGGATTGTTACTTGCATCCAGGACCAGTGTTACATTCATTGCCGGGAGTTGCACAACGTCACTACAAGCAGCATAGGGTGAAACTCATCTAGAAACCGACCTGAGGGGCAAAAGTAAGTGGATCTCACTGATCCCCCACCGCTCCCCAGAGAATGCTCCCAGATTTTCTGAAGAAGAGACTGTTTGGGGTTTCTTACTGCTGTAGCATATGTATAATAGTTGTTAGTATATAATAGTTATTAGTATCTTTGTTGGTGTATATATTGATCCTTATGGTCTTTTCTACCTTCACTTTTCTTCCTAGGTAAATAAATTGTGTATAGTTAAGTACTGTGCGTTGTCTGATTCAAGGTTTTGAGGCGTCAGGTGCCCTTCTATAGGGAGGCTCTCCACACTCGAGGAAGGGGGGCTCCAAGGCAAAGACCCCGGGATCCATAATTGGCTGCAGCTGGCAGGTAGCTCTGCCACCCAGGTTACACACGGAAAATACTGATGTGTACTGAACAAAGATGCTAATTCGTGCATGCAGCATTTTCCTAAATTAAACTACAGAAAAGGAAAAGGGACGAAAGTTTTCAGCATCCTGCTGAAAGAAATTATGAATAGAAGTGAAATAGTGTTCCAGAGAGCACAGGTTAATTCTCATACAGATTCTACCTGCACAAACACAGTTCACACCATATGATCATGTATGGCAAACTGTGTGTGAGTACATGCATGTTTCATTAGTAAACTAATTCTGTGTCCAAGTCCTGCTGACCTGAAGGTTTATCTTCTTGTATACTTATCAACATAAATATTCTTCCCTTTATCATATGTTCTATGCCACAGTGAGAGACAAGATACTGGATCAGACAGATCTGTGGTATAACCAGTATGGCATCTCATGCTCTTAGCTCTATATATAGAGAGAGAGCTAAGAGCATGGAGCACATATATTTGTAAATCTGTAAAGTTTCCTTCAAAGGAAATTAGATGACAAGTGAAGGCCAACGTCACTACAGTGTGTATTAATATTGTATCAGCTGTTCTTTGCATCATATTTAAAAATGTACATCTGCGATCTTTTGTTACAGCTGGACTGCAGGTAGCTCATAAACTCTTAGCCAACCTTTACAAGGAGTATTTTCCTGATAAATCTGCATTAAGAACTGTATTTTGTATTCAGTTTTGTTTAGGTTTGTAAATAACTATTAAGTGCAATTAAAAAAAAACATTTATTGGTAGTAACCTTAGGAGAAAAATATTTCTTTGAGTTAACAACAACTGTTTAAAGAGGTCATATTTATTAGCAATGTCAACAATCAAGCTAGAAAATCAAAACCCACTCTGGACAACATACCTCTTGCTAGTTTTTTACCAATTTATATTCAATATGGTCTTCCATGATGTCTGAACTGCCCTTTTAGATAATGTGATTTACTTACTGACCCCAATGAGCTGTTTTAACAGACAAGTGGAACAGGAATTGCTAATATAGGATAACAAATATCTTGGTTAAAAAACCAACATGTCAAACTTGCCACTGTTTAAGGGAACATGGACTCTCTTGTAATATGGTAGAGTCCAGGTGACAGGTTATTCTAAGCCTTGCCAGTATGAAGCAAGGCTTCTAGTGCTCAAAGTTTCATATATTAATAATAATGGGCTTAGAAGGAAACAGAAGCACCTAAAAACTGATCATGGCAAAAAACAAATAGGCCACTGAACTATTCCATTGATAGTTCTCCAGTCTAACAAACTTCAGCCTTAAAAGCATTGCACCAGAAGTGAGCTTGCTCAAAAAATGCTGAGTCTTGGCTGGGGGGGGGAATCCCGCTGCTTTTTCAGCTAAACATTTATGCTTCAATAAATAATTTGTTTTATATAACATGTCAGCAGTAACTATGGCAACAGTATAGTTTTAAAAAAAAACACATGTCTGTACAATTGGCTACTCTGCTTTCAGAGCATGTTCAGGCATCATGTTGAAAGAAATGCCGAACTAAAGCGAAATAATGTTACAGAAAGTATGGGATGATTCTCATATACGCTCAACATGCACAAAACACAGGTCATGCCATGTGCTCACGTATGGCAAACATGCATGTTTCAGAGACACTGTGAAACTTAAACCGCTAGGACTCCCTGGGGAGATGTTAAAAGCACACCATTGGGAGAACGTTATGAAAGCCGACTGCCCAACAAAACAGGGGCTTAAGAGCTGAGGTTTAAAAAAATATATTTCGTAGCTCCATCTTCATGTGAAACAGCATTAATCACTATACTATTAAAATAACTCTATTCCACCAAAAGGACTATCCTGAATGTACTCATTTGATGGAGGGTTTCTTCTAGTTGGCTTGGGAGGGGGTTGCTTTTGTTTGCTTGTTTTATTTCTTTTCCTCTGTTTTCCTTACCATGCTTCAGAAAATAAACTCAATTTACACAAATAACTCCTGGGAAATAAAAAACAACCATCCAACCTTTGGAGTCCTATTATAGCCATGAGGAAGGCACTTCAAAAGTGTTTTAAAAATGATAGATGATCCAGACTTTTTCTGAATATTAACTTTTTTTTTTTTAAGCAAACCAAGATTTACTTTGTTTCTCTTCAGTAAAGTCATAATTGGTGGACAAGTGGGGCATGCACCTTAAATACTGCCTAAAGGGAAGAGACTGGAGAAGTGGGTGCCTCACCCTCCCATACCCAACTTGCCCTCCTCCTGCAGTCTGGCTGGTGCATGAGTGTTTCCCTGAGTAAAAGGCATCCTGGGAAGTGTAGCTGTGTTGAGTGGTAGTGAATAGCACCAGCTGCAGTCCACAGCTTCTTGGGAGAGATGTGCTTTTCTTGCTCTTTTCCAACTAATAATGTCACCCTATTTTTTTGCTACTGAAAACAGATTTTCTCCCCACTCAATGTGGTTGTCTGCAAGAAAACAAAACAGGTGACATGTTCCTTTAGCAGCAGAGACTTTCAGCTGCTGCCCCTGCTTGCTGCCCACTGCTGGAGCCCTCCAAAGATATGGAGGGAGGGTGGATGCAGTCTGCCTTCTTTAAATATTGCCTACTTTGCAATATTAGGCTAGTTTCCATGTATGGCAGCTGCAGCCATTAATATATCTTTCACGAAGCTTATGCAGTATTTGCAGAGTGTTTCTGTTGTGGATCCACTCTCTGTGATGTGTTTGAGTGCCTTGACGTTGCATTGCACTTTCTTACGCTGAACTGTATAAAATATTTTAAAATATTCTCTCTTTTGAAAAAAATACATTATCAAATTACATTATTATACAGTGGCCATGTCTTAATGAGGCACCAGGGGATGGTTGAGTGAAGTTGCAGGAAACTCACTGTATAATGTTAAATGATGCAGACTTAAAGAACCCAGAAAATGGCATCTGAGGACAACAATGAGACTTTTTTGGGATGCTCACAGAATTGATATATTTTATGCTATCTTTTGTTCTTATTATTCCTACAACTGCCACCAGAATGACTTACGCTATTTTCTATTCTCATTACAACCTTTGCGACAAGAATGAAAGATAATTTTCCTATTTTCTATTCCTTTACAGCCATTGGCACAGGAGTAAATGATTCCAAAATTTCATGCAAGATAGATCACTGTCTACACACACCATGCATCCAGACAGACAGAGTGGTTTAGGACATTAATCTTGCATCTGCCTAGACAAGTTTACCAATGTTAAAGGCAGAAATGGATCCTTTATAGGAAAATAAAAGTTCAGATCAGATATAGGGCTGATGTACAGAGTTTAGATGGAAAATGAATTATTATGGTAACTGGCAAATTTGGAGTAAATAGGACCTGACTTTCTCTCTGCTTTATTCTCTTCCAGATCCAGATCCTTTATTCTATTAACTACCCTGTTTTGGCAGATCATTTTTTATTTCTTTTCTCAAAAAGGCAGCTCATCAACTCCTGAATTTACTTTAATTTCCTACAGGTGACCATATCAATCATTTAAAAGTCCAAAGTCAAATGAAATGTTTACACATTGGTGTTGATTTAAGTCTTCTTTACTGGGTAAACATATGGATACTCATTTTAACATGTACACACAGAGTGTGTATGACAAAACACACATACTTTTGCAGGGAGGGAGGGAGGAAAATAAAGAATGAAAGACAGAAGAGTACTTTTACATATATACAACTGCATACACCTATCTGTAGACAGATAACTAAATAAATGGGGGTGGGGGGTGGGGGGGAAGAGAAAGAGAATGCTACATTTGGGGTATTTCAAACATGCCTAAAGATATTTTTTTTAAAGAAATTTGATGAGATCTCTCAGAAGCCCTTGTTTTTCGTAGTAATTCTTTTAAAATGCCAGATGGGAGCATCTACGAGATTTCTCAAGAGGAAATTAAATTTGTTTGTTTAGATTTTTGTTGTTGTTTTAATTATAAGGAAAGAGCAGGGGATTTCTCAATAATACAACTAAAGAGAACATCCCTATAAACTTCAGTTGGTTTTGGAAGAATAATTTAGTACAATACCATGCCTGCAAACAAATCTCTAGTTGCAAACAAATATTGAATCTTAATGGTGTAGCTGCCATCAGATACTGCTAACTTGTTTCAGTACACACCAGTAATCACAGCTCGAAAGAACGTTAATTTTTAATGACAGGCATCTTGAGATTATCTTTCTCCCATAAAACTCCTCTGACCTGTTATTTAATGAATCATTGTGAACTGTAGTGCATCTGTTCAAGATCATTCTAAACAGGACAAGTATAATTAAGATTCACAGAGGATACAGCAAGGTAATTAAATTGTTTCCCATGCAGAACCTATAATTGCTTTTTGCAGGGGTCAGTAGCTGCTCCTTGGTTACAAAGGCTAAAAGTGAAAGCAACTAGATTTGTTCAATCCCCACGGTGGATAATGTGTAGTGGGCCAGAGAAAAAAAAATTGAAAACTATGCCAATTTTTTTGTGCTAAATATTCAGGCTCTTCATTTTGAGCACTATAAATAATTTTGAGGGGGAACACTCGAAGTTTCAGAAAATATGACTATTCTGTACTATTTATCCTCCGCTCCTTATTAATTTTCTTGCTCTTTCACAACTAATAGCCAGAAACAAATTGTTAACAACTTGCATTTTGGAAATAAAAACCCATCATACGTGTATAAGGGCCAGCTCTTCTAAAGACTTAAGCAGAGGCTACCCTAACATTATATTTTTAGGGAACATTATATTTATTATGTTTATAACATAATAATCATTATATTTTTAAGGAATAACTGATTTAGCCACAACTGAATAATAACCAACACAATAGATGACTTTACATGTGTGTCTGGAAAACTGTATACAGGGATGGGCAGATCAGTGCTATGGTATACTACATATCCAAGTGTTGCTGTTCAAGCTGATGATTTTTAAAACAATTTTTTTGTTGGTATTTCCGATGGGAAGCTCAAAATGAAATATTTTGCTTTCAGGCAGAGCTGATCTCACAATTGGGAGAGATCCTAGATGATAGGAAGAGGGCAAAAATAATGCCCATATTTAAGAAAGGGAAGAAGGAAGATCTGGGGAATTACAGACAGGTCAGCCTCACTTCAGTCCCCAGAAAAATCATGGAAAAGGTCCTCAAGAAATCTATTTCTAAGCACATAGAGGTTAAGAAGGTGATGAGGAACAGTCAGCATGGATTCACTAAGGGCATGTCATGCCTGATTGCCTTCTATGATTACCTGACTGGCTCTGGGGATGCAGGGAGACCAGTGGACGTGATATACCTTGCCTTTAGCAAATCATTTGACATGGTGTCCCACAACATTCTTGAAAGCAAGCTAAGTATGGGTTTGATTAATGGAGAGTAACGGGGATAGAAAACTCACTGGATCATTGGACTCATGGGGTAGTAATCAATGACTTGATGTCTAGTTGGAAGCTGGTATGAAGTGGAGGGCCCCAGGGGTTGGTCCTGGGGCTGGTTACATTCAATCTTTAAGAAAGGGACATCATCATCAGTGACCTGGAAGATGGCATAGAGTGCACCCTCAGCAAGCTTCCAGATGACACCAAGCTGGGGGGAGTAGTAAATATGCTGGAGGGTAGGGCTAGGATTCAGAGGGACTTAGACAAGTTGGAGGATTGGACCAAAATAAATCTTATGAGGTTCAATAAGGACAAATGCAAAGTCCTGCACTTGGGAAAGAACAACCCCACACACCGGTACAGGCTGGGGACCAAATGGCTAAGCAGCAGCTCTGCAGAAAAGGACCTGGGGTTTACAGTGGACAAGAAGCTTAATGTGAGCCAACAGTGTGCCCTTGTTGCCAATGGCAACTAATGGCATACTGGGCTGCATTGGTAGGAGAATTGCCAGAAGCCTGAGGGAAGTGATTATTCCCTTCTATGCAGCATCAGTGAGGCCAAACCTGGAGTATTGTGTTCAGTTTTGGGGCCCCCACCACAGAAATGATGTAGACAAACTGGAGAGAGTCGAGCAGAGGGAAATAAAAATGATGAGGGGAGTGGGGGATATGACTTTTGATGAGAGGCTGAGGTGACTGGGCTTATTTAGTCTGGAGAAGACAAGACTGAGGGGGGATTTAATAGCAGCCTTCAACTACCTGAAGAGTGGTCTCAAATAGCAGCAAAGGAAGTTTAGGTTACATATTAGGAAAAACTCTCTCACTAGGAGGGTACTAAAGCACTGGAACAGGTTACCCAGAGAAGTTGTGTAATCCCATGCCTGAAGGTTTTTAAGACCCAGCTAGACAAAGTCTTGGCTGGGATGATACAGTTAGGGCTGGTCCTGCTTTGGGCAGAGGGTTGGACTATATTGTTGAACGGCAATCTCTTAATTATTCAAATGAGGGTTTTAATCCTCCTGGAGATCCATCCAGTGAAAGAATGGTGGACGTCTCTACCCTCATTAGGTCATTAGTTTACAGCCCAGCTTCAACCGAATGCAATATAATTAATTTGTAAATGACTGACAGACACATGACGAAGGGGTAATGACAATTATATTCAACAACAACAAGCCAATGCCAAGCCAATATAAACAGCAACAATGTAACAAATCAATACTAATCCATGAGAGGGCACTAGAGCACATAAGTAGGCTCTCATATGCAGCCAGCAATCACTGCAGCAGCATCTCTCATGCACAAATCCACTGTACTGTTAGGCCAGAGAGATGTTGGTCCCCCGGACCATCCCTTGCAAGCACACTGGCTACTCCCCCAGTCACACACGATTCCCAGTCACTCGACCATGCTGCTTATTAGCTACCCTGGGCCCTCTAGCCTCAGGTGCTTCAGGCACACAAAGTCTCACACTCATTCATGCAGTGAACAAGGACCTTCCAGATCTGTTCCCCTTTACACCCATATAAAGTATACTGGTATAAAAATACAATCCCTTTTATACTCCGCTGACATCTGTCAGTCATCCAGACAGCCAATCAGTTATCTGTGCACATGACACTCATGCCTTTTGACACAAAACACCTGCATTCACATAGCACTCATCATTCACTCACTCAGGTAAATGTGCTGTTTATTTGATGGGCTCTCTGCACAAACCAGGTTTTTGATTTTATGATTTCATGATTTTATGATTCTATGGATCAAAATATTTTAGCTAGGCATTAATTTTCTGACTTGTTGAACCACCATAGTGCTTCACCTCATGGGAACTACAATTCAGGTGCTGCAAGACACCAATCTCTTCTGTGGAATGGACTTAACTGGCTGTATTTCCTAATGGATTAAGACCATGTTAAACCATCACAATGCAACATTGGAGTGAAATAATCAAAGCCAATCTGTCCTGGAAGCTAAAGCCAGGGGCACCAACACAATTCAAACGAGCAGCAATTCTCCCCTTCCCACCAAAAAAAAAAAAGAAATGAAAAGAAAAAGAAGAACAAACCAAATAAACCAATCAAGTATTCACATCTTCTCTGTGAAGCCCTGTACTATATAATCTGGAGTTTCCTATAACCAGTAAACTCTTCCTGTGTCATGTTTTCCAAACACAACTTGCAGATTACTACATAGAAGTCTATGATGAAGAGTATACACGTAGAATCAGGCAGACGGTACGGCAGGGTGGCATCTGACGGTAGGGCAGGGTGGCACCCAGAGGTAGATAGAAACCAGCTTATAGGAGAAGAGAAATCAAAAAACTTACCTGGATTTGCTTTGAAAAAAATAGTTCCTAATTAATGTGACACTATATCTGTTCTTATTGGTAAGGAAATTAATGAGTCACTGTAGAGAAGTGCCATTTTTGCTGATGGCCTCAGCAGAACGCCCAAGTGAACAGAAGACCAGATTCTAAGTTGCTAATTGAGTACAGGACAAACTACCATTTTATTGCTAAAAATATCTTCTCCAGTATAATGTGGAAGAATATTTGTGATGAGGAACACACAAGACTACATTATGGACGCCTTTGTTGTAGCAATTTTGTTTATGTAAATCTCCATGAGGTTCAAATCATTTTCTATAATTAATATTTAAAGTTCTATAACTTTAAATATTAATTATAAAACATACAAACATGCATTCAAAGATAAAAGATGAACACTGCAGGGAAGAAGAATATGTGAACTTCCTTTATTTGTTAAAGCTGATAGATCCAGAGAGTTTAACAGGCAACCAAGCGAAGTAGCCTGAAAGGTTTTTGGGTTTTTTTTCCCCTATCTAAATATATCTTATGCCATTAAAACTGAGGATGAAAATAGTAACAAAATGCAAAGTTCTGGGCAATTTCAGTAAACAAGTCTAAATACCGTTGTACGCTTCTGTGGAAACCAGCATCCTGGCAGAAAACTTTAATTCCTACAAATTCAAAATGAACTGCCTACTTGTTAGGAAAGAATACAAAATGAACTGCCCACTTGTTAGGAAAGGATATAGTAGGAATCCTAAAATTTGCATTTTCACATTTACTAGTTCATGGCAACAAGTCCTTTATAGGATTCCACCAGCAGGTACCTGGTTTTGTAAGGAACAGTTTATGACAAGGCCTGGGCAAGGCTTTCACAGAATAACTTGGACCAAAAACTACAGCTAACTACCTGAGTTAAGACCATATGCTTACTTGGACTAAATACTTACATTTCATAATAATTTTATTAATTTTTAAGACAATGATTAGGGATTGATTCAGAACATGCTGCAAGTCCCAGAGAGATCTACTTCCAATGGAAGAACTTCCAGCCTACGTATTTTCTCTTCAAGTCCAACTGAGTTCAAGCACCTGTGGTTCTTCCTTTTGGTGCAGTGATCATCAAAGACTGCCTTCTTAATGTAAAAGTACTATTTCTTTTAAGCAGTGGGAAAAGCATTAACACAGAAGGACTTGAAAACAACAAATAGTTTATATGCATGTCTATTTAACTTAAAACTCTATCATCCTGACAGCAACCTAGCCTGACTTCTCCAGACACCCAGCAAGGGTACTGTGTCTCAGCTTGTTTCTTCTAAACCATCTCCACCTCATGCAATAGGGTCCTTTTAAATCCTGGCAGAGTCCTTTTGTTCTTCTGTGTTTGTGAACCTTCTTCAATCCTACTCCAAATCAGTTTAGCTGGAGGAAGCTAATAACTTAGCATTGTTTTAAAGCTTGTTGAGAAAGTTTAATCTGTTTTCCAAGACAAACTCCACCTGAAGCCTGCAAAGAGCCCACTAAGCAGCACCGTATACATTATTCATAAATTACTGCTAAACAGTTCCAAATAAGGTATAATGATGTGCCAGAAGAAAAGTATTTAGACTGATCTGGTAGCTAAAATCCCATCTTTTTATCTGTGAACTGATACACATCATAAATATGGAACTCAGGCAGTCTTTAGAACGTGGTAAAGTTATACATTTTGTAAATTTTTATGTGATACCTATTGATTGAAGACTTGGTGGTATAAATTATTTTTATTAAAATAAAAATCTATTGTCCCTTGTCAAACTTTCCCCAAACCCTCCAGTAAATAGAAAATCAGTCCAGAATACCTTAATTCCTTCATTAACCATGAGATTTAATAGATATTCCTTAATTTGTGTCATCACTAACTATTATAACTTATGGGCATTTCTGTCATCCAAAAATGGCTAAGCCATTTTCAATCTCGGCAATATTCTGGCATTAGGATTGAGAGCCACGTTCTTATTTCAATCTATGTGAAAAGTATTTGTTTTACTGATTTTGAATTTGTCACTTTTTCATGTATTACACATATTTTCCATAACTCTCTTATTTTATGAGAATCTAGAAATAGAAATCTTGACTGAATGGTCACATACATCAAATATATATCTGCATTGGATCAGAGTTCCACAACTGGTCCAAATTTGGAAAACACAATGAGAGAAATTTCTGGTTATTAATATTCCTGAACATTTGAGTGTTTCAAATATGGATTTCAATCATCTGGCTTTACTCAATCTGAAATAAGTCTAAGTTGGATCTAAATTCAATAAATAAATAACAAGAGATGAAAGAACAAACAACACATGACAGATGTTAGTCAATCTACTTCATAAACTACTGCAAGGCAGCAAAGTATTAAGATGACGAGCACATTATAAAAAATTCTACAAAATGGAACAGAAGATTTCTACTTTCTTTCCAAATAAAGGTAGTATAGCAATTAAATAAAAATAAACATAGCTGAAGATCTATGCCGGAAACTTGACTGCAAAATGGAATGTGTGGAGAAAGCCTTTGGTGATGTCTATACACAATTTGGAAACACACATCAGTTACTAAACAATTTAATAAGTCAACAGGCTAAATACTAGCATGGCCCAACCACAGTCAATCATATTTCAACATGACCCTAAATGAAAAGAGAATGCTTGAAAAACAACTGCAAAAGAAAAATATCTTCAGTCATAGTTTCCCAATAAAGTGATGTTATTATCTCAATTAACTCTATGAAGATTAAGGGGATATTTTTTTCAAAGTGATCTTCACCTGCAGAAGCCTAAATCTCATTGGAAGTCAGAGGTAGTAAGTTCCTTTGCCACTTTTGGAAACCTTACTATCTTTCATGGCAGCATCATTGCAGGAGCACTCAGTGCACATTACTGCATGCACATGGGCATACAGTCACTCTCTGAACTACACATCTAGGTAAGAGAGTGGATGCCCCTCCTGCTGTATTGTGCATGGGACCTTGCCTTGCCTCCAGCTGCTTGGCCATGGGCTTCTCCACTGCACTGTGCCACATGGACGCACTGAGTTGCTGGCCCCTCAGCACTGCGGGCTGCACTTCACTGTCCCACCCCACCCCACCTCCCGGGGCTCCCTGTCAGGCAGCATAAGCTAGAGGAGGAAGGGGGGCAACTTGAAACCCGGACTGTTGCTGTAGCTGGAGTGGAAAGAGGAGCAGTGGCCAAGTGGGAGCCTAGGTGCTGCATATTAACCCTTCATGGGCTATATGCAGCCCACAGACCAACAGCTGGACTGCTCTGTAATACAGTATAGCAAAACCTGTAGCACTAGTAGTAGTCTACTAATTAGTAGAAGTAGGGAACGTCTACATGAGATGCTTTACTACACAGCAGAGCTTATTACTGTGCAGTATGTGTTCATGTCTGCACGCACAGGTGCTTACTGTGAAGTAATTGGCCCTAATCGCGAGCAAATTTACTTATGATTACAAACTGCGCAGTAGCACATGTGTAGACACCTAAGTGGAAGCAAATATGATCCTGGTTTGCCAGGCAGCGGGGGGTGGGAGCTATCACTGGGAGCTGCCTGCTGCTGGGGTGGGTTCTGCCACCAGAGCCTGGGTGGGGATCTCCCAGCACTGGTCTCACAACCACAGAGCTGGTGCTGGGAGAGAAGGATCTCCCAGCCTAGGTCCCATGACTGCAGGGCTAAGGCTGGGAGATAGGGATCTCCCACCGTTGGCCCTGCAACTACAAAGCTGAAGCTGGGAGATAAGGGTCTCCTGGCCCAGGTCCTATGATTGCTGAGTAGGGCTGGGAGCTCCCTGCTGCTGGGTCAGGGGGACATTGTCCCTACTCAGACTCTGGGAGCTGAGCACACCCTGGCAGGGAGCAATATCCCAGCCCCTACCAAGAAACAGCTCTGTCCTAGCCCTTGGGCTAACACCAAGGGGGAGCCTACACCAAGGGGGAGCCCACACCAAGGGGAAGCCCTGGCTGATGCAGGGCCAGCTGCAGCAGCAAATCCTCTCCCACATCCTGCACATGTAGACACGTGCCTGAGAGAGTTTACTTGAGAGTAAACTGCTCCCTGATCTTTTGCATGCATAGACGTACCCATATTGTATTAACATAATGGAGGGTATTTCACATACCAAGACCCAGCAGTACTAGGTGCCATAGGAAAATATAAAAAGTTGTTGCCTATTCTACACATTGTGCATTTTAATTCCTAAGAGTTAATGAAGAGTTTGCAAATGCAAAGACAATTGGAAAAAACTCTATTTTCAAATATAAAATTGATGCAAAAAGATCAATGTATTGAAACGAAAAATGTTTAGCAGGAAAAGATAAGTATTGGTGAAACTTTTACATGGAAAGGATGGAATTGCTAGTCAAAACTAGAGAGACAGAGATCTACCCCAGAACAACCAACAGCCTAGTAGCACTGACCTGGAATGAAGACCACCCAGGTTCACATTGCTTCTCCAATAAACAATTATTCACACAAAATGAAACAGCTCTAAAAGGAAAGACTGGGAAGGACCTAACAGAATATCCAACAGCCCAGTACCTTGGCTGTGGAAGGCTGAGATTCAAATACCTGTTTGAATTGGGCCCAGGAAATACCTGAACTTGGGTTTCCTGCCTCCATGTAAGCATCCTGTACACTTGACCTGGCAACTAATCTGTAGTGGGATTTGCTGTCTCTCTTTATTTTATTTTGAAAAACTTCAAAAGATCTGTAATCCATGTGGAATGGGGACATTTTTTAAACTGTAAAACATTCCTCTGTACTCGATGCGCATGTCTTGTTCAGGTCTCGGCTCCCACTTGGCCACTGCTCCTCTGTTCACTTCAGCTACAGCAACAGTCCAGGTTTAAGGTTACCTCCTTCCTCCTCTAGCTTATGCTGCCCAACCCAGCCCCAGGGGGTGGGGTGGGACAGTGAAGTGCAGCCTGCAGTCCTGAGGGGGCCATCCACTCTGTGCATCCATGTGGCACAGTGCAGTGGAGGAGCCCATGGCCAAGCAACTGGAGGCAAGGCAAGGTCCCATGCACAATACAGCAGGAGCAGCATCCACTCTCTTACCTAGATGTGTAGTCCAGAGAGTTACTGCATGCCTGTGTGCATGCAGTAATGTACAATGAGTGCTCCTGCCATGATGCTGGCATGAAAGAAAGTAATGTTTCCAAAAGTGGCAAAGGAACTTACTACCTCTGACTTCCAATGAGATTTAGGCTTCTGCAGGTCAAGATCACTTTGAGAAAAAAGCTTTTTTTCCTAGTTTCTGGTGTTTAGTCAGAAACGATTTGTTTATCTGAAAAGTTATCATAATTATTGCCAGGACATAATCTCTCTCTCCGGTTCAGCCAGCATTCAGAAAACATTAACTAACTTCATTCAAAAGAACTTATTTGATGTTTATGTAGCAGGCCATTTAATTTTGTAGCATTTCCAGTAAAGATAAAGCCTTTAGACAGCTTCTCTCTCACCTGCACACATGCACACACACAAACACAGAGAAAGCAAGAGAGAGCGAGCAATCAGTGCATGAGATAAGTACACTAAAATGTTCTCTCTATCCACGCACCTGTTATGAAGGGTCCTGACAGTTAACAATGTAACTGCCCACTACTGACTAAAATGATCACCCAGTGGAACCTTTGAACAAACTTCCCTGGTATTGGCAGAGATTAGCAGGCAAAATACAACAGTGTAGATGGAAAAAAATGACAACTCGTACCATTATCCAATTCAAACTAAGTGTTTTCTTTACCTGATATCTCACAATTGCTTATTTCAGAACCGTCCAACCTCTAAGCAGCTGTGGGCTGCACACTCTGGAAGCCATGCTTGTTGGGGCCATACTAACAGAGGTCATGGGCCCCTGCGGCTGCATATTGCTTGGCCGAATGCTATATTGTGCACCCCCTACCTTGCATGTCCCCCACCACTGCACCATGTGCCTAGGCATCCCTTCCTCCCTGCTACACTCAGTGCCCCTGGTGCTGCACAGTGTACCTCTCTTCCTGCTGCACTGCACATCCCTTTCCCCCTCACCCTAAGCACCCTTGCTGCATCATGGCTTTCAGGATCCCTAGGTTGCTGGCTCCTACAGCACTAGTGGGCTGAACTGCATTGCACCACTGAGCCCCCTGAGGCAGAGAAGGGGAAGCTGGAAGGAGAGGAAAGCTGGAGATGCTGGCTGCTTTTGTGCCAGCTGCCAGAGCTGTAAGTGGGAGTGGTGCCCAGGTGGGAGCCCAGGGACCTTGCAGAAATTGCATTTGGCCCACAGGCTGCCAGTTGGACAGCCTTGGCTTATTTCACCCTGTGATATCAAAACTCTTTTTAAACATTCAGCCACCTCACTGTACACCTAAGTAATATGAAGGTATTACTGTATCCATTTTAACACATGAAAAGTAGAGAGCGGTGAGGGTCTGCAAATGGTGAAACAGAAAATAAATACTAATCTAAGAACCCAATGTAGCAGTCCCAGTCTTTGCTCTATTAGTTGAACGTCACATCTATTTCTGATAGTTTAAAATTAGTTAAAAAACGGACGGCTTGAAAAAAATCTGTTAGAAATAATATGGAAGCATTGGAGTGACGTAGCCATGACAATTCAGGAAATGTGAGAGGCAGGTATTTCTGTGGGTGACGTCTTTTGTAGGAACAGTTGCATGGTTGGCATAGTTTTTTTGTCATACATTTATAAGCTAATGGTGGAAAAGCTGTCAAAATATAAAGTCATCCTGGATTTAACTATATGGCTCCTGTAGGCATGTAGCTCAACTGTAAAGGAACCTAAATTATTTAGGAACACTAAAAATTTCTGCATCAAACCAAACCCATTTGGTTACCTTCAGCAGAATTAATGTAGCATCTGATTTTCTAATGCTATACGGAAGTATGCTCCCACGAGTGACATTGTCTTTGCAGCCTGTTCCCTTTTATGGCAACGTGTGCATGCATATGGACTATGTACACTGCAGTCATTGTAAGTCTACTGCATTGGATCACTTGCTTTCCAAAATAAATGCTTTTAAAGCAGAGTATTCACATAGAGATGCATTTACAGTGCTTGTGTTATGCCAAGAGCTGCATCCAGCATGTTAAATTACTATGGTATTTCAAGCTTTAACCTTAACTCGACAGCGAAGACAGCAGCTGCAGAGGAGACAGTGGTGGGGGCAGCAACACCTGATTTCCCCCTAAGGTAAGTGGGGCAGAGGGTACGGCACAGCTGAGGTGGATCCGGAGGGGAAACCCTCTGGAGCCCTCTTAGCTCACCCAACAGGGAGCCGTGCTCCCGAGGCGTGTTCTGTAAGGGCACGCCGGCATTTGTGCCAGTGTTCACGTAAGGCAGGAGTGAGGTAGCTGCCCAGAGTGTCACCTCCAGTGAGCAAAAGCAGCAGGAGCAGCTCTGTAGACATGGTGCAGACGTGGCACGCGGCTGCCAGGGGATCCGCCGGGGCGCGGCCACCTGCCATGGGTTCTTCTGAGGCCTCCACCCAGACGGAGCTCATGGCGGGGTCAGTGGCCCCTTGCCCCTCTGTCTGTGGGGGGGTCTCAGTGAGGGCCTGGGGGTGGCCTGGTGGTTCCCTTGCCTGTCCCTCCTGTGCATGACTTAGGGCCCTGGAGGAGCAGGTGAGGGAGCTCCAGGCTGAGGTGAGCAGGCTGAGGGGTGTCAGGGATGTAGAGGATGAAATTGATGCCTATTTCTGTTCTCTGCAGGCCTGGTCGCCCACTGTACAGCCTGCACAGGAGATGCATCCAACGCAGGAGTGGCAGAAGGTGTCCAACTCCAGAGCTGCTAGGCCTAGAGTGGTGGAAGCTCCCCAGGTTCACCTGGGGAACATGTTCGACACCCTGGAAGCTGTGATGGAGAAAGACAGTGAAATTGCCTCTGGCAGGGATGATGCCACTCCCCACATGATAAAGAATGGGCAGAGAGCAAATACCAGCAGGAAGAAACACCAGGTCCTCGTCATCAGAGACTCCATCCTACGAGGACTGGAAGGTCCCATCTGTTGGCCTGACCCCATGACGCGAGAGGTCTCCTTCATATCTGGGGCTCAGGTTAGAGACATCACGGAGGGGATCCTGGCCTACATCTGACCTGCAGACCAGTACCCCATAGTTGTCATCCATGTGGGAACGAATGACGTAGCCAGGGGCAACCCTGACCACATTATGGAGGATTTCAAGGCTCTGGAGGACAAACTTAAGGAGACAGGGGCACAGGTGGTATTCTCCTCTCTTCTTCCAGTGAGTAGGATGAGACGGTGACATGAGGCCTGCATTGGCGAGGTCAACTGGTGCTTATGCAGTTGGTGCCGCCAGGCACGCCTTGGATTCCTTGATAATGATGCATGCTTTTGGGCGGGGGACTTGCTGGGGTGGGATGGGCTTCACCTCTCTCCTAAAGGCAAGCATGTCTTCTCTTCCAGGTTGGCTGATCTCGTATGGTGAGGTTTAAACTAGCATCGCCAGGGGAGGGGACCACAGGAAGATGAGGAGACACCACCCGAGCAAGACAGGTGACAAATGCAAGGAGTGCCCAGGTAAGAAACAGGGGTCCAAACAGTCTCCCAAATTGGGGGATGGCACACGCAGCTAGGCAAGACCTTAAACGCCTATATACCAATGCTCGTAGTATGGGGAACAAACAGGAGGAACTCGCCCTCAGAATAGCCAGTTCAGACCCAGACATAATAGGGCTTATAGAAGCCTGGTGGGATTCATCGCATGACTGGGCAGTTAGCATTAGGGGCTATAGGCTTTACAGGCGGGATAGAGAAGGAAGGAAAGGAGGGGGTGTGGGGCTCTATGTCAAGGAGCAATACACATCCTCTGCCAGCAAAATGCAGTCAGAGGGGCAAGCTGAAGTGATCTGGGTGAAGATAAAAAGAGTCGGAAGGGACCTGATCATATTATCAAGTCCGATCCCCTGCCATGGGCAGGAAAGAGTACTGGGGTCAAATGACCCTGGCAAGGTATCTATCTACCCTCCTTTTAAAGACCCCCAGGTTAGGAGCGAGCACCTCTTCCTTTGGAAGTTGGTTCCAGATCCTAGTCGCCCTGACTATGAAGTAGTGCCTCCTGATATCTAGTCTGAATCTACTCTCCGTCAACTTATGGCCACTATTCCTTGCAGCTCTCAGTAGTGCTTGGGGAAACAGGGACTCTCCCATTGCCTGCTGGTCTTCCTTGGCCAGTTTATAGATGACCACCAGATCCCCTCTGAGTCTTCTCTTGTGGATGCTGAACAGGTTCAGGTCCCATAGCCTGTCCTCGTAGGGCCTGCCCTGCTGCCCCCGATCATGTGAGTGGCCTTCCTTTGGGCCCTCTCCATGTTGTCCACATCCTTCCTGAAGTGCAGTGCCCAAAACTGGACACAGTACTTCAGCTGCATCCTGACCAGTGTTGCATAGAGGGGGAGGATCACCTCCCTGGACCTGCTTGAGATGCATCTACGGATACATGACAAGGTGCGGTTGGCCTTCCTGACTGCATCCCCACACTGCCGGCCCATGTTCATTTTGGCATCAATGATGACTCCAAGGTGCTTTTCTGCCTCTGTGCTGGTGAGAAGGGAGTTCCCCACCCTGTAGGTATGGTGCTGGTTCTTCCTCCCCAGGTGCAGTACCCTGCACTTGTCAGTTTTGAATCTCATCTTATTCTCATCTGCCCACCCCGTAAATGTCCAGATCCAGTTGTAGCCTGTCCCTCCCTTCTAGCATGCCCACTTCTCCCCACATCTTGGTGTCATCTGCAAATTTGAACAAGGTGCTTTTCACTCCCTCGTCCAAGTCACTGATGAAGATGTTGAACAGTGCGGGCCCGAGGACTGAGCCCTGGGGGACTCCACTGCCCACATCCCTCCAGGTCGAAAATGACCCATCCACCACTACTCTCTGGGTGTGGCTCTCCAGCTAATTGGCAACCCATCTGACTGTTTAGACATCGACACTACAATCTCTTAATTTTTTAATGAGAACGGGGTGAGACACAGTGTTGAAAGCCTTCCTAAAATCCTGAAAGACTATTTTTACCTCAACACCTGCATCCAAGGATTTTAAGACCTGGTCATAGAAGGCCACCAGGTTGGTTTGACAGGACCTGTCTCTAATGAACCCATGCTGGATGCCCCTAAGCATACACTCTCCTGCTTGCCCCTCGCAGATGATAAGGGTGGATGAATGTTTAAACACAGGGCTGGAAAGGATCTTTTGGGCCATCTAGTCCCCAGGCAAAAACTTACTTTAAGGAACCCAGAAAATAGCCACCTCAAACCTTCCTACACAACTATAAGGCACAGTATCCAAAACATGAAAAACAATCGATATACCATGCTTTTTGTCAAAGCAGAGAGATGAAGGTACTGCCAGTGCCCTGACACTGCAATTAAGAGGAACTAACTGCTACCATATGTTCAGAAGATCCTAGTAAAATTCCCCCAAAATCTGACCCAGGGAGAAAATTCCTTCCTAACCCAAATTTGGCAATTAGTATAGCACTAGGCAGAGAAACAAGATCCTCTAATGCAGGAATTACTGGGTTACCTAAATACCAGAAGGAACATCTTTATCCCTGAGTTCCCCTGACCACTCCCTCCACTTTATCCATGACTAATGCCTGATGAGAGGAAAGTGAAAAAAAGTCCTCTGAATTAAGCAATGTTTGTGGCAGGGCAGACGGAGGGGGAGGGGGGGGGGTCTTTGCCTGTGAGCACCAGAAGCCCCGAAGCCCATCCACATTCCGAGGAAGCCATTTATGTCCTAGAGGGCCCTTATTGCTGGCCTGTAGAAATCAATCTACAGTCAAAAGGTTTGCAGTGCTGAGGTGTTGTTGCCATGATGGTCCAGGAAATATGTGAGAGGCATAAATTCTTGGGGGTGATATATTTTATATGATTATAAATAGGCATGCCTATGAAAGGTACATATGAAGGAAGGTCTTTTTGTAGCAAACATTAGGCCAGAGGGCAAGAACGTGTCTGTCTAGCCGATGAAGGAACCAGCTTCAAGGTTTCCTTTTTTCTTAAGAAAGTGCCAATACTACTTATGCCACAGTAACTTTTGATTTCATTCTGTTTCATGTCTCTGCTCTATTTTGTAGTTTTACTATCTGCTTGTAGGCGTGTATAAAATGGTGCATCCTAACTGGTTGATTTCCAGAGGTATCTTCTGTAATCATTTTCTACTGTAGTTTCTCATGAAACAACTTTTACAAACCACCAGACTCAAAATTAGAGTTTTTAGTATTTTTTTTAGTGACTGCTAAATTATACTACATAAATATTAGGAGGATTCCACTCAGACCTTATCCTTCAGCCTTTGCATACTCTGTTCCTCACTTAACAGCAGATGGCAAAATTCACAAGAATCAAGGGTTTTTGAACTCGACTGTATGTGAAAGGTTATTCTCTCATATTAGTATGTACTATAGAAACTGCTTTAAAAACAACAATAAAAGGAACACCTATCTTGAAAATAACATGTTGACATGCATCATCATGTAAGGTTAACCCATGCATCTTCTTCTGCCAGCATACTTAAGTAACACGCAATTTAATCTCTGTAGGTTCTTATCTTGGCACATTTTTATCAACAGATGTCATTGGGTTAAAAAAATGTGGTACCAAGGTGGCACTGCTGCCTCATCACAGAGACTTCCTGCAAAAGAGATGGCATTTGGCATTTGTAGCTGTCCATCTAAACCCACATTCACTTGGCACCTATGCTCTAGTGTGATGATCTGACCAACCAGTATGTAGGAACAACGCCATTGTGACAGATGGGTAAAAGTGTAGGCAGCAAAGGGAGAATGCACTAGCATCCAGTGTATTTGTTGTGACTTGAGAAACCTAGCCAGGAATGAGCCAAAAGGCTGAATTTACTACCCTATGGCCAAGTTGATTTGCCAATATTAGTTCAGCTGTCGCCTCACATAGCATTTGACGGCACATATAAAAAACATAGAGAGGTTAGTGATGTTTAAAAAGTAGGAAAAAACCACTAATATTAAGTCTCCACTCATACTAGATCTCAGCTTATGATTGCACTGGTGTTGGCCAACTTCCTGCTGAGCTGGCCAGCAGGACCTGGAACTATTTCTATGACTATACTCATACGAAACTGTGACAGGCTTGTGGGTCATTGTTTTAAAGAGTCTTTAAAGCATCCTGCTTGATCAGAACTTCAGTCATCACCATAATTGTTGACTTCGCAGGTATTGTACTAATAGAACAGGAAAGCAGGTAACTGTTTCTAGACAGAGGTGAAGGACGCATGGTTGATTTTTGCTTTTTCTTCCTTTGCAAACAGTTTACAGCCTATGATATTTTTGGTGAACCAGGTTTAAGAGAGAGACAGTACATAAAGGCTTTTGTGACCTAGGCTTCCCATAGTCGTGTCATACTCCACAGATAAAAAAAAGGTTCTCTGTATTCAGAGTTAAGAGATTATACATCTGCATAGAGTCCTGGGTAAAAACACACTGATTAAAGTAAGGAGAATGCATTGTTAGACAAGTTTTCCTCTGTTTTGTGTGGCGTGGTCTAAGCCCAGACTGAGAAATCACCAAGGACTGGTTTCTTTTAAAGTCTTTCTGTGATCCAGAAACTAATTGCATCCGAGTCCAGTTATATTTTCCCCCAATGGTTGGTCTCCACAGTTATGCCTATATACTGACAGCAGACAACTGGGATGTTATGTAGCACAAGGAAAGTATGTTAGCTTTCTTCCTGCCAAATGCAGAATGTGGGTCGACAGAAGGGAGGCAGACACTCGGAACTCCAATCGCTCCCTTGTCCAGCAGCCAGCTAAACAGGATGCAGGGAACGGACTACGTCATGGACGGGTGGGTTTGCACCAGTTTAAGTTTAGAACTTGCGAATCTATAGGTGCAATGCATTTGTAAGGTACCAAAAATCCAGAGCATTGGAAAACAATGATGTGATAAATGCAATGGAAGAAATGCTGCTAACTGTGTCACACTGGGTAATGTTCCCAAAGAACCCACAGTAGCATCGACTAAACAAACTGCCATTCCAGTGCAGTAGTATAACAAGTCCACTGGTTCTCATAGAAAGAAAGATATGATCAAATGATATCACTGTGAAATATTTATCAAGTCTTAGATGTTCCATCAGGAGCTCAGAAGAAGCTCTTATTTTCTAGTAGGATGTATAAAAGAGTCATTACCATCACCATTAGTACCAAGCACCTAGATTGTGAAAAAAAAGGTTTATCTTTAAGGAACAGAAATAACAAATACTATATCTGCACGTCATTTATCAGAAGGCTCAGGAGCCACATACGAAATAACATCAGCAGTCATTCTTTGCATAATAGGCATATGGTTGGCCTGCCCTTGTGTACAGTATTAACAAGGCAACAATAATCATTATCTTTTCCCTATTGAGCATGATTTGCTGCATTCTGACATGGTGGCCAACTTCAGCCACATCTTAATGATTTATTAAACAGTATCAGAATGCAAAGGTCAGAAAAGTTTAAAATAGACCTGACTGCTTTCCTGTGAATGAGCCCTGAAAAAGCAAAACAAAAATGAAAGAGAACCAGAATTAGCTGCAGGATACCATAACAGTAACAAAGAATAAACATTATTGCTGGCCTTTCAGTCCAATGAGTAAAGTCTAGACTGTGTGTAGAATTTGGAATCAGCGACAAAGATTTTAAGTAACACTGGCTATAGTGGGAGCTTTTTTGTACACGTCTGTACTCATTTACCAAAAAATGGGAAATGTGGTGGATAATGTAAGCCAGATCATGGTGATATTTTGACTTGCACAGTCTCAGAACATTTTATGAGATCGGAAGACTAACCCAGTTTACTCATCCTAGTGATGTTTTTATGAAAAGCTGAACTTTGCACCATTAACATACCTGATTACTTGCAGGGGGCCACCAGCAAAACATAAGTAATCCTGCAAAACGTAAGTAAACGGCTGCAGCACATTTCAAGCTGCAGAACATGAACATTTATCTCTTTGTTTTCTTCTAGATTTCCTGCCCCTGAGAACGTGTCATTACTTCCAGTTACCACCCACTAAAAGGGATTTTTTCTCTACTTGGACTTTCTACTGAATGGATGCATCAAATCCTAGCTTTAGCCATCCTTTCACAGATATGCCTCAGTCAAGCTGGTTTAGGCCCTTTGATTTAACTATCACAGCTAGACATCATTATGAACATAAGTCTTTTCCAGTTTTCTTCTGTAGGCAAGATAATAAAACTGTGTATGTATCCTTGAAAGTTACTGTCCAGTGGCAGCAGCAAGAGATCACAAATATGTCACATCTTCTCCCTGATTATCAAACAGATGTTTGCTTTTTGGTTCTCCCTTGACACAAAATACGATTAGATTGTTTGGTTGATGTCACTAACTACTTTCTATTCAACTGCAGTATCAAATTCGGTATCCTTAAAATTTAACTATTAGAAGTGTATGTATCACTGTTCAAAAGTCAAAAAGGGTCCTCAGATGAAGCTTAATCCTTAGATGCACTTGCTTTTTTCAGTACATTATACTAGAATACATTCTTTAATAGGCAGAATGATCCTGCTGGGGGAGAATAATATGTTAGTTCCTGTTTCAGTTCAACTGACCACACTATAGCCACTCTGATATAATAAATATGCTAAGATAGGGCTAAATGCATCCTCCACTCCCCTATTGAGAAAAATATGGCAAAGAAGCATGGCAGAGATGGCAGGTTTTTTTGTGCCCTGCCTATTTAAGAACCATTAAATATGCAAAGCTGCTGGCTTTAACTGATGTACTTTATACAACATCAGAGGCAGGCTGTATCTGATAGCTCCTATTTTCTTGTGCTCCCAAGTTAGAGAACAAAACCAAACAGAAACATCCCTTTAGTCATTAATGAGTTTCCCGTATGGTTAATTTTTAAAGGACCTCTAGAAAAATTCAAGGAGTGAGGAAGGAAAAATGAAAGCTGCTATGTCTGCTTGCAAACAGAGGCTAAGAAGTGAATCCACTTATACACTGAAAGTAAAATAGATAGGAACCATTACAGATTAATTAGGTGAAATCAAGCCATTGGAACCTGAAGCTCTGGCTTCACTGGGCCAGACTTTATCCATAGGTATTAAGGCAAGTAAAAAACAGGAGATGTCACTGTCTAATTCATACAACAGAAAGAGCCAATTCCTCTACCACATGCATGAATGCTATGAATTCCAGTGAGAAAACCTAGTGTCCCCAACCTTTTCCACATTGGGTGCTTCTTCCCCCAGGACTGTCTGGAAAGCTAGACAAAACTCATATCCTAATTTGTGGTAGTAGGGGAGAAACAAAACAACTTGACTGCTTATAAATAGAGTTTGATTGCATTCTGAGGTGCCTGTAACAACAAGAGACTTCATCACCCAGGAGGTCTCTTCCAGTTCTGTGCTCCTAATGAGCACTATGGGATGATCAGGCTGGCTAAAAATCCCACATGGTTCCATTTCAATGGAAAGATGGAAAGAAGAAAAAAAGAAAAGTGGTTCACTGAACAGTATTTAAAAACAAATATTCTCTCTGATTTGTTATGGAAATTCTAAGTTGCAGACTTGTTAATCTTTCTCTTTCCTGTTTGCTAAAATTAAGCAGCATTTATTTAGCAGCCTTTTTTTTTCCCCTGAAGTTTTACTCATTTCAAACAAATAAAGTAATTCCCAAGGACTCAATCATTTTTAACCGCAGGAAAGCTGAGCAAGTCCAATACAACTTATATACAAGGGGCTGTAATGATTAACATCATAAGCATAAAACTGCATGCATGGCCAAAATGGGTCAAATGAAGTACAGAACTGGCCTTAGATATAAAGGCTCCAGTACAGTGTCTTGCCCAATGAGACTCTCATCGGGACCCTGATGAGTGACTGCAGCATCAATAAGCAAAATCACGTTACCAGGTGGGGAGCTGCGGAAGGAATTAACTGTATATGGCAGGAAAAGCAGATAGCAATGAAGCAGATTTTCTATTCAGTCATACTAAGCACTTGTCATACTAAATACTTACCGTGGTATGTCTTTAACGCATATTCTTTAATGCATTTTCTCACCCGTTTTGTATCAATTTCAGTACTATCATCAGACAAGAAAATGAAGCGCAGAAAACACAAAGACCATATCCACAAAGGTATTTGCCCAAGGTCACACAGAAAGGCTGTAGCAGAGCTGAGACCTAAGCCCAGGCATTTCAAGTTCCTTGCTAACTTCTTATCCAGTGGCTTAAACTGTTGCTCATTTTACTGTCAAGATTTGAAGCAAGAAACATATAGTAACTACAAACTTATTATTACAGTGTTGAAACTATAGTAAGACTCTTAAACATCCAAATGAACATATAACAGAAGCCTCTGCCTGTGTTCTTATGATTAATGATTATAAAGATTTGCTGGACAAAGAAGCTGGCATGAGTGCAACAGCACAAAATTAATTTTTGAATATATATTTTGTTGGATGTGTTCAGCTATCCTGCACAAGTATTCATTGTTTTGCCCAGAAAAGCAATGCTGTCAGGCCCTGCTTGTGACTCTGCTAAAATGTTCAAGATGTGCCGTCTCATTCTCAAGCAGATTCACAGCTGTTCTCAACAACTGCATAAATCTATTCCAGTTTTCTTTTTAATTCTGCAATATCATAAGGTGTCAAGGGAGCTATGAGCACTGAAAACAGTTGGGTTTATATTGCAGTCTAAATCAAGATAATTGCTCATATTGCAAGCTAATTGTTCACACTTTGGAACTGCGATGGCTTGGATTCTTTTATTTTTGTTTCAAATAATCTGCCATCAAATGTATCACTGGGGATTAAACACGTGATTTCAATGTACTCATACACATTCATTGCTCTATCAACTAGATAGCATTAGAACATCTGCTGTGCAGTTTGAAGCATCTTTTGAATATATTTCTGTAGAAAAATGTTTTGCTTAGAATTTGAAGTATGATTTACAGCAGATACAATGATACATTTCACCACTAGATGCAATCAGGTCTAAATATGAAAGTGCAATATTTATTGGATGTGGGTAATTGTTTGGGTTATGTTGCTGAGAATCTAGGGGTTGCCATTTTTGCAATGGTTATCTCCTTTACTGTTTGTTCTAAAATCTGGCTTTTCTCTAATAAATCCCTGTATTGGCCATCACAGGAGAATGTTAATGCACTTAATGGTCTCTAGCACTTTATATTCCCTTTTCTAAGTCTCTGCAACCTTTCTTAATCACTGTAGACACCCCCCGCCCCCACACACACACACTCTCTATTTATCATTGAAGCCCATAACTCTGGAATCATCTTTAAAATGAGACATCTTTCTAGACATTCCCATATACACTTTGTCAAAGCCTTTTAGATTCTTTCTGAATAATTTCTTTAAAAGATGACCTTTTCTCTCTCTGTTCTTTATTACTGCCATATATATTTTTTTTAGCCTAGACAGATTTCATCTCCATATCTAGGCACAGAATAATGGAAATAGAGGGATGGAGGGGACCAGAAGAAATCATCCACTCAAGTCACCTGCACTGAGGCAAAAGTAAGTAAATGTCAGTCATTCCTGATAAATGTTTGCTTAACTTGCTCTTAAAATAACTCCAGTGAAGAAGGCTCCACAATATCACTAGGGAGCATGGTCCAGGGATGTACTATATTAAGATAGCTTTTCCTAATATCCCAGGGCCCAAAACTGGACACAGTAGTTCTATCAAAACCAAACCAGTACCAAGTACAGCAGAATGATATTTTCCATGCCTTATGACATTCCTGTTAACGTAACCAACAATGAGATTTTCCTTTTCTAGCAACAGCACATCAGCATCTCATGCTGACTCTGTGATCCAAATAGCGCCCAGATAGATCCTTTTCTGTCATACTTTGTCTGGGCAGCTATGGATTTGATTTCTCCTTCCTAAGAATAATACTTTGAGTTTGCCTTGTCTAAAGTTGCACTGAAGTTTCTTTGCATTTATCATTATTGACCTTTAGCAAGGTCATTTAAAATTCTGATCTCGTCTCCAGAGTGCTTACAATCCCGTTCAATGTGGTGTTGCGCATTCTCTACTCCTCCATCATCCAAGTCATTAATGAAAATATAAAAAAGAACCAGGCCCAGGACAGAGCATTGCAGAGCCCCACCTGAAATACTCTCCCAGTTTGACAGGAAATAACTACTCTTTCAACAGGTCGAATGGTCACAAATTCCTCCATGACCATTTCAGGATGGACATAAAGAAGAACTTCTTTACTGTCTGAGCCCCCAAGGTCTGGAACAGCCTGCCAGCGGAGGTGGTTCAAGCACCTACTTTGAACACCTTCAAGAGACATTTGGATGCTTATCTTGCTGGGATCCTATGACCCCTGCTGACTTCCTGCCCCTGGGGCAGGGAGCTGGACTCAAAGATCTTCCAAGGTCCTTTCCAGCCCTAATGTCTATGAAATCTGTGAAACAGTTTTTCAATCCATTGTATACCCACTTTGTGCTAATTTAATCTAGTACATATTTAGCCATTTTGGATCAGTGTTCCCTCTAAACTGTGTGTGTGTGTGGCCATGCACAATAAAATAAATCATGGCACACAACAACAGGCGACCCATGCGCACCTACCTGCTGACCGCAGTGCTGGGGAGGTGGGCAGTGCAGGGAGGAGTGAGAAACCAACTGTGGGGCGGACCGAAGAGGTGTACACTGAAAAGGGGAGGAGGGACCAATTTGGGACAGGACTGAAGCAGCACGCTCATGGCACACTCCTGGACTGAAGCGGCACGCTCATAGACAGCTACACTTTATAGGGAACATTCCTTTGGATATAAAAATGTCAAGTAGGACACTATTGAAAGCTTTACTAAAATCAAAATATATCACATGTACTGATCCCCTTTGATCCACAGGCCTAAAAGAAGGAAATTAGTTTCTTTTGACATGGTTTGTTCTTCATATCTCAGCCATGGCTGTATGTTTGGTCTTTTTAATCATCTGATTATCTCTTAGGTACTTATAAATTGATTGTTTAATAAATCTGTTTCAGAATCTGTCCAGGACTGAAGTTAGGCTGGCTGCTCTTTAATTATTCATCTCTAGCTTTTCCTCTTTTCTGAGACAGGTACTACACTTGCCTTTGTTTCCTGGAGTCTCCCCTGGCCTCCATAGGTAACCAAAGATAATCACTAAGGCTAGGGACAGAAGTTACACATAAACCAGTTTAAGTGATCCGAAACTGGTTTAAACCTGTTACAGAACAGAAGCTCAGTGCATATAAACTCAGTGCATTAAAAATGGCTGAAAGGGGTTTAAGATAAACCTGGCTGAATGCAGTTTCAGATTTAACTGTTTGGGGTCAAACCAGTTTATGAAATTTTTGTCCCAGACCCCTTCCTGGTTCAAGTTAAATCAGAGTCATCCAGCATCCCAGTATTTTGAAGCCCTGGGTTGGGCTGTGCTGTCTGCTCCAAATAGCAAGGCTGGCCCTGCCCCTCTGCTCCCTAGCTAGATTAGTGAGGGCTAGTTGACAAAGGGCTGGGGGGGGAGCAAGTCCAGCTGGGGATGCAGCCGAGTCTGCAATGGCGGGGGGAGTCTCCCCTGTCCAGGGCAAACTATGGCTGGGCTCTGGTGCCAGGGAGGAGGGTTAAACACCCCTTTTCCCACTCAAACTTACTGGTGGCTACAACTGTGGATTACAAATCCCAGAGGCACCTGGAAATAGGAAGAGGAAATGATGAGCAACCCTGCTGAGTTCTGCTGCTGTGATTGTGGACTACAAATCCCAGACACCTTGGGGGCAGCAGGAAGAAGAAACCAACACACAGCCTATACTGGCTATGTGCCAGAAAGCCATGCTCTAGTAACTCTAGCTTCTGGCTTGAGCTACTGCAGGCGTGTGGCAGCATTTCCCAAATCAAATGTAAATGTCTGTTGACTTCTGTTTCAATTTAATCTGTGCTTCTTAGACTAACCTGCAAAGACTGAATCGATTCAGCCTTGGGATTTTTGACTGTCTGTACCTAGTCTAAGGCTGTGTGCAGATACTTGGGGAGGTTAGGGGGAAGTTAGATCACATTAAAAACAGCTACCTGATTGAGGGTAAGTCAGGATGGGGGGGCTACTGGGAGGGATCAGGGAGGCAAGTAGAGTCTGCAAAGCAGATAAGGGGGCAGACAGGATCTGTGGGGAGGGGGGTTGCTGGGGTCTGGGAGGGCTTGGTGGGATCTGGGGGAGTTGCAGGATCCACATTGGGGATTGGGGAATGGGCATGGGCTCTCTTCTCCATCTCTTGGGACTAGGGGCTATTTTTAGCCCCTCCACCCCCAAACAACCACTCCCAGCAAACCTACTCCTCACCCCTCCCTCCCCTCCCCATGCCAACTTACTTCCTTAGTTCCCAGCATCAGCAAAAACTGATAAAAGCAGCACCAGGAGTGGCGTGCAGGATTGGTGTCTGGTGGGCAGGAGGGGCTTGTTGGTCCATGGGAGACAGAATCTGTGGGGATTGTTTGTCTAGGAGTAAGGGGTAGGGGAGAGGGGCTGGGAGGTTAAAAATAGCCCAGTGCCAGGGAGGGTGTAGGAAAAGTGCAGCCCCAGTACTGGGGCCAGCAGCTGGGCTTTTCTAGCCCTGGGGCTGCACTGGGAAATCAGTTAAATCAGTCTCACCTGACTTGAGCTAAGCTAAATTAGACTAACTCAGAGGGTGGGCTATTTTTATACCAATGTAACTGTCTTGGACTTTTGTACAGTTTGCACATAGATCCACCTAACTAGTGTAAGATCTACACCTTCAGAAACTAAATTGAGCATAACTCAATCTAATCTCCCTCAATGTCTGTACACACCTTAACAGTTCACAGATTACTTCAGATAGTTCCTTAAGTATTATAAATTGCATTTCATCAGCTCTGTCAACATGACTAGGGACAGATATTCAAAAAGCCTGAGCCTGAATTGATTCAACTTTTGCAGGTTAGTCTAACTTGGCTAGGCTGAACCAGTTTACAACCATATAGATAATCCTTCCCCACAGGAAATTCAGGCACATGCCTGCAGTTGCTAAGGCTGGAAGCTGGGGGTGGGGGGCACTAAAGCAGCCCTCCCTTCCCTTCTACAGAGCTAAACTGAGGGGGGCAGGACCAGGCCCCAGCAGGGATCTGATTAGGGAGGAGTGTAAACTTCCATCCTGCAGGAAGTCTCAGGCTTTTTCCCTCTCTCTGCTTAAGGGGCAGGAGGGTTGCCAGCAAGCAGCCCCAGGCTAGCACTCTGAGGCAAGTTGGGGTGTGCAGTGCATGTTGATGATATGGAGCTTTTCACTCTCCCTTCCTGCTTCTGTATAGTGTGTGCAGCAAACTAACAGACAAGCAAGCTGGGGAGGGGGAGCAGATAACAGCATTTATCACCCTTATCTCAGTGTTTATTGCCCCATTAAGAAAACAGAAAGACTACCAGCTACCTGTTGATTCAGCACAGACCCAGCATGGGGTCTACTGGCTAATACAAGCACCTGTCAGCAAGGCAGAGGGGAGGGAAGGAATTTGTGCTTAGCAGAGAAGGGTGAAGTGAAGGAAGGTGCGTTAACGCTGTGTGCCCCTGGTGGGTGAGGGGCCATGGCAGTGGCAGGAGCATAGTGGCTGTAAGAGGGAGCTCTCACAGACACAACCAGTGCTGTCGGTGGTGGGGGGAGGAGTGGCGAATGCCAACCAGGGGTTGGTGACCACCTGCAAATGCCACCAGCAGTATCAGCCAGCGGTGTCGGCAGCAGGGTGGCAAGCAGTGATCACCCACATTAGCTCCAGAAAGCCTGTCTGCCTTTGTCTCTCCCACACCACGTAGTCTGCTAGCTAATGCCAAGGTATCTGTGTAAAGCAGAGTGGGGGTCAGTGGGGAGGAAATAACCCCTGCTTAGCAGGGAGCAGCCAGGCAGATACACAGGAGAGGGGTCAACCCTGCTGTGGAGCAGAGAGCCCTGCCCAGCCCAAGAGCATGCCAGGATGCTGAGGGAGTCTGGTTTATCTTAAACCAGTAAGGGGTCTGGGACAGACATTGCATAAACAGGTTTGAGTCAAATCCATTAAGTCTGATACTGCATTCAACCAGGTTTATCTCAAACCAGTTTCAGCCACTTTCAAACTGGGTTATGTGCACTGAACATCTGTTCTGTTACAAGTTTAAACCAGTTTCTGATCACTTAAAGCAGTTTATGTATAATGTCTGTCCCTAGCCCGTGAATACACATACCTTATCTATACATTCTCTACCCTATTCTTTCCCTAGTCTGGCCTATGCTTCAATCTCTCTCTCCCTCTCCTTTTTTAACTACAAATATTTACAATTATCCTTTTCTGGAAAGAAATGAAGAAGAAAAGCACTAAATCCATTCTTTCCTCTCTATCCTCAGGAACTAGTGAGCCAATAATCTCCTTTGCTTTCATTTAGAACACTGGAGCTAAGATCATTTTATTTCCCTAGTCCACCATCTTGCCTTTGGATCTTTCCAATACCTCACTCCCTTCTATCAGAGCAATCTTAAGCTACTGGTCTGTTTTCAAGCTCTTTCATGGCTTCTCTCCTGTAAGTGATAAAAGTTAGAATTTGAAGATGCTCCCTAATTTAGAAGAAATTGGTAATTGGAAGATGGCCCCTCAGCTGAGTAGCTGCTGGTCACATTGGAGCCAGACAGAATGTGCATACTGCTCCACAATTAAAGCTTGCTGTTCTTTTCAGTCAAGCATGCTTGCCAGTAATTGCTGTGTGGCGTCAGACATGGCAAATGTGAAAAAACAAGAAAGAATTTGAGGTCTAAACTGAAGAGGAAGTTAGAAGCACCACTGGCCCATAACAGGACAAAGACCTGCACTTTACACAGTTACGTAAAAGGACAGTTCATCATGAAAGTTTTGTAATCTCCATCTGCCCTTCTGATGTTGGGCAGTATAGGAAAGAACTGGAGGGTGTTCAGACATAGGTTTAAGCGGTACCTAGCAGCCAGGAGCAGGAGAGAAATATTACAAAGTCAAATCCTCAATCTTCTTATATACTGTGGGGAGAAAAAGTCCTGGTTTTATAGAATCTTTACTTTTGAAGAACGCCAAATATGCAGTTAAGTATAATACTGTCCAAATTTAAGGAGTACTGCATACCAAAAAAAGAATGAGACCCTTGAAATTCACAGAGTTTTTGAAGACAAGCAAAAAGAGACAATATTGATCTTTATCTTACTGAATAAGAGACACTGAGTAAGAATTTTGCTTTTAGGCACTTGACAAACTGATCAGAGATAGTATTATTTGTAGCACTGCAGACACTCCATTCTGGTGAAGGATATTGCATGTGGGACACCTTGTCCCTAGAAAAGACTGTCCAAATTTATAGGGCAGCTAGGGGAGATAAAACAAAAGGGCCAATATGCACCAAATATGGAAAAACAACATAGCCCCAGGTGCTGTACTACATTTTTTAACTGTAACAGGAGAAACCATTTTGCCTGGTGCTGCATATTCCAAACACACAATCCTCAGGTGAATACATGTGATTCTTCTTCTAGGAGCAAAGCTGGAGGTTCCTGGCTATAGGGTCTTGCCCCTCCACACAGGGTCAGACTGATCACTATACTTGGAATCACGAAGAAATTTTACCCCATTGTCAGATTGGTGTCGAGTGTGAAGGTTTTTGCCTTTCTCCTTAGTGGGAGGATGATGGAGCCCAGATTAATATTCTACCAGAAGAGGAATATAAAAATTTAAAACTGAAACCAGAACCAACACACATCTAAGTAACTGGTTAGTCAGAAACAAATATTCAGGAACCAGTAAAAGAGAAACGCATTGCTAGCATCCAGTATAAAATCAGAGCATGCAAACACCCATTTGTAGTGGTGACCTAGGGAGGGGACAGTAGAGGAAGAGAAAACATTCATGCCTCCTGATAATCACCTTAGCCATCAAAGCCCAAATGTAGACAGTCTTCTTAGGAAGAAACCAATTCTTCCAGAACACAAGCAGCAGCTGTTATTCTGAGTCATAATTTGATTGGCCTCCTCCTTGCTAGTCTTCTCACTGTTCAGGCTGCTTGGGTCCAGTGAGCTCTGAGAGGCCAATACCAGCAAGCAGTCCCTTAGGGCATCTTTACACACGCTCTGGAGGGGTGGTAGTGGAGGGGGGGGGGGCGCTTTAATTAGAGCAGCTCTCGGGAACTGTTCTAATTAAAGCACCTGCAGCATCACATGTATTCAGCATCCTGCACTTCAAGATGTTGGTTAGGGCACTTTAACTACAGCTCATTCGAAGAGCTGTAGTTAAAGCACCTTCATTGACATTTTGAAGTATGGAGGCAGCTGTACATGTGACACAGAGGCTGCTGGAGCATGCTCATTAGAACGCTCCAGCAGATTCAATGCTCTGATGCATGCTAATTAGCATATGTCAGAGCAGGCAGCTGGCATGTATATAGGTACCCCTAGAGCCCAGAACCCAGGGTGAGAATCAGAAAGAATGATTGAAATTCATGTTTGGTGGTGAAAGCCTCAGAGAGGTTCACTGCCATGTTGACAGTACAGTAGCTTGTCTGTTGAGTAATCAGCCCAACTCAGTGGAACTGCCCAGGAGGACAATAGCAATGCCATATGTAAATTATGCTGCCTTAAGTCACTACAGAGAAACAAGCCTCATGGCACTTATATCCAAAGTGTGAAGTTTTTGTGCCTTCTGTCCTTTTGCCAAGGTACCTATTTTTACTCATCTCTTTGCCAAGCTCAGACCTGGCCCTTTCGGGTTTTTTTTTCTCAACATCTGTCCTCATTAATTTTTATGTTGCTCCTGATACTACCTTTTGATAACAGCCTCACTGCTCATTAGCTTGTTCTTATTTTCTACATCTCTCCTCAAGTCATTCAGAGGTCAGCAAGGCCTGTTCTTTCCAAACTGTGTCTTGGAACCCTAGCTTAACCATGGCTTAGCATAACTGGAAGTCTCACAGCAACTATAACAATGGGAAGACATGTACTTGAGGACACAAATGCAAATGCAGAAAGAAGAAAATCAGCCTCAGCTAAGTTAAGTATCTGTTTGTTCAAGTTAGGCAGGGTCTGTCAAGGTTACATACTACTCCATGATTAAAGTTTGTTATCCTTTTCATTTAGCTTCAGGAGGTCAACTCCCGTTTTTCACTGAGCCCCTTCTACACCCTTTTTAAACTGTCACTGTCAGGCTTCATAACATACATGGGAAGAGTTCCCTGTAAACATCTGCAGTCACTTCATTACCCTCCTTCTGGCTCTCCCTTGCAATGATGCTTCCAACAACAACAAAAAACCCCTCAAAACAAACAAACAAAAAGCCCCCCTTGACAATAGCTAGGCTCCTGGTGGGCTGACCAATAGTGTCTCATCATCTCCTCCTGTTCCTCCATCTGAAACCAGAACCAACACACATCTAAGTAACTGGCTAGTCAGGAACAAATATTCAGGAACCAGTGAAAGAGAAATGCATTGCTAGCATCCAGTATAAAAACAGAGCATACAAACACCGATTTGTGGTGGTGACCTAGGGAAGGGATAGTAGTATTCATCTGCTGTCTGTTGTTTAGCACTTAGCTAGTAAGCTTATTGGGACATGAACTCTTTTGCTATTGTTTTTCCACATTTTTAACAGCTCCTAGAACTATCAGATTTAACTCTGTGACCCGGGGGGGGGGGGGTGTTCTTTGTCACAACATTAACACCACCACCACAACCACTACTACTACTTCTAGGAAAACACACAAAGGACAAGAGAAAACTGCAGCAATTTCAGGTTCTGCCAAAAGCAAATGGCATTTTAATGTCAATTGTTCTCTATTAGCAGAGGGCAGGATATGATATAGTGGGTTAAAATTGCAGCAAAGCAGAATTAGATTAAATCTAAACTAAACTTTCTCTCTGTAAAAGCACTGGGATGGTAAATCAAGTTGGCTAAGGAAGTTGTGGAATCTCCTTCACTGGAGTTTTCAAGAGCCTGGATAAATCTTGATTTGGGATTGTTTAAGAATTGAGCATCCTGCATAAATGCAGGGGTTTGGACTAGATGACCCTTAAGGTTCTTCTTCAAGTCTGTGGCTGCCTTTATCTGTGCTTGAGGGTGGCGGGTGGAGGGGCATTTTAATTAGAGTAGTTCCTGGACAGCTGATCTAATTAAAACACCTCACTGTCATGTGTATTAAGCTCTAGTGAAATTCAGAATGGTCATGGGATGCTTTATTTAAAGCTCATTCGATGAGGTTTAGATAATATGCCCCATTGCCATTTTGAAACTTGCAGGGGTTTAATACATGTGATAGTGAGGTGATCCTGGAGTAAACTCAATTAGTTCTAGGAGCAAACTCAATTAATCAAGTCTGTTCCAATGCATTCTAATTAGAGCATGAATGAGCACACCTATAGGCTCCCTGTGATTCTATCTGAAATGAAGAGAATCAGTATATTAGAAAACCTCATGAAAATTTATCATTAGTAAATTCTTAAAATAGGTCAATGTTTGAATTTCAGTTACAGTGCATACTTAATTAAATGACTTCTTAGCATCCTGGTAGGCATTTTGTTTCCTGACTCAAATAGTTAGAGAATGAATAACAATTCTAAAGGCCATGATTAAAATAAAGCATCTCCTGAATCAGGTGAGCAACTGTTACTGTTAAGATAATGGTAGCAGTCTGTGAGTCTGGGAAATATGCCAACCAACATATGATTAAATGCTTGGCACTATTCTTCATTATGCGACTAAAGAAGTGAGATACTAAGGGCCAAAATCAGATGCAGGTTTAGCTGGGTCCATTTCATTTTAAGTTGGTGCGACACACCTTCCACAGCATGTATATTACCTAGACTTAGACTGTTTTCCAGGTTGTCATATTTGAAATATGAGTGGGGTTTCTTCCATCTTGTATGCCAACTTTGATATTTTTTTCTTTTGCTGAAGCTCTGTAGTCCCAACATTTTTCAGAGGTATTCTTCCACAGTTTTTTAATGTCTTATTAAATGCCTTCAAACAAGTCATACAAATTAATCTTTGCTGAGATCTCAGATTCACCATTAATCTTTGCTGAGATCTCAGATTCACTTATTTATGTCTGTGCTCAATTAACATTGCTTTAATTGAACAATTATACCATTTATGTAATCAATTTGTGACAAACTACTGCACATCAGGATAAGCCACTTAATATTCAGTAAATTATACTATGCCTCAATGACCTCTCAAGTAATGCATACCAATTTATATGAATCACAAAGTTAATGTTGCAATAAAACATATAATTTAGAGATGTGCCCTAATTTAGAAGGGTTGGAAATTGGGAGATGGTCCCTCAGTTAACTAATCAGAAAAAGATAAAGGGTCTGCAGAGGTTATTCCACTGCTCCACAATTCGCTTGTTGTTTATTTCTCATCCATGCATGCCTGTGTTTCTTGAATTGGATGATCACTAAAGATAATATCAGCAGTTGTTGCATACACTGGTATCTACCTATAGATCTTGCTTTATCTATATCACTTTTTTTATAGCTACAGATTTGTATCCACACAGAGATTCTGGATGCAAATAACACTTGTCTTGTTAATTCAGACCTTTTTATATCATAGCCATTGGAGACTCTTCACAGTTGCTATTTCTAACAAGCCTTGAAAAAGTCAAACACAGAAATAATAGAGTTTTACATTTTTTTAAATTAGACCTGTAGTTTCCCCAAAATCAAACTTGTTCTGCAGGAAAATTGCAATTATGCCATTTAAAAATAATCACGATGAAATTAAATAAAATATTTTGTTTTGGGTCAGCTCAACCCATATTGAACTTACATATATTCACCTGAAATTATGGTGAATTTAAGATCTTTAATATTATTTCATGTCTATATTTAATGCATCTGCTTTATTTGTTTCTGTCATGAAAGTTGTAGTTTCAATGTTTTGAATTTCCTCATCCATTTGGGGGGCAAAATTCAAAATATATTAATGACTCATAAAATATGAAATGAAAAAATTAGAAATGTCCCAATCTTTAATTTTGGGTCAAGTTTGATTGCATTTTATACCAATGAACTGCTGAGTAACCACATAGGAATCATAAGCTACACTTTGTCTTGAGAATCACATGGCCATGGTATGTCATGTAGTCCAAGTGAGGAGCACAGCTCACAGGGGAAGACATTTAAAAATGCTGGGATTTGTGAGAGGGAATTTCCAATGGGTGGTCAGTTGAAGGGGCAAACTGACTGTGAAACAAAGCAAGTTTTAAGTCTTGATTTTTGGGCAATATAAACAACTGAATGAAACACTAAATATGAGAAGGGGGGATGGTTGAGATGAAACAACAACAAAAAAACCCTTTCCAGCTTTAATTTTCCTAATTCAAACTAAATTCTATGACTCCCAGTTCGTCTGTCTTATACAACATCCTTTTGTTTTGCTAAAATAGAACTGGTGTCAATTTCATTTTCTCATGTGTGCATTTCAGTATGGCACATATTAAAAAAACCCCTGAAGTTGTCTTTTGTTCTTCAAATTCCAGTGGAAGTATAAATACTGCAGCACATACAAGACCTTTTTACAACAGTGAACTTCAGTGTCATTCTTGTGCCATATATTATTTGCACCTAGTATAAGTATTGCTATGTTCAATAATTTTTGATTCATTGTATTTCACATCTGTTTTGATGTAACATAGAAGACAGAGGAGCTTACTAAATGATACATTTGCATATTAATTTGGATTTCTATCCAGTTGTATAACCTCCTATTAGACTTCTAAATATTTCATGTCCAATATTCACTGAAGGAAAAAAAAAAGAGATTTCTCAATTGCTTTTCAAGGTACTAGTGCATTAAAAGTGTGTTCCAGAAACCAAAATAAATATGTGTGTGTGTATATATATATTTTTTTTTTCTGACTAGCCTATTTTTTTTTTCACTGACTAGCCTATTTTTCTGTAACAAGGGCCTTATATGTTAAGTGGTAATACTGAAAATTGAATTTTCACAATGCTGTAAGGCATTGTTAAGATATAATTAGGGATCTCTCAGCACCACAGCAGAAGCAACTTAGACAACATTTGTTTCTTTTTTGTCTTGGCATTCAGCCTCAGTTTAAAAAAAAAAAAAAAGACTTTAGAATACTGCCCTGCATATATTGTATAATCCCAGATGCTGGCACATGTCACCACCTTATTTCTGGCTCAGTCATGTCCTAAAAATACTGCAACAGATAGAGTGGTGCAAATCTGCACCATGCCAGGAAAGCTTCCGCAGGCCACATAGCTGAGCTGTCTTGAGGTGTTAGGGCAACAGCTTTCCTCTTTGTCCCTCCCTCCACTGAGGTTTGGAAAGAGGCATGAAGAAAACACTTACTATGCTCCAAGGAGTCCAGAATGCTCCATTGTTACAAAATGGGAATTTTTTAGAGCACCTTGCCTTTCCTCCTCTCCCATCCCCTTCCCTCTCCACAAAACATACACTTTTTTGCACTGCCCAACTTGTGGAGTGGCAAGGCAAAAATCAAGATTTAACAGTAAGCCTTTATCACAAGTTCCATTGAGACTATTGCTAGTCACCTCCCATTCTGTTTTGCTCTCTCTGGCCTGCCACATTCTGATGTCTTAATCAAGAGGCATAACTCCAAGCACTGGCCTCTGGCACATAGTTCATAGGTGGCAGGGGACACTAATTGGTGCAGTCAAGATTTACGCAGGCAAGAGAGACATCTGCATTTGCATGATTCTTGGATACCTCATTTTCAGGGATCCAGGTTTTCCATTCACAAGGGGAAAATATGGTAAACCCCAGATTTTAAGGAGAAAAAACTGGATTTTCCCTTTGCTGGCTGCCAGAGTTCCAGCTTGCAAGGGGCTGGGGGGGAGTGGGAGGAAAGCAGTCAGCAGGGGGAGCCATGTGCACATGAACACATATGTATACACAGCTACCAGGCACCACGGAGAACAACTCCTGCAAGTAAGTCTGAGGGAGGAAGTAGGGCAGGGCTGGGGCTGAGACAGTGTATGGGGCTTAGAGCCCAGGGCCAGAATGTGCAGTTGCAGGTCCTGGGTGGGGAGTGGGATGGAGTCATGGCCAGGTGGTGGGG
>NW_017728931.1:129283728-129286767 GCF_001723895.1 Crocodylus porosus
AGCAGGACTGGAGGGGGCTGTGGGTGGGTAGTAATGAGTACCAGTGGGGTGGGGGGGCTGTGGTTAGGAAGTGAAGGGCACCAGCAGGACTGGAGGGGGCTGTGGGTGGGGAGTAGAGGGCACCAGCAGGGCCAAGAGGCTGTGGTTGGGGAATGAGGGGCACCAGCAGGCATGGGGGGCATGTGGGTTGGGAGTGAGGGGCAATGGCATGGGCAAGGCACTGGCATAGCAGGGCTGCTTAGTACCACAAAGCAGTGGCAGGAGACAGCCGCAGCTAGGCTCGTGTCCTGGTGAGCAAAGGGGACAGGGGGAGTATTATTTTCTGTGATATAAATTGTGCTGTTTGATACTGGGGTTTTTATGGATTTACAGTTTATTTTAATATACTGATTGAGGCACCAGTGGAATTCCAAATTGCTTTAAAATTGTAGATATATCAATAAAATTCTGTGTTCATCTGATACACACATACACGCATGTGCATATGCACACACACACACACACATATATTTATTACAGTGGCATTTCATTTTAATCATGGAAAAACATGGATTTTGGGGGTTTTGTTTAGATAATTTGTGATTTTTTTTTTTAAATCAGATAATTTGTGATTTTTAAACAGCAAAAACCAGGATCCCTGCTCATTTTTCAGAAACATAAAAATCACAGAAATACCAGACTCTCTATCACCACAGTTTAATCAACTGCAACTTCAGCAACTATTAACATGCATGAAGTGCATTTCTAAGCAGTGCTAAGCAGAACATACTGCTTTAGAAGTCAATGGAGAAACTTAATGGTATTTGAACTAAGGTAATGTAGAAAAATAAGCTGTTGCAAAAATGTGCTTCTCCCTCCCCTCCTTAATTACAGGATATATTTTTTTTTTAATGTAGCACATTTAAAGCTGCTTCCTCAGACAAAAATAAAAAATACTAAGCATACAGAGGAGAGGCCTAAAATGGATCTCTCTTTCATATGGCTGACTTGGAGAAGTAATAATAAGTCCAGTTTAAGATTAGTTAACCAGTCCAATTAATGTCCTTGAGGAAGGGAATGCTTCTCTGCAACATCACCATCAAGCTCAAATAGAGCGCAGAGTGTTATGTGAATTATAGTTTGATCAGAGTTGCCACAGTCACATTCTGAAAAATTCCTAATACACCATCTGTGCATCGGGGATAACGACAGAAGTTACACATAAAGTGGTTTAAGTAATCAGTAACTGGTTTAAACCTGTAATAGAACAGAAGCTTAGCTCATATAACTGAGCTTAAACTTATCTGAAACTAGTTTCAAAATGGCTGAAACTAGTTTAAGATAAACCTTAAAGACTTAACTTACTAAACTGGTTTATGAAACTTAAGTGGGAGAGGCTCAGGGAGGACCTTCTCAGCAGCACAGCAGCAGAAAGGGATCTCTGAGTCATTGTTAACACCAAGATGAACATGAGTCATCAATGTGATGAAGTGATCAGTAAAACTAACTGCACTTTATCATGCATTAGCAGGTGCATGATGAACAGGTCCAGGGAGGTGATACTTTCTTTCTATGTGGCATTCGTCAGGCCACAGTTGGAGTACTGTATCCACTTTTCAGCACCACACTTCAAGAGGGATGTGGACAACCTCAAGAGGTTTCAGAGCAGGGCCAGTCATATGGTTAGGGGTCTGGAGGCAAACCCCTACAAAGAGAGATTGAGGGAACTGGATCGCTTCAGCCTCCATAAGAGAAGGCTGAGACGCGATCTTGTGGCTGCCTACAAGTTCATCAGGGTGGGGATGTGGGAGAAGGAAAGCAAGGAATAGGAGATGTTCTGTTTACCAGGGCACCCCGTTGAGTAAATAGAAACAATGGCCATTAACTGAGGGACAGCATATTTAAGTTAGACATCAGGAAGAACTTCTTTATGGTAAGGGTTGTCAGAATCTGGAATGAGCTTCCAAGGGAAGTGGTGCTCTCCCCTACCTTGGGGGTCTTTAACAGGAGACTAGACATGCACTTGGCTGGGGTCATCTAACCCCAGTGCTCTTTCCTGCCCAGGGCAGGGGGTTGGACTCAATAATCTATTAAGGTCCCTTCCAACCCAAACATCTATGAATCTATGAAGTGCCTGAGTAACTTCTAAAAACAGGGCTTAGGCACCTAAATCACTCAGGTGTTTTTGAAAATTTTACTGCAAATCTTAATCTTATTAAAATCAGTAATTGTAAATTAACGATCTTGAATGCTCCAGCATATAATACATTTAGGCTGCAATTAAGGTATTAACATAAATGGTTATCCAGGCACATGTTAAAGTACAGGCAACCATGCTTAGTGCTCTTAATTGGTTCCTGAAATACCGAGTATTAAACAGCAAAACCAAAAGATTTTGATGACCCAAGATGATGACTGCAACCATTATAATTTCATAGATTTTATAGACATTAAGGCTGGAAGTGACCTCAGAAGATTGTCAAGTCCAGGCCTCTGCCCGAAGGGCAGGAAGTCAGCTGGAGTCATAGGATCCCAGCAAGATAAGCATCTAATTTGCTCCTGAAGGTGTTCAATGCAGGTGCTTGAACCACCTCCGATGGCAGGCTGTTGCAGACCTTGGAGGCTCGGACAGTAAAGAAATTCTTCCTTATGTCCAGCCTGAAATGGTCTTGCAGTAGTTTATGACCGTGAGACCTCATCATCCCTTGGGGCACTCTGGTGAACAAACGTTCCCCCAGATCCTTGTGGTCACCCCTGATAAACTTATAGGTGTCCATCAGATGACCCATGAGCCTGCGCTTTTCTACGCTAAAGAGCCCCATGGCTCTCAGCCTGTCATCATAAGGTCTGTTTTCCTGACCTCTGATCATGCACGTTGCTCTACTCTGGACTCTCTCAAGCTTCTCCACATCTTTTTTGAATTGTGGAGCCCAAAACTAGAAGCAGTACTCCAGCTATGGCCTCACCAAAGCTGAGTACAACAGGAGAATTACATCCCAGGGTTTGCTTGTGAAGCATCTATGGATGCAAGACAGCATTTTGGTCACTTTACTAGCCACA
>NW_017728931.1:129287289-129305970 GCF_001723895.1 Crocodylus porosus
TTGGCCAGTCAATTAAGGATGGCCTCTTTAATAAACTTTTCTAAGATCTTCCCCAGGATAGAAGTCAAGGTGATGGGCCTATAGTTAGTTGGATCCACTTTCCTTCCTTTCTTGAAGATAGGCGCCACATTGGCCTCCGTCCAGTCTTTGGGCACTACACTAGATTGTCAGGGCCGGCTGACCTGAAGGTATCCAGCCTCTCAAGGTGCTCCTTCATGAGGTTGGCATTTATGGAGGGCAGGGAAACACCCTCACTCAGAACTCCCTGTCCCATAGTGGGCATGGGCATCCCATGGGACTAATGAAAGACTTAACTTACTTCAGTCAAACTGGTTTATGAAACTTCTGTCCCAGACCCCTTCCTGGTTCAAGTTTAATCAGAGTCCCCCAGTATGCTTTACAGGCCTGAACTGTGGTGTGCTGTCTGCCTAAGCAGAAAAGGGTGGTGGGGAGGGGGAATGGGGAGGTTGACTAAAAGACTTACAAAGCTAAAAGATATGATCTGTCAAAACACACTACATACTATATCTTCTTTAGCTAGGAAAAGAAATAGATTATGTAGATGGTTGAATGTCAACATGAAAATACGAAATTTTACAAATATTGTCTAGCTGAATTATGGCAAGAAGCTTACATCATTTTCAGACAAACCTGAGGCCCAAAGAATATAGTTTGCAAAATCAGATGAATTAAAATCCTAAGTCCCACTTTCAGAAGTAACATATGCATTAACTTAAGGTTAATATAAGCAGAAACTTGAAATCCTAGTCCTAAAAGTTCCTGATAGGAGACATCTTGTGCATTTAAGGGTACAGGGATGAAGCAATCTTGTATTGTCTATTGTATTGTAACTGGGAGAGGTGTAAGGGGGGGTGGAACAAGAATGGTAGCAGCCCCAGGCGCCAACTTAGTGGGGGTGCTGGAATGGCAGTGCCCTGGCAAGTCTGTGCCAGGGACTCTGGGTACATAGACCCTGTGCTGCAGCAATAACCAGGGCAGGCAGACCAGGCAGCACCACCAGCTAAGACTCCCAGAGCAGTCCCTGGAGCAGTTAAGACTCCTGACTTTTTCCCCTGCTCTCAGCACTCCAATCCCTCTGGCCTTTGGCGACACCTCTCCTCCCCCACTTCCACTCTCCAGCACGGCTTGCCAGGTGCCTCTCTCTACAGTGGTCCGCAGGATACATCCTCCACCCTCCCACACACTGCACACTAATATACAGTGTAGAGTTTGTCTCTGAAAGAAGACCTTAGGATACGGCTTATCTGGTTTGTTTGCTTCTGTTTCCTAATGAATCTGCTTGCTGCCCTTTTGTAAAAAAGGACAGTATTAATAACACATTACCTACATTATGAATCACAGATGTATATATGAGCACTTATTTTCCCCACCGTGCCTGTCTATTCCATATTGTGAATTGAAAGAATAATGAGAGTTACAAGAATCTTTCTCCTCTATAGAGTAGACAGAACAGCAGGAGAAAGCAATGTGCGCATGTACACAGTTGCTCATCATTGCCGGTTTATTATAATTGGGCTTCAGCCAATTTATTGATTAAAACTCTTGGCTTTGCATTCTGTTTAATATTATAAACAAAACCATTCTTTTATCAGCAAGGAACCTGGAACAAGTAGCTACAGGTCACTTTTTGCCCTATTAGATTTTCAGCTGTAACAAGAAAACCTATGTATGTAAGGTTGCATGCACACAGGGAGGGGAAAGCAATTGGTTTCCAGTTCTCAGTCCTTTCAATACATTGCTGTAAAGGCTGTGATAGATGTCTGTATTATTTTATGAATATTGTGTGATCTGTTTGTTGGCCTGATAGTTGCTATATAGTACAAGAGGCTAATTCCAAAAAGAAATCAGACAAATTTTTTGGATAGTTCTCCGATAAGTGATCCTTAAAAGGGCAGTGCTAATGTCACTTCCATTAAAATGACCTCTGACCCTGAGAAGGTTAACTGTCTTCTTGGCCGTACTGGGAAATGTGCCAGCTTGTAATCTTAGGGATCTTAACATGGGAAAGCTGAAACTAAGAACTGTGGAACAGATACAATCTGAGCCTCTGAACTAGGGATGTTGAGAGACAGAGAGATAAGAGTGTTGGGAAGCAGACCAAAACCCAGTCCCAGAAATAGGGAAGCTAAAAGCAACCTAAGCTGAAGGTAAGGCTGCACATAATAAACCTCTTCTAGTTGTGGTGCATTCCTTTTATTGCAGTTAAACAATACTTGGTTTTGAAAAGGTGGATTTATATCATTGTGGAAAACTTGAAGGGCAGAGAAATCCATGTGCAACTACTGGGTAAACAAAGTGTCGTGCCCCTGAGGACTTGGTCTAAAGAAAGATATATAATGAGAGGATTCGGCCTCATGAAAATGAAAGCTCAGGGCCAGTTGCAAAAGGGATAAGGCTTAGAGGACAGAATTCAGTGCAACACAGAGATGTACGAGCTGGCACGTATAGCTTCATTGTTACAGCACTCAAACTCAGTCGATATACACTGTTTCTCAGCTAATTACCTCTGGTGGTATCCTAGGTTAATGCAGAATCAGCTACTTCCAGTACCTGAGCTGGCTGATGCATCTGTAAAGCACTGCACTGTGACCTGCAGACATATCCAGGGACTGACATGCTCAAAGATAATCATATACTAGTCACTCCTGGGATAAATTTAGGCTTCCCATATTTTTTTCCTACCCATTTTCCTTCCCTCTTATATTCTCTATAGCACTACTAGTACCATTTAGATGCCATGCTTTCAACCTTTTCATCTGTTATTGCTGAAAGGATAATCAATCCAAAATGCAATGTTTCTCCATAATGCCCTTACTGACAATGAAATGAATGTCAAGTTTGTGCCCGACATGCTTGAGGGGAAAGTCACATTGGTAGGTACAGTATTTTGAAAAAATACTTCAATAACTATTACTATGCTTCCTTGCAGTAACGTGACAAACAGATTTTAGAAGGCAGGTAGAACAAATGCCTACATTTCAAGTCTCACAGAAAATTAATTACTTTTCAGGGTTTGAATTTGTCACAATTTACAGAGATGCAGGCATCTTTTTCAAATATGACCACTGATTTTTCTGTGCCAGTATTGACCAGTAGGAGATATAACCTGTATTTATAAGTGAGACTTTGGGTGTGTCTACACATGTATTTAAGCATGCCTAAATTTAATATGCATTAGCTTAATGCACAGTAAGTGGGTTTAGGCAAGCATCTACACATGCAGGCTTTAGAGCACATTAACGCTGTGTGTGGATTAGTCCCAAGTTAGCCCTAAGTCAGTCCACACACACACAGCATTAATGGGCTTTAGTACATCTGCACGTGTGTAAATATGTTTAAACTATCTTCACCTAAATTTGATAGCTGCATTTGCAGGTATCAAAGTTTCAAGTGTCCCCAGCAGGAGTTTCAGAAACAGTGGTCAGGCTCTGATTTGAATATTATCTATGCAACTTCATCCATTTCCCTAGGGTGTAGTTTATAACTGAGCAGAATTCAATTCTTGGAGCTGAACTGCTAGGAGAAGTGTTGGCTTGAGTATGGCCAACGCAAGGTAGAATGAGTAGGTCATGTGAACTGGATCATGCATGAAATGAACTGTGCAAAACCAGAGAGACGGAAGTGGGAAAGATCTTCTAGGCACCAGCTACATTAAAACAGAAGAGCAACACTTGCACAATACTACTTAAATAATTGCTAACTTAAACTGTATTTGGTGCATGTGTAGACGTGCACCCTTGATGTACACTTAGGTTAATGTGCATTAAAGCATCATGTGTAGACATGCCCTTTGAGTTCCAAGTTAGAAAACTGCTACACGTTATTTCTTAAGTTTTAAGACTTTTATTTTTAATTTTTTTTGTGGAGAAAGAAAACAAGAAAAAGTGTGTAAGAAGGGCAGGGGGGGAAAGAGACAGATATGCAGGCTTGTCTAAGATAATAACAAAAGCTCAGCAGAGCTGGGAACAGAACCAGGTACATCAACTTGCTTCCAGAACTCCTGTTACTATGCCATGCTGCTTCAATGAACTGAGCAAAACCCAACCTGAATTAGTGCACATTCAATCTGAAAATAATAAATGTGTAGGCATATTTTCCAAAGTTATCAATCAAAACAAAACAACGGCAGATGAAAACAGTGGAAGCTATTTTTCACCATTTCTGCTAAATGCCTTTCAAGGAGCAGAATATGTGCCACAAAACCCTAATACTAAGAAGTAACTTTCTGGCTGTCAACAATGAGTGTACTCAGCTCATGAAAGGATTTCTTTGTCTTACCAACATCAGCTTTGTCCAATAACTAAAGCTACTGGGAAAACTACAGGAAACAGAAGCCTTCATAATATTTTAAAGTGAATCTAAATGATGTTTTCATCTGTCCATGATATACCATGTTAACGATACTAGAGCATATAATCTCTAACAGTAATAAACAGTTATAGAACCTCTAAACTGGAATATTAACAGTGTCCATACTTGTCTAAAAATAATAGTTGCTTTTATGTGATATTTTTCTTTCTTGATTTGCTTTACAAATGTTAAGTAATTAGTCAAAGATACGGTGCATAATTGTTCCTAACTATCAGGAAATGAGATGAAATGAAGCAAAAAAAAAAAAGGCTTTCTTTGCAGTCATAACATACAGATAGTGGAGAAGAGATTTTAACTACCAGGGCTGCCTGGTGATTCTGAATTACCATGTACAAGTGATCAAGCAATTTTCAGAAGAGAAAAATAGATTAATTTCAATTATTTGTGAAGAAGGCAGAGAGTAAACTTTTCAGCTATAACACATCCTTCTTCTCTTAACTTTCTGCTTGTTCCTTTCCCCATTTCCTTCAGAACAATTAGTCACAATTTGGAATTATCATGTAATCAGTTTGCTATTGATTTTCAGCTCCTGGGAGGCAGCACATATTTTGCAGATGGCTGCAGGGGCATTTCAACTGATATGAAATCAAAAGGATTTAGGAGACCACACAGATGAAACCAGAGACCAACCAAAATGGTGACAAGAACACATGCAGACAATTTCCAGCATGAATATATTTTTTACCTTATGGATATATATTTCTCCTCTTTACCAATGGGTAATGAATGGAAAATTTTAATAGATATAGGTCCCTGCTACATTTTCAAAAAAACAGCTTTACACATTTGTTACCAGTTGTTACACATTTTCAGGCACTAACTTTATTGTTGCTTGGCTCTTTTTATAGCTAGGTAGTAATTTTTATTATGCAAATTACTTTGCATGTGTGGCTAGTCTAAATTTATTGTTCTATGAAGCAGTTAATTTTGTAATATATATATTTTTTGTAACATATATATAAAAAATATGTAGCAGGAGGCATAGTTTTACATCACAGTCAAGAGAAATAAACACATATCAGAAACTGATTTTTAAATAGAATTATGAAATAATTTTAAAACTAGCTATTGTCCCAATTGATTTTTCTTGTAATATACTGAAGCTTTGCGAAGTCCTGAGTGATCAACCTCTTTTTCTAGGTCAAACCTTTTCACCATCCTTCAGATTCTGCATTAACCACCTTCAATCAGCATCAGTTCATGATGATCTAAAAGGATGGTTACTGAGAAACAAAGATCTTTCACAGCTGTAACAGAAACTAAAACTGCTAACTGAAACCAAGTCCTCTACTGACACAGGATACTAGAACACTGAATTGGTTTTGTCCAAAAATTCTAATTTACCTGCCTTATGTATAAGGGACATCTGACATTTTATCATCTTTTTTTATTCAGATGCGAAGTGTCTGAACTTTTTTCTGCTTTACTGACTTCTATTTGGTCATTGTAATTTTAGACAATGAAGATTTTAATTGATTCCCAAACCATGATTACAGATTACCTCCAGACTGTAATGCAGTACAGGACCCCAAGATTTGGATCAGAGTTTCATGGCTCAGGCTAAGCTGGACACCGGGGAAGCTGAGTTGGTCCCCCAGCAGCTGCAACAATGGCAGTGGCAGCAGCAGCTCTTCCCAGAAGCTGTACAATGGATGGGCCGGATCCTTCCACTAATGAGGGTGGGGGTGAGGTGCTATATGGCATATTGAGGGGGTACACATGGGTGTCTCACTCCCATCCTTGTGCATAGAAGGGTTGGCCAGTAGAATTTGTTGGTGGGCACTACGGGCCAGATGAAAGTGCCTAGTAGGCTGGATCTGGTTTGCAGGCCATATTCTGTCCATCTCTGTGATAAGTTCTGATTAGTGTTGGTGGGCAGCAGAGAATTGTGCAAATTTCCCTACCGACACCACCCCATCACTCTAGCCCTGACCTTAGCCCATTTGTCTTTTCCACCTGTATTTTCTTGTCCTTTGGAACAAAATATTTTGAGGAATGTATTGTCATTTATTACATTTATTGCATTTTTGTTCACTATCTAGCACAGAAAACCACAATCTTTTTGGCCTCTGGGCACTGATATAAATGTGTATTAACATATAAAAAGCACCATAAATATTTTTTGCAAGAAAACAAGTTATTCAATATTTTGCCTGGAGAAAATAAACAGCATATCAGTAAGTTATTTGTACAGCAGAAGCAACATAAAAAGTACAATTGGATCAATGTGGGACATTTCAAGATGATTAGGTTCTGTATTTTTTAATGCCCTCCTTTCTTCCCTTTCCCCCTAGATTCTGGAGAACATGTCCCATGAACAAACACAATAATATAGGTTTCTTGATCAGAGACTTAGAACGTTCTTAGTGTAGAACAATGTATACACAGGCATGCATTTCATTATACATGTGCATGAAACCAGGAATTTAAGCTGAGTTAAAGTTATGTGACTGTGGTAGTAATATACCATTCAAATATTTTAATGAAAATAAAAAAGAAGCATAAATTAATTTCCAGCTTGAGAAAATACATTTAGCTAATAATTTCAAAATTGAAACAACAATAGCCTTGAGCCTCTACTTGTAACTGTATCCAAACATCATTTCAGTTAAATAAAATAATATTTTGCTGAATCAGGGTCTATGTTTGAATGATTTTTTTTGCAAAACACAAGTAAATTAGCATCATGAGTTCCTTTAGCAAATCTTACTATGATGCATCCCAATATTTCTTCACTGTTGAACACAAAGATAATGTAACCTAGGCCCCTATTTCCATGCATTTGCAGTGTAAGACCTTGATCGGACACCTGTCCATTGCGTGGATTAGTTATACTGCAAAACATGAAGGGAGTACTCTTGGCCTACTGCAGGTTTTGCTGAGGTGCAGGCAAAATGTGGCCCGTGGGCCAGATCCAGCCTGCCAGGACATTCTATCTGGCCCACAGGGCCCCTAAAAATTTTAGAAAATGAAGATTTATCTGCTTCTGGATGCCTGTCAACAATGACAGGAGCCAGGAGCAGTAGGACCTAGAGAGAGCAAACAGGAGCAACAAGCTCCAGCCCAGCCCCACCCTGCCCTCTCCCTCCAACTAGAAGCCTCTGCCTGCCCTGGCATTTACTGCTTCCCTGAACACCTGCTCTAGCACCATATGGCTCTGGGCTGTATTGCCAGACCGCTGGGAGCAATGGGCCGTACCAATACCCCAGGGCCAGGAGCAGAAGGGTTGTGTGGGGGGTGGGTGCATAATGAGGAAGGGAGGGAGGAAGAAAGAGAGAGAGAGAGTTGATATGGCAAGTCCCACAAGTACCTCCCACCATACACACAAATGCGCCACACCCACACCCCCTCACAACCCCAGCCACCCTCTCCCTAAACACATGCCCCTACAAACCCCCTACCCATCCATACCCCACATATCCATACACACACAAGCACCCTTACCCTACACCCACACCTATCCCCCCTGGAACCCTCCCACACACCCAAATACTCCCCCACATCCCACAGACCTACACACCACAGCCCCCCTTAAATCTATACTCACCCCCATGACCTCCAACCCCCACAGTATATAAGAGAAAGACTTCATTTTAAGCTATTGTGCAATCACTTCTATGTACACTACACAAACACATGTAAATCAGGACAAAAATATTTTTTGAAATCAAATTAATGACTGTTGTAGATGTTCAATTTTTAGAATATAATTTGGTATTTTTCTGGTTCTGAGATGGCAAAACCCTTTGCTGAAAGGAGAACTTCCAGGGACAAGGGGCAGGACTCCTGGTGGCAAAGGTTGGGGGTTTGGGGGCCAGACTCCAAATGTCCAGATTTTCCACAGAAAAAGAGCACTTCCACTAAAAAGGAAAAACAATGTTTAGCTGAAAATCCAACTTACTTTTGAACAATGTCAAGGGGAAACCTGGTTACACAAAACATAAAGAAACAGCAGAACTTAAACATAGTTTTCAAATCTCATCCATCCAGATACCAGTTATTTTATCTTCATTCTTCTACGTTTGGGGTTTTTTTTTTAAACTAAGGAAAACCAGACATTTCAGTAAACATTTCCTGACACTCCAAATTATGCATGTCTGTGTTGACACTGAATGCATTCCAAGCCTCTAAACCTTAACTAATCTTTGTTGCTTTGGCTTGGATGCTATTTCCTAAACTTTTCTGGCTTGGATGTGGCTTAGTTTCTTTGGAAGAGCAACATTCTTGTATGATCTTTGTCAAAGATATTGAAATTTTCATGAGAGATGTCATCCTTTAAAAGCCCCACCATTAGGAAAGGTAAACCCTTGTAAGCCAATGTTACTAGAGTCAAACGGTCATGAAAACCAGGGTGAATTCTCAGAACTGATATATCCAGACTCCTAATTGTAACTCAGCCTGAATACTAACCCTAACTTGTTCCACATCCCAACACTGCCTCATTACCCAATTATCTCACTTACATGTAATGTTCTTGTTACCTCCCTGTTATCATTTAAAACATTATTTGCATTGCCATATTACCAATGAAAGGACCTAGACATCATGATTGTAGATGCTGTACAAACACAGAACCAGAAGACTGTACACTGTCAAGCAAGGCACTACCTAATTGTAAACTTTCAAGCAGTCATATATTTTCCTGGACAACTTACATAAACAACTCCAAGGTATTACAAGCTGGTCTAGAAAGAAAATAGCATAGGTGCGTTTAGATTTCAGGTGGACTGAGTCTCTGAACAGTAATTCACTGCTTACCCTTCCCTTTGCAATATTATTATTAAAATCTCAAGTATACTTAACTCTAACTCAATGAAAAAAAGTATTGTTATAGGTGTGAGGAGGTTTTAAAATAATGTAATTGACAGAAGAGAAAAAAATCAAATTACCCACCCCAACAAATAATAGCACCTTGAGTCTCTTTGCTTTAAGTTAATAAAAGCAATTCTAGTTTAATAAACGCTGCAGTCTTGAGTCTCAAATTTTATATAGTGAATACACAGTTATTGTCTCATAAACAAAAAGCACCTTCAAGTTATCAGCTATACAACCTGGCATTTATGACTTCACAGACTGCTGCTAACAAAACAAACTTGTCAGTATTTTAAGCTTGATACCACCACAGGACCTAGTCAGAGGAGTTGCTGGGTAACAAGACAGACAATATTTCTTTACTCAAGCAGTAGCTCTAATAACATGGCAAAAAGTCATGTTAGACTATATTTTTAAATAGAGTCCTCTCTCACCTAGGCATCTCCTATATGAGAATGTATTTTAATGTACAAAGGGCCCATTCCTGTAAACTCTCAACTACTTGAAATGTTTTCCACAGGTGAGGAGCTGCACTGAGTTCCCAGAGCCATTATCTGCCAGCTGTTTCCGAGACCATTAGAGCTAAGTACAGACAGTCAAAAAGTTTGAGGCTGAATCAATTCAGTCTTTGCAGCTTAGTTGAAGATGTACAGATTAAACAAAAAACAGAAGGGAATAGACATTTCCCTTTGATTCAGGAAATGCACCTACATGCCTGCAGTGGCTCAGGCCAGAAGCTGGGGGGATCTAAAACATGGCTTTCTAGCTGTTTGTTCACTTCCTCTTCCTGCTGCCCCTGAGGTCTCTGGGATTTGCAATCCAAAATTACAACAACTGGACTCTGCAGGGTTGCTCATCACTTCCTCTTCTTGCTTCCAGGTGCCTCTGGGATTTGTAGTCCACAGGTGCAGCCAGCAGTAAGTTTATGGGGGTGGGGAGAATGGGTGTTTAATCCCCCTCCTTGGTCTCAGACCCCAGCTCGGGTTTGCCGGGAGTGGGGTATCCCTGTCCCACCACAGACTGGGCTGCATCCTCAGATAGGCTTGCCTCACCCCACTCTCCCTCCTTGTTAGCTAGCCCTCACTGCTCCAGCTAGGGACCAGAGGGGCAGGGCCAGCCCTGCTCTCTGGAGTAGACAGAACAGCCCACCACACCCCACCCAAGGCTTCAGAGTTAGAGAACTATGATTTAACTTGAACTTGAACATCCCCTAGGGCTGGGATGCTGGGGGACTGTGATTTAACTTGAACCAGGAAGGGATCTGGGACAGAAGTTTCATAAACCAGTTTGACCCAAATCAGTTAAGTCCATTACTACGTTCAACCAGATTTATCTTAAACAAGGTTCGCTATTTTGAAGTGCTGTACATGTACTGAGCTTCTGTTCTGTTACAGGTTTAAACCAGTTTCTGATCTCTTTAAACTGGTTTATATGCCACTTCTGTCCCTAGGCGTTCGACACAGTGTTGCACCCAATTCTTGCAAGCAAACCGAGTAGCTGTGATGGGGATATTTTCATAGTAAGGTGGGTAAAAAACTGGCTTATGGGATACACCCGGAGAGTGGTGGTGGATGGGTTGGTTTCTCCCTGGAGAGATGTGGGCACTGGTGTTCCCCAGGGCTCCGTCCGTGGACTACTGCTGTTGAATATCTTCATCAGTGATTTGGATGAGGGTGTTGAAAGCACTCTGTCCAGATTCACAGATGACACCAAACTATGGGGTACAATAAACACACTGGAGGGCTGGGAGTGAATTCAGGTGGATTTGGAAAGGCTGGGGAAGTGGGCAGATCAGAATAGAATGCAATTTAACAAGGATAAATGCAAGGTGCTGCACCTGGGGAGAAAGAATCTCCCCACAATACACCTCCAATCTCCAATGCACCTCTACACTGGGAAGTACCATTCTGAGTACCACATCAGTGGAAAGGAGTCATAGTCGATGCAAAAAATGAATACGAGTTGCCAATGTGATGAGGTAATAAGTAAGGCTAACCGCACTCTTTCTTGCATTAGCAAGTGCATTATGAGTAGGTCTAGGGAGGTGATACTCCCCCTCTATGCAGCATTGGTGAGACCGCAGCTGGAATACTGTGTCCAATTTTGGGTGCCTCACTTCAAGAGGGATATGGATAACCTTGAGAGGGTTCAGAGAAGGGATACTGGTATGGTTGAGTGCCTGTGGGTAAGATCCTATGAAGACAGACTGAGGGACCTGAATCTCTTCAGCCTCCGCAGAAGAAAGATGAGAGATGATTTTGTGGCTGTCTACAAACTCATCATGGGTGGTCAGCAGGGAAAAGGAGATACTCTGTTTACCAGGGCGCCCCTTAGGGTTACTAGAAATAACAACCACAAACTAAAGGAGAATATATTTAAATTGGACATCAGGAAGAAATTCTTTACGGTGAGGGCCAAAATATGGAATGGGCTTCTAAAGGAGGTGGTGCTTTTCCCTACCTTGGAGGTGTTCAAGAAGAGATTGGACAAGCACCTGACTGGGGTTACTTAACCCAACACTCTTTCATGCCTAGAGCAGGGGGGTCAGAGTCAATGAAGGGGGTTCCTTCTGACCCTAGAAATCTATGAAATCTAGCCTAGAAAAATGGTTGTTCTGCTTATCTGTCATTTCTCCTACCATTCTCCTGTCTTTACTTTTAATAATGTAAAGAACATAATATTCACTATAGACCAGTGGTTCTCCACCTTTTTAGATTCAAGGCACTCTTCACCATGTTCAAAGCAATTCTGGTTATACCCAAGCACACCTTGGAAATGCCTGGTCTTATCTTTCATTCAGAAAAATGGCATAGTAATATTTTGCTGCAAAGATCTCAGAAAGACTATATAACAGGTCACAATGTTTCTGATACTGTGGATTTCTATTTTAAATCTCTTGATTTCTCTTGTGAATCACGTGTAGTTGTTTGCATACGTAATAGTGCTAACATTGCATAGCATTCTTAAAAGGATCTCATGGCACCCTGGTTGAGAATCATTGGTATAGACATTAGACTTATAGGTACATCTGTGTCCAAAGAGACTAGCACACTTCTGAGTTCTTAAAATTAATAAATAGTAATTCATCACCTAGTTCAGGCATTTATATCTAAATGGTCAGGGAAATGAGATGGAGGCCAGGCACTGACATAACACTTTTACTGGTGGTGATCAGAAATCGGTCTATACACGTAACAGAACAGCAGTTCAGCACACTGGCTGGTTTAAAAATGGCAGAACCTGGTCTAAGATTTGTCATCCTCCCCACAAAGGAGAAAAGTGTGTTTTGCTCACTACTGATCTAAACTACGTCGGTTACACAAACCCGCATCATTTAGATGGATTCCGCCTCAGGCTTTTTGAATGTCTGTACCTAGCTGGAGGGTGTATATATTAGCTTGGTGCAGTGCCACATTAACACAACTTGTACTGCCCCTGTTACCTGAGTTATCTTATTAAAAATCGAGGTTGGGTAACTCTGCACAATACAGTACTGTGTCCTGTAGGCATACCCTTAGCAGATACAGAAATAGAAGAACTCTGAAGCTGAAAACTGATGCTAAATATGTCTTGCCAATGGTCAGGTAGAATATAACTGTAAAATAAGAGAACCTCTTTCAGAGAACAACATGCTCTGGACAGATGAGAAATCTAGCCATTGAAAGATATGAAGAACAATAAGAACAGAAGGGGAGGGGGAAGGATAAAATGAGCCTTGCTCTCCTTTGGCGGTGGGACATCCATTGTCAACATTAAATCAGAGTATAGCGTGGTAGACAAAGGGAAAGACCTGAGGAATAGCCCCACTTCATTAGCTAGGAATATGTTAAGAATATTATATTCTGTGGCTTGCATCTGGATGGTAAGAAGTGGATAGATAATATATCATCCTTACCAAATTATTGGAACTTGGCAAAATGAGCTATATCAAATATTTCCATTATGTCATCTCAGAACAAATTGCATTTAATAAAACTTATGCCAATAAGTTTCACTCAGTGCCATTAATGCACTTACTTGCATACTGCCAAAATGAGCCATCCAAAATTCAAGTAGCCTTAAGTGAGGAAGCTGATTTCTTTCAGCAGAACTGCCAGTTTCTCTGTCCCTGCTAGTGTTAACCCTTTCACAGCTGCTCTCAAATTTGTACCAGGTTACACCATAGCAAGGTTATAGGGAACAAATAATACTGTGAAAAGATTAACACTGGACTGTGCCCCCTCCTACTTCCTGGCATAGACAAAGTTGCTGGCCACCATCTTATACCAAAGTGTCTTCATGAACAGTCCAGCTCTAGGCCATAAAACTGGAGAAAAATCACTTTCCCCCTACATTCTGCCTTCTGCAAACAAGGTTGCATTTGACAAAAAAAATAAGGTTCAGAAATTAGATTCAAGGTCTTCATGAGGAAAATGACATTTGATTTAATTTCATGGTGGAAAGAGAAATAGAGCAAGTGGCAGGGAAGAAGGGAGCGGGGGAATCTCCCTCCTCTATTTATGATTTAAGAGTTGAAAGGCTTTTCTTGTGTTTAAAATCTCAGAGCAAATGGGGAAAAATATGAAGACAATGCCATGAAAACAATGTCTTACAAACACATTTCCTTCAGTGATTTTTCTCTAATCCTTCTGGCAAATTGCAGACCGTCACAGGGCAGGGGTCCAGGAGCGGCCATGATCTCTCCTGGTGCCCCCTACCATGCCAAGTGGGTGTCCACGCACCCTCATTATCTCTCCCTCCACGTCTTGTTGGTAAATATTGTAAAAGGGAGGCTGCTTTTTACCCTCTTGAGCACAGTGCTCTTAGTTATCCCAGCCATTTGTCCTGTGTAGGTCGATCTAGTGCACCCAGCCCTGTGGGCTGTGTGGCTCCTACAACCCCTAATACCATGCCCCAAGCCGCTCAGTTGTCCCGGACATTGTTAAGTCTATTGTCTCTTCTTGGCGGCCCTCTCAGGTGCCTCTCCCCGTATGCTCGCCCTTCTTGTTCCTGTGTGCCCTCCCTCGGGCTTCTACCTGCACGCTCACCCTCCCTCGGGCTTCCACCCGCGCCCACACTGGGGCCTTGCTCGCACGATCCCCGCCCGCACTGGGGCCTATGTGCGCGACTCCCACGATTGGGGCTCAGGTGGCCGTAGTTGTGCCTGGCCCCCAGACCCGCCTTCTTGGGTCACTCACCTGCACTGGGCTCTTCACCCCACACGACACTGCCCCACTAGGGCCAGGGTCTATACAAACCACAAAACGCGGCACCCTCTTTGGTGCCAGGAACCCCCATGCTACTGGGGAGCTCCCATGAGGCCTCCTCCAACCCCTACAGCCTCACCCAGTCCTCCGGTGTAACAATAACCAAAACCATAAGCTGATCGGCTGTAACACAAAAACCCAACTCATACGCTAGTCTCCTGGCTTAAAATGTAAACCCTAAGCCTTCTGGCTCATCATCATTACCATCCCTGCCAGGGGTTCCTCTGCCTGGTATGCTCCTCCTAAGCTGCTCAGGTCCTCAGGCGTCTCATGCTCTGCTTACTCTCAGCAGAGCTCTCTCCTTCGCAGCTACCAGAAGGGAACTGCCTTCTTCCTCAGCCCCGGCTGTTTATATAGGCCAGGCCCTGCCCCCTCCTGGTCAGCTGACCCTTGTGGTTGCCCCGGCAACCCACACCTGTCCTTTAGGAGCAAGCACTTCAGTGCCTGCGACACAGACATAGTTCAAGTTATTTATCTGGCTGATATGAAGTGGAGGCTTAAATGTCCTCGTGACATGAATAATATAGTTGAATACTTGTCAGCCTCTCCTTTATTTTTCTAGAGTAAGAAATTGGCCAAGATTAAAACAATATAAAGTGCATTTCATAAGACAGAGCTGACTGAGAAAGACAGTGACTGTATCTGTATAGCCGATAAAGTATTTTGTATGCCTGTATACTGATATCAGCTCAGTCCACAGTTGCTTTAACAGAAAAGTCTTAAAAAAAAGTGTGGAGGGGGGGTGACCAAAATAATAGTGATGGCAGTGTCATATAGGAAAAGTTAGGAGCTATGATAGATTGCAATGACTATAATATAAAACAGCAGTTCATACTGTCCCTCAGATGTTTTTTCTGTTGTATCTTTTGAAATATCTAGGCTCTTGGGATGCTTTTCTGCCCTAGGAAGTCAGAGGAACCTGAATTGAGTAGAGTATGTACTTCTTGTGACTGAGACAGAGAACTCAAACTGGGGAGCACTAGAGGGAAAATGTCACACTGAGTATCCATGACAGAGGGACCTCATGTGCCACAAGGTAACCTATCCAGTGCTCGCTCACAAATAATACAAAAAAATCCTCCAAGAGGAATTAGTTATAGAACTGTGGCAAACCCACTGCAGTTTAAAATATGGGATTGTCTTAAAGGCAGACAAGGTTCTTTGGGTGAATCTGATATTATTAGACCAACTTAAATAGTTGGAAAAATATTTTCTTTAAAAGCAAGCTTTCGGGTTTAAAAACCCTGCATCAGACTGAGGAAGTTTCAGCAGTTGGTGTGTGCTCTTCCTGGATGGAGTGAATACTAAAGAAGCCAGAGGCTGGTCTGCATGCAAGACAGGTCAGTGAAGATGTAAATTGTGGAGTCAGCGAGTGAGAGACAGGTTGGGTGGGGGGAGAAGGGGGATGAATAGTGGAGAGGTACCTGAGGAGTCAGATATCAGGCAGGTTATAATGTATCATAAACCCAATGTCTATATTTACTCCATGATTTAGTCCAGAATTGTCTTAAAGGCACCTTGCTGTTGGAAATGCAGCCATAGCTTATTTGGAATAAACCAAGTAACTGAATGTGTAAGGATCCCACTGTTATAAGTTTGTGGGGTCATGCCCTAAGTGCACCAGTCACCTGCAAAGCAGGTTGATTGTTCCTAGCACCTTACATGCAAGTAAAACAGAAAAGCATAACAGCTTTGCCATGCTAAAAATAAAACATCTTGAGGGATCTGACAAGTTCCATGCCAAGAATCTGTGATTTAATAAACTAACTTTCCCTTCCTTGTATTAATGCTCTGAGGGGAAGAAAGTACTGTAGTTCATTTTTCACATATCCAACATCACTGCCTGCCAAACATTTTTCTCCCTTTCATTCAACATTTTTTTTGTTTCGTGTTTTGATAACATCAGAAGGACAGCAAGGGACATTTGTAGGACTGTATTCCTGCAAAAAGTTTTCACAGATCTCCATCTAAATCACAGTAGGAACAAGGAATTAAACCTCACATTTGATTCACAAGAATGGCCTAGTTTACAACCATAATGTAGACTGAAGAATTTGTGACACAGTTAAGGAACTGAACGCACAGTATGAAAATACAGTTCTTTACCTCACACACTTTTTATATATTTTACTATGAACTAAATGCTCTTCTTAATGTAGCAAGTTTTACTAAGATAAGTTAGTATTTAAATTGTAATGTATCTGTGGTAGGGACCACTTAGCACAACAACAACTAATAATAAGTGGATTTAATGCTCTGAATGGAAGAATGAATTCATATATATATATATATATATATATATTCTCTATATTTATATAGAGAAAGGATTGTCCTGTGGGTTAAGGAACTGGAACCCAGATGATCTGGGCTCTAGTCTCAGGTCTAACCTTAAGCAAGTGATCTTAGCCTCAAAGAGGCATTTCACAGGTCGAAATCACTGACCCCACTGAAGTAAATGGGAGCCTTGCTACAGAATCTAGAAGAGATGGGATTTCACTTAGTGTGTGTAAATGCATGCAGGATTGGAGACTTAGGATAGGAACAGAACTCCAAAAAGCCTGAGCCTGACTTGATTCAATCTTTGCTGGCTCTACTGCTGGTCAGAGCTAACAGGGTGCTGCGCTGTATTCCCATGTACTGCTTTGGGCTGTGCTACATGGGCGCAGCTGGAGTGGCTGGTGTAACTGAGTCTCTAGCACGTGGCCAAGCCAGGCGAGAGCTGTGCCAGCTGCACCCACGTAGTCCAAAGCCAGGTGTGGGAACACAGTGCATCGCTGGCCTGGCCCACCCATGTGCCAGGGACTCGGGGAGGGGGAGAGGATGCAAGGAGAAGTGGAGAACAAAGGTTAGGCTTTTCTAACCATTGTCCACTCACCTCTCTGCTCTTAGACCAGGGGTTGATAATTATTTGGGCCAGGGGGCCACTCAGGGAGTTTTGGTGAGCTGTTGCAGCGGGGTGTGGGGGAGTGGTGCTGACCTGGCCTGCAACAGCTCACCAAAACCCAACCTCCTCCCCACCAGTGGCCCTCCTGCCCAAATAATTGCCACCGCTGCTCTAATTTGTGAGGGTCACAACACTGCATACATAAATCACTTATGAAAACAATGACCAACCCAAGGCTACTCTCCACGAGATAATCTCAATCAGCTGTGCAAGCGTGGAAAGTTCTGGGCATGCACAGAGAAAGCATTTCCAAATATGTTGTTTAGCCTTTATATAAGTTAAGATGCAGTTCTCACCATGTGAATTTTTTTGGACTGTTTTGTTGATAAGAATGGAAAAAAAAAATCTTTCAAGCTACATAAAATAAGTCACCCCATTAAGAATGAGCAGAGTAGCTCACAGAGAATAAAATGCAAATATGATATAGAGACTAATGAACAGTTTTTGAAGACACCCGTAAACTTTAAAATACTGTGAGGTCTTAGGTAGATGGATGGCACATGTACTGTCCTACAGAGTAGCTACTTATGCCCAAATGCACATGTAGATAGTGCCTGGGATGACTGGGACATGAGGATGCTCCAGTGCAGAGGTTACCTGCCAGCTAGCCCTGAATTGGAGCACCTTTGTGCCTCAACCAGCCCCTCCACAGCACATTGAGCTGAGGCAAAACAGCTCTTGGCAGTGCTTGGGTGAAGCAGCTCTGGGGGCCTCCCGGGACCCCCTGCAAGCTGGAGCTACTCCACCCTGGCTCAACATGCTGCGGTCCCAGGTTCATGAGTACACGTGGTGCCCAGGAGCAATAAACTCCAATGAGACCTGCATTGGAGTTTATTGCTATGTGCTAATTCCACATGTAGATGCACTCAGATAAAACTTCACTCTTATCAGTTTATATTTTACAATAATATGCATTAAAATTAGAAAGCATCAGCATTTTTAACATGTAGGAACTCATTCTGTCCTCATGTTTCCACTTTCCAAAACCCACTTTTTTCTTGTCCCCTTGATTAATACAGAAACCTTAATATAATAATATATGGATTCCCTTAACTATAATTAACAGAAGGGTGGTTCTGATTCATGAGGGTATAATTATAGTATTTTCCAGGAAAACTTAAAATAAAAAGAAAGAGGAGGAGAGAATCGAGCAAAAGTAAACAGAAATGAAACTAAATAGCATGTGTGTGTGTATTTATGTGTATATGCATATATACACATATATACATATACATACATACATACATACACACATACATACGTGTGTGTGTGTGTGTGTGTGTGTAT
>NW_017728931.1:129306118-129355782 GCF_001723895.1 Crocodylus porosus
TCTAAAGTCCAGTTCAGTGTCAGTTTAAAGGTATTTTACTGAACATCCCAATTTTATTTCTGGAAAAGATTAAAGCTGTTAGAATAATAGAAATAGTTAGACCAAAAAGCAAACTGCCAAAGGCACATGGTGTTCCTGAGTGGTGCAGAATGGAGAAACATGTCAAAATCATTTATTTTTGAGTTCCTTGTAAACAAGCCAAATCACAATGCAGGATTACTTCAAGTTTGCCCACAATAAAAGTTGCCCATAACTTTCCCATTTAGCTGTAAGGGAAGCTTCATTAAGGCTACACACGCAATGCATTGCAACACCTCAGAGTAGTAAACTGGGAAGTGTGACCCATAAGTATTAAAATTAGAACTGTGCAAACCATTATTTTTCTAGTTTGGTAACTTAACTTTATAGCCCACTGGGCTATAAAGAACCTTGGGGAAACTATCACTGTTGACCTCTCCTATTGACAATGTAACTTTAGTTAACTAATTATACATTGGACTAGAGCTAGACAATGACTACTGCCAAGGTGGATTGGATACCCATCCTCCTGAAAGATGAGTAGGGACCTACCAAATGCATGATTTCACGGAAATCATGTATTTGGAAGTCTCCTATGGAAAAGCACGGGGAACCAGCTATGTTAAAAAAGCTGGCAAAGAGCCAGCAAAAGCTGTTTCCTAGAAGAGTGGTGGGAGCAAAGGTGGGAAAGAAAAGGCAGACTGTCTGTCTTCTGAATGTGGGGGCTGGGGGTGGATAACGAGATGTAGGAAAAGTTCTCATCTCCAGAAGGGGAAGGGAGAGCAGTGAGAAGTCCAAGGGAGAGGGAGAGAGGAAGAAGCTCAAAGCTCCAGCTTGGGTGTGTGTGTGGGGGGGTCTGCACTGGTCACTTGTGCCAGAGCAACCTGCTCTGCACCCCAACTGGGTGTTACTTTGAACTCCCTGCCTCCAGTTCCAGGATCTGGAGCAAGACCCCTGTATGCCTGCTGGGAGTGGTATGGCACAGGAGAGGAAGGAGGAGCTGCTGCTGGAGGTGGGGGACACAAGGCAGCAGCCAGGTGCCTGCAGATACCCTGGGACCAGCTCATTGGAAGCTGTTCCTACTTTTGCCCTGGCACACAGGACTCTGGCTTCCACTCTTGGGAAAGTGGCCAGGAGCTGAAGCTGGATCCCCAGCATGGTGGCAGGAGCCACCTGGCTGAAGCTGCTCGCCCACTCGCCTATACAGAACAATGTGGAACAGCATAGGGTGGTGAAGCAGGAGCAGAAGCAGCTTCCACTGGGCTGTTCCCATGGCAGCTCCAGCTAGCCAGGTGCTACTTTAAATCCTCTACGTCCAGCAGCAGCTCCTTTCACCCTAGCACCATGCTGCACCACTCTCAGCAGGCACACGAGTGTCCAGCTCCAGATTGTGGAACTGGAGGTGGGGGGCACAGAGCAGCACCTGGCCAGGCTGTGGGCCTCCCGTGCGAGCAAGAGGGGCTCAGCACCATGCAGAATGCTGGGTCTCTGGCTCCAGATCCAGCAGCCAGGAGCTGAAGCCAGAGTCTCATGCACTGGGGTAGGAGCCACTGGTTTAAACTGCTCACCCGGGATGGTGCAATGCAGTGCAGCACAGCACAGCAGGGACAAGAATAAAAGCAGGAACCACCACTGGAGTAGGGAGGATAAAGCAACACCCAGCTGCAGCCACACAAGGAACAGCCCCAACAGAAGCTGTGCATTGGCTGGGGCCCAGGCCAGCGGGCGCTGGTAGGAGCCCAGTGCTGGCTGCCTCACTGCAAGCCTGTGCAAAACACTTGGCAGGCTGGTGTAAGTCACCTGGAAGGCTGAATCCATATTTTGCTCACCTCTTAGCTTGGGCTTTCAATTAATGCCTGGGAGGGGTGAGACTTGAAGCACCCATCAGCCAATCAGAGACATGGGGGGGGGGGTCCACTTTGATCCACCTTCAAAATGGTGGTGCCAGCTGCAATATGGGGCCCAGGTCATGTTACAGCCATGCAACAGGCTTCTGGGGGATGTGAATTTGGTAGTTCCCTAAAAATTCAAGTTTATGCTCTAACCTAGGCAAGGAAGAGATCTGAACTTCCAGCTTCTACATCTCACATGACTGTCTATAGTGTATATGTGGCAGGGAAGACCTTCACATGACTTCTCCCTCCCTTTTGTAAATGGTATAAATCAAACCAAATTTGAATTGCTTCAGTTGGGAAATGGCAAAACATCTCATTTTATAACAGTCAATTTTATTTTTTAGCTAAAAAAATTGAAGACATTTAACCAATTTGCAAATAGTTCAGCTACCCTGAAACTGATTTTTTCAGCAAAGAAATTATCCAAGGAAAAGGTTTTACTCAAATCTAGTTAAAATTTCAAAAGAGGTAACACATGCTATGGTCCCAATTATGATGTAAGTCAGGAAAATATCCAAAGAAGCCAGTGCACAACCAGTGAAGTCCCTATAAAAACAAGTGTGGATAGATAAAGAGTGAAGGACCCAAGACTAACAAAAATCAAGTAATGGCAGTGAGCCCATACATCTCCTCAGTTCCACAGTTAAAGGGATCCAAAATGGCTCCAACTTTGGTTTTGGAAACTATGCCTTTTGGGGCTAGGGGCTGTAAAGCTCTTGTTGTTATACACAGCCATTTGGAACCAGACATAAAATAAAGAAGATTTCTTCCAAATATTATCATTTCTGAGGACCAGATTCAAATTGGTTCCCTAGACAGCTAAATCAGGTTGAAGTAGTATTAAGGGAGGTAATTCCCAAGGAGCAATTCAAATTAGCCCTGTGCCAGCATCCACAAAATATATTTGCTGCATCAAATTCAGATGCACCTCATTTGAGGCTGCAAATTTCCCTAAGGTATCTACATCTAAGCTTATGCACATGCTCAGAAGCTATCCAGATGAAGCAGCTAGGCACCCATCTGCCAAGTAAGCTCCATTTTAATTCATGGAAGTGCTGAGAGGTGTTTAACCTCCACCTAAGTCCTCAGAGGCTATTAGGCTTGTTCAGGGTATGCCTAGTATTCACTGACGACAGTGAATTCAGTTGATGGTATGGTGGCACTGCTAGTATTCATATTTTGCCTAACAATGTAATGGATAGAGCACTTATCCAGGAAATGGGAGAGCTGGGTTAAAGGCACTCTTAAACTTGAAGGACCTAGAAACCACTTCTCTTAACTCCTAGGAAAGTCCCCTAGATAAGAAGCAAGGAGGAGAGCAAGAAATAAGGAGTATACCTCTGTAGCCTAATAAAGCACTCTGCAAAGGGACAGAAGACCTAAGTTAAGGTTCCTGGTCCCAGGTTATGGAAAATGAATAGAGTCCTGACAGCCACAAGCAGTCTCATGATTCTTCCCCTCTAAGGGGCAGATTAAAGAGGAATGCTTCCCTTTGTTTGCTTAGAAGGAAGTAGTTAGCAGTAATAGTCTAAAGCCAGGGGAAGATAGGGCAGGGTGTCACCTTACATACTAAGTCATTCAGAGGGAAATAATTTTTCTAAGGACAGCCTAATTTGTCAGGCTATCAGTTACAAAGGCTTATGCCTCTCTGAACTGTTGGTCTCCAGGATGCCACCATGCCCTATCCTCTGTCATGTTTGCTTGAATAAAAAAAGATGGAGCAGCTGAAAGCTAAACCAAAAATGTGGATGACACATACCCAAACTTTTAAAGGGCATGTCATCCTGGCTAAGTACAGACATTCAAAATGCTTGAGGCCGAATTGATTCAGTCTTTGCAGGTTAGTCTAAAATGCAGAGATTAAATTTAAACAAAAGTAAACAGACATTCACTATTGATTCAGGAAATGCTGCCACATGCCTGCAGTGGCTCAGGCCAGAAGCTAAAGAGCACTAGAGCACATATGTCTGGCACACAGCCAGTATACGTTGTGTGTTTGTTTCCTCTTCCTGCTAATTCCAAGATATCTGGAATTTGTAGTTCACAATCACAGCAGCAAGACTCTGCAGGGTTGCTTATCACTTTGTCTTTCTCTTTCCAGGTGCCTCTGGGATTTGTAGTTGACAGTTGTAGCCAGCAGTAAGTCTGAGTGGGGAAAAGGATGTTTAACCCCCCTCTCTTGTCCCAGATCCCAGCTGGGGCTTGTTTGGGGGAGCAGTGTCCTGCTCCCCATAAAATGGGCTGCATCCCCATCCAGGCTTGCCCCCCCGTCCTCCTTGTCAGCCAGCCCTCTCTTCTCCAGCTAGGGAAGCAAAGGGGTGGGGCCAGCCCTGCCCTCTGGAGCAGACAGCATGGTTCAGCCAAGGGCTGCAAAACGCTGCAATGCTGGGAGACTGTGGTTTAACTTGAATCAGGAAGGGGATTTTCCTTGCTGGTAAGTGGAGGGAGGGGGCAGTGGGGGAGATTGAGGCCCCCACACCCCTGTGGTAAGGAAGGGAGTGGGACCAGAGCAGAGACAGGTGGTGAATAGGGCCTAGGGCCAGAGCAGGTCGAGCAGAGGTGTGGCAGGTGGGGGGGTGTTTGGGCAGAGGCAGGCTGTGAGCTGGGGCTCTGTGCCCTGCTGCCTTGCCCTGGAAGCTCAACCTGAGTGTGCCTCCCACCCCAAGGAGGGGATGTGCCATGTGACCAGCGCACCCCACGTAGCCTACCCTGTGATTTTGAAATGATCTCTATACTTAATAGTAGGGGTATGATAAATGCGCCATATTCAATTCAGATTCAGCCTGAACCGGGGACAGTGATTCGATTTGTTGATTCAGATCACTGTCCCTGATTCAACTGGGCCAAATCTGAATCTGAATATTTGATGCTGATTTAGTGACTCAGCAATTCAGCCATACACACAGCTTTAAACATTTTTCTACATACCTCATGGTACCAGGTGCAGCTCATGAACATTACGATGATGGGACAGATGAAGCATCCCACAGGAGTATGGGAAGCCTCCCTGTGTGCTCAGTGGTGATCCCGGAAGTGGACTGGAAATACTTCCGGTCCACTTCTGAGTCTGCTGCTGAGTGCACTGCCCCCACTCCATGGCCCCCCAGCTCAGCGATCAGCCATGGGGGGACCATGAGTGCCCCCCCAGACCCAAGAGGCACCAGTTGCTGAGCCTGGAGGGCATAGCGCACTCTCCACCAACCTGGAAGTGGACTGGAAGTGTTTCTGGTCCACTTCTGGGTCTGCTGCCAAGTATGCTGAAGACCCCCCATGCTCCTGTGGGATGCTCCTTCCAACCCAGCATCTCAGCATTCATGAGCCGCCTGGTACCATGAGATATGTAGAAAAAAACATTTAAGTTGTGTCTATGTCCAAATCATCAAATCTTTCCAAATCTCTCTGAATCAATTTGGAGGGTTCTGATTCAATTTGGAGAGATTAAAAGGTCTCCTGATTGGATTCAGATTTGGAGACTGGCCACCGAATTGGGTCAAACCTCCGCCAAATCAAATCAGGGACTGAAGCTTCACACAACCCTACTTAACAGTGTTTAGTTAATTCAAAAAGCTAATTATGAACCTAATGCAGAAATGTGATAAAAACTAAACTCCATGTAAAAATGAGATATAGAAAAACCCTCGCTATTCAGGGGTTCTGCATTCACAGTTTAAATGTTCATGAATGGCAAACCCACATTTTAAATATACTTTATCCACTTACAGGAGCTCTGTGCTTGCTGTTGCCAGGCTCCTGCTGCTGTTGCTGCACTCCCCCCATAGCCACTGTTGCCGTCCCCCCCGCCAAGCTACTGGGGGCACTGCATTCATAAATGTAGACTGTGTTCATGAATGCAGTACCTTGTTTGTGGATTTTGCCATTTGTGTATCCCCCGCAAATGGTGAGGGTCCATGTATGTGACAGAAGGTTTCAAAACATAAAGGACAACAAGAAAATAAAAACCACAAAGGATTTTCTGCATGGCCAATATGGGGATGTGGGTAGTCAACCTCTGACAAAAACCAAATCAGATTGGGATCTGGAATGACATGCTTTGAAAAGAATCCTGAAAGGCCCAGAATTAACACTTGCTAATGCAATTACATTTACAGTCACCACATCAAGAGTGAAGTTTATTGTGGGTGACAGTGCTATGACAAGATAGACAATCCAAAATACTATGTAAAGAGAGACCTGAGGCAGAAAGGCATGCAGAATTCACGTGGCAAAGAACGCACAGCACATGAAGCCATGCACACAGCAGCCAAAGCAAGCCAAGACAATACAGTACATCACATATGGGAAAAGTTTTAAAAAAATACAATAGATTAAATTACTTTGCAAGAATTTACAAGCTCTGGTGAACTTCACAGGCTGCAAAGGTTATTCTGAAAATTGGAATGTAGTAATGACCAGACCGTATCCCTTCTTATTGTAGTTCAGCTCCATCGTGCACCAGTGGAACCAACAGGAACATCTAGGTTAGCTCTGCAATCACCAGGAAGCATTCTATACAAGTGGTAACACCTAGAAAAGACTCCCGCTGTTTTGCAATCCCTTTGCTCAAATTTTTGTAGTCCATCCAAGATTACTTCAAATCCAAGATGTCTTCAAATTTAAGATGACCCCTCAACAATTAGATTCCATACATTTAAATACTAACTTATCTTAGTAAAACTTGCTACATTAAGAAGAGCATTTAGTTCATAGTAAAATATATAAAAAGTGTGTGAGGTAAAGAACTGTAATTTCATACTGTGCGTTCAGTTCCTTAACTGTGTCACAAATTCTTCAGTCTACATTATGGTTGTAAACTAGGCCATTCTTGTGAATCAAATATGAGGTTTAATTCCTTGTTCCTACTGTGATTTAGATGGAGACCTGTGAAAACTTGTTGCAGGAATACAGTCCGACAAATATCCCTTGCTGTTACAATTTTCCATATAAAGAATCTAATTATAGAGGGTTGTCTTAAATGCCCCCGTTCCCCTCACCTGTGGCAAGGAAAGTAGTGGCATGGAGTGAAGAGCCAGACACCAGCACCTTGCTTCCATGCCTGTGCCTATCCCCTCACCACTGGTCTGCCCTGCCATTTTCCCCACTCCTGGTGCCTACACCCCCTAGCCTTCCCCCTCCCCTCTTCTTCCCCCTCCCCTGCAGTGCTGGTGACTTCCTGCTTGCTGCCTGTCTCCAGTGCCTGCCCTTTCATGCCTATGCCTGCCTTAACCTTTGGCTTGAACTCCAGCTCCAGAACAGACAGTGGCAATGGCCCCATCCCCAGCCCAGTCTAGGCAGGTAGAAACAACAGTGGGAGCTCTGGGTCAAGGACAGCTGGGGCTGCAGCTGAAGCCAAAGTCAGTGGCCAAAGTAAGTGGCTGGGGGGGCAGGAGGTGGGGAGGGCAGGTTGCATGGTCTTCCTCATGTTTACTCCACCTCTACCTCAGGCCTTGTGTACCTCTGTTCCCCACTACAGGTCCTCCCATGCACCCCCGACCCCACTGTGTACCTCTGTTCCCCACTACATGTCCTCCCATGCACCCCCAACCCCACTGCACAGTCACCCCCATGATCCCTCTGCCCTTACAGAACAGGCCACCCCAGCCTGGGCCAAGAGACAGCTCAGCTTTGGCTTTGGACCAGAGCCAAAGCTGTAGTTGAGCCAGCACCTCTCCTGGGCTAGTACTCAAATCTAAGATGAAGCTCCCCGACCCTCCCTGGAAATTGGGGGAAAAAAGCCTTGCCTTATATTTGAGTAAATCCAGTTTATTAGAACAAGAAGATTTTCATGGAGATTTTGTATATCTGAAGGGGTTCTGAAGAGTTGGTGGATTAGTCACTTCAGAGAAGAGAGTGGAGCAAAGGAAGAAAAATGATGCTATTTATTAGTAGGGACAATTTACTAAAGCCTAATGCACCTCTAGCTTGTAAAATCAAATGACCAGTGCAGCACAAAAAACTCAGAAGTCATTTTAACTTTTTGCCAATTCTTTCAGGTGTGTAACCATTCGTGGTAAATTGTGCTAGGACAAAAGGCACACTGGGGAGACATTAAAAGTTGCAAGTATCAGTTAAACTCTCCAAAAGTTGTAATTGGAATTATAACCTTATTAGCCATCCCGCTGCCTCCCCATGTATGTGTGCACATTGGTGTGTGTGCGCACGCATGCACATATGTGTGCATGTGTGCGTACACATGTGCATGTGTGCGTACACATGTGCACATGCATGACCTGGAGATGGGTTCAGGGGGAAGAGCACAGTGCAGCTTCACTAGTAGGCTTCAACTTTTGAAACAGCACTGTGGGTGTGTGGAGGCAGGACATGCTGATCCTCCTTAGTGCTGAAGCCTGCCACCACAGCAATATAGGCAAGTCCCAAAGAGTGTTGTTTCCTGCAGGCAAGATTTATGTTTCCATAGAGACTCCTTTTATGCCAGGGGAGCAAATCTGAAAAATACTGCACACCACAGTCCTTAACCCAGAACTAATGGAGATTACCTGAAAGTTCATAGGCAATTTCCAGGCTGAAATGCAAAATAAGGTTTTGTTTTCTTTTTTCTTTTTTTGAATTTATTTTTATCCATTAGTGCTAAAGCAGTGAGCACAGTGTTTGCATGACCCTTGAAAGGCATCTAATTTCACAGGATTTTAATGAATTCTTAACTATGATGACCGTATTTCTGAATAGAACATACAGAACATGCAATACTCCGCCTTCCAGACACCTACTGTGTTAAAACTAAAAGGCGATATTTTCTGTGTTGTACTAGTATTGATTTAGGGAAATCACTTCTCAATCTAGCCTTTCCAGGTTACTACCGCCTTTCATGTGGCTATAAGACAAGTTTGAAATATGGGATGTTTTCATTTTTTACATGTTAAATTCATGTTATCTATATTCAGAAATACATTTTAAGTTCTTCTGCCCTGTGGTTCATATTTACCAGAGACTACTTTAAAGGAAACGACTGCTCCATGTTATACATGAAAGACCACTTACATTTTTGCTTTACAAGCTATTGACTTTTGATTTAACGTAATTTTAAAGTAATCAATAACTCATTACCATTAGACCTGCACCTTGAATTATCTACTGTTCTACTAGGTGCTGTAATTTACTGTTACTGGTATCGTTACAGGCCAAACCCTGGTTTCACTTACTCTGCTGCAAACCCAAAATCTGATCCCATTGTTGCAGTGTTCTCAGATACACTGCTGTAAATCTGGAGGGACAGTACAGGCACCAGATTTACAGTAGTCTCATGGAGTGTCAACAGAGGAAGAGCAGAACTTAGCTGTTAGAATATTCAGAGCATTTAATGACCCATCATGTTATAAACGAAACAAAGACCCTGCACCTACTTCTGTTGTAACACATCAATACATTTAATGGAATACTTTTATGCATGGTGATTGTTACCATTAGAAAAACTAGGCACCAGCCCATGGTGTTTTTTCTCTGTTCTCTATCATTTCCTCTTGGGTAGATTGCACATTCCCCGCCCCCCAAATCGCATGTTATAAAACTCAACCCACAATAGTGCAGAATTGGGAAGTACTTGCATAAGTATCTTAATTTAAAAACATTGTCACATTAAATCTTAATTATTAAAGCCATTTAATTCTAGGAGTTAGCAAAGGTCCTGGAGGATTTTCAACTGCTGCTAAAATTGATGGTGACTGTGAGAGATGACAAACTCTCCCTCCTAATGGTTAAACCAGGTAACTGACTGGTGCCAGAACCTATCGAGTGGCACTAATACCCATTCAAGAAGTTTAGAAATCTCCCCTTCCCCCCTTACTAAGAAGAGCCAGGAGGAACAGGTTAAGTTACAAGGAAGTCTTATGATGAGAGAACTCCAATAGCAACCTTATATCTACTTAATAGTTGAGCATAATGATTAACTTCAGAACTCAACAAATTTAAAGTGCCACTCTGTGACGAGATCAGAGAAAATATTTTCTGTATTAGATCTTAGAATTATATTATAACAGATTCATCTGCAAAATATTAGCCTTTAACAAAAAGACACTTTTGTTTTAAGGAAGTGAGTAGAAAAATACTAATACTTTGTTCCAATAGCAATAGCAATGCACTTGTTTTAAGTGATAAGTTCATACTATTCTCCCCACTCAAAGTAGTATGGTTTGCAGAACCAAGCTTTGAGGTAAGAATCAAACCATTGCAACATCTTCTCAACAATGTGGAAAACTATTAGAACTGGATGTATGTTCATGATGGCCATTTATGAAGATCTTCCATGTTTCAATGCCAATTTTGCAAAATGTCATGCAAAGATGAAATATTACAAGCATGGCACTGGGGGGGGGAAGGGGAGAGATAATTCCAAAATACATTTCAAACACCTTAAAAAGTGGGATGCATTTATAGACATAAGAACATATTCAGGCTTTTCCACTGTGTTTAGGATCTTAAATGTACCCACGTGGACTAACCCTTACATGAGTTTTAACTGAGTCAGTAGCATCTGAACGTAAGCATGGACATTAAGCTACATGGACTGCAAACACTTTGGAGGATAGCATTAGAATCTTAACAGATCTTGATAAATTAGAGAACTGAGCAATAGAAAAGAGAATATGATACCTAAAGAAAAGTGCACAAATGCAAAATGGGGATTAAACAGCCAAGCAATACAACTACCAAGAAGAATCTGGGGTTAGAAAGGATTACAAATGCAATGTGAGTCTACAGTATAATACAATCACCCATGATGATGATGATGATGATGATGATAACAATAACAACAACAATGGCAAAGACAATTTTGGTCTACATTAACAGAAAAAAAATGTATGCAAAACATGGGAGATGGTAGGAGGCACATCTAAACATGCCCTTATGGCACTGTTACTACTGTGCCATCATTTAGTACTTCCTTTCGAAAGTAATACTGTGCTGGTGGCACACAGATATTTTTAGCTGCTATGTTGCTGTAGCAATGTGCTATACCGAGGGAGCACATTGCTGTGGTGACGCAGTGGCAGCATCATGGTTTTGGCACGTGGATGCTATGTCACTGTAGCATGTGTAGACACACCCAGTACCACTCTACTTGGCACTGGTTAGGTCTCAGATGGAGTATGAGGTACAGTTCTGGGCTCTACATTTTAGGAAGCATGTAAAGAAACTGAAAAGAATCCAGACATAACTGACAAAGATGACTGAGAGGCTGGATTACATACTGTTTAAGGAAAGACAGAGAGAACTGAGTATGTTTAGTCTAGAGAAAAGGGCTAAATACAGACAGTCAAAAAGCCTGAGACGAAATCCATTCAATCACTACATGTTCATCTAAACTGCATAGATTAAACTGACAAAAAAAAGTGAACAGACATTCACATTTGATTCTGGAAATGCAACTAAATATGCAGTGGTCCAGGCCACAAGCCAGGGGGTGCGGGAGTGGGGAACAACACACACACACACTAGAGCATGCCTCCCTGCTGAGCTGAAGCAGACAGCTTGGGACAAGGCTAACTCACCCACCCTGTGGGGTGGGGTTTGCAGGAGAGGTGAAAAGCATCCTGGGAGGGCATGACTGTGAAAGCATGACTGTGAGTTAACTGGAATCTAGAGGGGACAGAAGTTCAATAAAGTGACTTAACCTAAATCGGTGAACTCTGATACTACATCCATTCAGATTGATCTTAAACCAGTTTTGGCCATTTTAACATTGGTTTATGTGCACTGAACTTCTGTTGTGTTTTGTTGTGTTATAGATTTGAACCAGTTTCCAATTACTTATACTGGTTGATTTGTAATTTTTGTCCCTAGTCAAGGAGATTGAGGTGGGAACATGAAAAAAGTTTTCAACACTTTGAAAAGCTACCATGAAGAAAAGGTAGAACAGCTTTAGATCTAATTTTAAATCTGCTTGGCAGTTTAAGTATCAGGACATTTTTTCTAAGAATCAGAGGACGTTGAAACAAGCTACCTAGGGAAGATGTGGATTCTCCTTCACTGGAGGATTTAAGATGATGTTGGATAGGCATCTGTCTGGGATGGGTTAGAATAACACATTCTGCATTTGTACAGATGGCCCTTGACAGCCCTTCCAGTCCCGTGACAAAGGGAAAATGACAAAGGTATAAACATTTACACATTCTAAGTGGTCTCATTAGAAAGCAGGACTACTGTAACTACACAAAGGCAAGCATGTGCATAAATCTTTGCAAACACATGCTCCTAAATTAATTTATATTTGAAAAGAGCTTCATTTCATATGCAATCACCACCTCTCCTTTTTTACAAAATTTTCTGAGACCCAATTTTTTCAACCACCAGGGTTTATTATATTATAAATAGATCTAATTAGTCTTAAAAAACCCTCTAAAAATAATTATTCCATTTTTTTAAAACCGTGCCTTTGACTCACTGAATTCATATCTCTCCTGTCAATTGCAGCTTGCTCTTTTTAGATCTTTCATTACAGTTTTAGGCATAAAGTCATTCAATGTATCACCATGTAGATGATGATTAATTCTCACATTTAATCTGTTCCTTCATTGGCATAAGCACTTTTAGAAATGTTGGATATTGAAGCAACAACATTCTTAGATGGTAGCATTTTTTTCTAACCTTTTCTGCTGTGGAATATTTCAGAACAATCATATGAAGATTATTATATATTGCTTATATTCTTTTTGACACAACACATATACATACAGACACATATGTGTGTATTTGTGTGTGTGCATGTGTGTGTATACATTGTGTCAAAGAGAACATAAGTAGTATGCAACACGGGCTATTATACATACATACAAGCATTATGCATTAAATATATACAGTATATAATGCATAATGCCTATGTGTGTGTATGCATGTATGTATGTACATGAACATGCAAAAAGATATATTTGAATATTTACCTATATTTGCTTATCCATACACCTAAAAGACAGCTTTAATTCACAACCTCTAAGTTACTATATTTCTCAAATAGTCTAGTCTACACTAAATATGATTCTCGTGGTCAGTGACACATTCCCTTGTATAGTGATGAACTTTAAAGCAGGCCAGATAAATCAAAAAGTAGACCTGCTTCCAGGGCTACCTGAAAGCACCAGGAAGGAGTTTCAGGAAATAATTTTAATATAATTCCATTACTCAATCTACATAGCAGCACTGGCTGCCCACTACCCAGTATGGCAGCTGGATCCCTATGCTGAAGCATTAGGCATACTGCAATAGTTTTCAGGTTTTCTCCTGAAAATCATTCCATTTAAATCTGTTGTTAATGTTGTTTATTATTTATTAAAAAGACAATAACCTTGAATTCTAGATATAACCTACAAGTAATTGCTTGTAACTCACTCATTTCCTAGTTCCCTTCTTAATTTCTGTAGCTTTGAAATTGTTTTGATTTTTACATCCATCCAGTTGCTATTTGAAAGACCTTCAAACACTGATTCTGTACAAAAGGCACTAAGTAAACAATAAAAACCAGAATTTTCTACATTTGTTCAGTTACAGCAATATTACCATTTCCAGTAAAACCTATTAGATAAAAAAATATTCCATCAAAAATGTAATTTCTAAAATAACAGAGTCCATTTCAGTACCAATAATGTGTTCAGTCTAGCACAAGTACAAAATGAAAGTGGCCCCTTCTTTAAAAAACTTACAGGCTAAGAAAGACTTTGATGTTCTCCAACCCTGCATCTATTTTTATATATACAGGCTACATATTAACGTTTATAAGCACATCCTCTGTAGGATCAGGCCCTAATAGCACAATCTCGCTAATGGTATAGAAGATTATGTCTACTACTTAGCATACTCTGTGGGGAAGAAGTGAATCATCATGAATAGATGAAGGATAGTGGCCAGTTGAGCTGAAAGATAGCAATTTTTCTAGGAATAAGGGAAATAATGAAAATGACAGAGATAAGACTGGGAGAATTATAGCCCAGATTCCCAGTTCATTTGCCATGCATGTTCCTGAGCACAGTAAAAACTAAGAAGCCCTAACTATGCTATTCCCTGGATTCCCAACCTTAAAGGTGGACTTCACAGCTTCACAAAAAGCACCACTTTTTTATGTGCTTTTGCAGATTTTACCTTCTGATGTCATGATGTGAAGAACAGAGAAAGAAAAAGGATTTGCTAATGTTCTTATTTGCCATGCAATGATCTATCTGGTACTGTAGACATTGGTGTAAAAATGTAATCACAATAACAAAAACAGAAAATTGGGTTAAATTTTCTGCTGATAAAAACTGTCATACTTCCCTTTACACTAGCAGAGAATTTGGCTTATACTCTCACAAAGTAATAAATACACTTTTATGATACGATAAAAGTAGCATGGAACTTTGTTATTTTTAATTGTAGTTTTATTGTCATTGATCCATCTCAGAATAGGTTTTCTTTTTTGGCCTCAAAGTTAAAATAATAAATGTTTCATGGGATATTAAATAATCAAAGTCAAATCAATTTTTGACTCCCCCTTCCCCATTTTCAATTTAAAGAAATAACGATTGCAATATCTGCTAGCAAGAACTTCAGTTAATGTAAGACATTGTACCGACAATAATCTTGTTAGTAACTAAGAGAAAAAAACATCTGGGTGCAGGGTAGGAAATCTTTTAAAAAATCCCACCAACTTTAAGATTAGTAAATATAATTAGCATGCTATTACCATTCAAAATCTTTAGAGAACATGTACCATTTGATAACAGTAATAGAGTTAAAGGGGAAGAGGCAATAACTATAGACTCCAGGTATGGACAGATGTGTGTGGAGGTTAGATCAAGTTTAAAATGACTGCTTAATCTAAGGTAAATTGGGATGGGGGGGCTAGTGGAGGGGCTTGAGCAGATCAGTGTGGCAAGCAAAGTCAGTGGGGGGTGTGGGGAGGATTAAAGGGGCTACCAGGGCATGTGAAGGGTTGTAGGGTTGAGGTGGGGCAGCAGGGTCCACAGGGGGAGTTGGGGGTATGGGTGGGGCAAGCAGGGTCTGAGGGGGGAGGGCTGGTGGGATACAGGAGAGTTTGGCAGGATCAGTGGGAAAAATGGGACTCATGGGGGTGGGGGCTTGGGGAACCAGGAGAGCTAGGAAGGCCTGTGGGAGGATTCCTGGGGTCCACAGGGGTTCCCAGGACCTATTTTTAGCCCTTCAAGTCCCTCCACCCCAACTTACTTCCTCAACTCCAAGCACTGGTGAACACCAGTAAAACTGGATCCAGGAGTGGCTTGTAGGATGAGGGGTTTGATAGGGTTGGCAGGGGCTGGCTGGTCTTCAGGGAGGAGGTTGTCCACCTGGAGGTGGGGGTAGAGTCCAGGGGGCTAAAAATAGCCCAGTGCTGGGGAGATGTAGGAAAAGCACAGCCCCAGCACTAGGGCCAGAGTCTGGGCTTTTGCAGCCCTGGGGCTGTGCTGGGAACCATAAAGAAATTCAGTTAGATCATTAGATCGGTCCTGCCAGGCCCAATCTACATTATACTGTCTCAGAACTACACTTCATTTAGATCAGGTCATTTTTAGACTGATCTAACCTTCCTGAACTTCTGTAGAGTTTGCATTTAGATTGACTAGGGATCTAAGTATAAGGTCTGCACGTAGACAAAGTAAGTTTGATCAGGTGAACATTTTTAATGCAATCTAACCTCCCTGAATGTCTGTACCTAGCCAAAGTCAAACAAAGATCAAGAAAAAAAGGAAAACACTGTATCCCCTTAGCTCCTTCTTTCCATGTCTTGTCTCAATCCTCCAGATACATACACATGGCTCTTTAATCGTATAAGTTATCCTGTTGACTTCAATGGGACTAGCCAAGTGAGTAAATTTAGCAAGTCAACATTTACAGGATTGCATCTTACACAGAAAGCCTTTTGACAAAAAAAATGCCTTCTCTACATATCAAAGCATTGGAAAGACTGACTTCAACAGATTTAAGATTAAGCTAAATCAGGGGTGTCACACTTAACTTGTGCTCTGGGCTAGATCAGGACCACAGGGCTCCTTGCGGGTTGTATTCATACCAGGGCATAAGGAAGCGGTGGCAGCAGAGGCAGCTCCATCTCAGATCCCAGGATGTACAGTGGTGGCTCTGTTCCCAGAGCTGGAGTAGTCATTGCTACATGCCCTGTACTGTGCCAGCAGCAGCTCTAGCTCCAGCTCTGGCTCCAGAACAGGACATATGGTGGGTGCCAGCAGCTGGAGAGGTAGGGCCATAGCTATGGAAGTTGGGCTGCAGCAGAGGAAACAGCTGACATGGCTGGAAGTCAACAAGGGCTGTTCTGGCTCTTGCTCACCCTCCTGCCACCAACTGCCATGCTCACTGGGACCAAGGGGCTTAGATTCTGAGGCCAATCCTCCTTCAACCATGCCCCCTAATTTCTAGTGGCCTACTCTGCAGGCTGGATCCAACCTGTTTGATACCCCCTGTTGTATACCAATAGCAAAACTTTTACTGTTCTCAACAGATGCAAGGCCTAGGCTTTTATAAGTGAAAGTACCTCTGACCTAACAAGGTACTGGGGCTTCCCTCCATTCTTTGGAAATAGAAGAGTAAGTTCATCAAACCTTTTTGGAAGTTGTCATTTTGATCACTACAAGCTGCCTGTAAGACCCTGCATCTGACCAGAGAAAACTGAATCAATGCAACAAATCAGCTCTGACAACGGTCTGAATTTGAAAACTTTTCTAAGAGATAAATAGTCATGGAAAAGAAACATAAAATGGCCTGTAAAATAAAATTAGAATTTTCTCAGAAAAGGTTATGTCCGCCTGACATGCTCACTCCTGAATGCTTCAGCGGTGTAGTTGCTTATGAAGAGGAAGGTATCTAAGAAGACTCAGTCTGAATTTGCTGACATGCTCCAAAATTAATAAATAAAATCTGCTTAGAAATATAAACCTTTAAGAAATGGCCTAGTGTAGGGAGCACACATTATGTGCTACCGTATACTTCGGCTCTTGCTGGTGGCTTTTTTCCCCTACGCAGTAGTTCCATTTTCGTAATACGTTTTTGAAGGGTTGATTCTTAGAGATGCCAAGAATCCACAAGTCCTGCAGAAGGAACAAAAGGAGTCATCCTTTGATCTCATAAAACTGTCCAGTCAGGTATTTTCTTAGGTGCCTTTTTTCACCTTTGATTTTCTATAGCATAGATCTTTGCTTGTCATTCTCTGTGATCCCTGGCCCCTGTATTGTGATCATGCTTGTTTTTTTCTCAATCTTTTTATGTTTGCTTGGTTAATTTCTGCACTTTCCTACCTTTATACAAGTTACTTTTCTTCCTGGCCTTTATTATTACAACTGCTACTTCTACTATTACTAATTGTTATTATTACTAAGTATTGCCTGCTTGCCTTAGAGTTATCTGTTCAGATTTTCCCTTGAACACAGAACATTGGAGGCTACTTTTCCTGCTTCTACTTTTCACACTGGTTTCACTCTATTAACGTTAGTGGAAATAGTTTTCATTCACAGCAGCATTAGTGAGAACACAGCCACAGGTGTAAACAATTGATGTATTAATTGACCCTGCTTGAAGCTGTTTTGCTTAAATATTCATTGGGCCAGATAGAACACAACTTTATAGTGTGCTGGTTCAGATTCTCACTGGGAGAGCTGGACATCTGCTCCAATTAATTATTGAAGCATTTTACGCAAAATGTAAAAGCTTCAATAGGAAAGCTAAAGACACACCCCTAGATCTCCCGTCAGATATAAAAACCTATAACCTGGCAGTTAGTTCATACTCCTGGAATGCAAGAGATGTTAGTTCAAATCTCTGAATTAGCCAGAGAGAGGGTATTTGAACCTCCCTTACACCTGGCCTATGGGCAGACATTACATATAAACCAGTTTAAGAAACTGGTTTAAATATGTAATAGAACAGATGTTCAGGGCACACAAACCAGTTTGAAAATGGGTGAACCCAGTTTGAGATAAACTTTGTTGAATGTAGTATCAGACTTAACTGATTTGGGTCAAACCGGTTTACTCAATGTCTGTCCCAGACCCCTTCCTGGTTTAGGTTAAACCAGACTTCCCCAGCATCCCAGTATGTTCTTGGGGCTGGGCGTGGCTCTCTGCTTCACAGCATAGATGGCCCTTCCCCTCTGCTTCCTGGCTGCAGCTCTGGCAGAGACTGCAAGAGTCTGCTGGCTTCCCCCTGCTCCCTTCTGCCTTACACAGACACCTCTCAGCATTAGCTAGCTATGCACATGCTGGCTATGTCTGTGCTATGCGAGATGGGACAAAGGACAGTGGCTCAGAGCTCTTTGGAGCTAATCAACATTTCAGCTGGTAATGTCCCCCCCTTCCTTCCTTGTAACAAGATGTTTAAGAGCTTGAACCAATGAGTGATCCTTTTGTTTTGTTGATGGGGTGATAAATTCTGTGTAAACCCCTCCCTAATCACAGTGCCTTGCCACACCCCCCCCTCAGCTCAGCACTATAGAAGGCAAGGGAGGGCTGCTCTAGTGCCCACTGGTTTCTAATCTGAGCCACTGCAGGCCTGTGCCTGCATTTTTTCAGTCCAGAGGGGATGTCTGTATGGTTACAAACTGGTTCTGCCTAGGCAGGATAGACTAGTCTGCAAAGATTGAATTAATTCAAGCTCGGGCTTTATGAATGTCTGTCCCTAGCCCTGGTGTCAGAACCACTTGACTGTAGGGTACAGAGTCACTGAACCATCCTCTCATTTTTGTTAATGGTACTAGATCTCCTTGTGAAAGTAATCTGAAACATCAAAACATTTAATTTTGACACTTCTAAAATAAATCATTTGAAACTTTAAAAATATTTTCTCTGTCTTAATTGGCCCCAACTTATTGAATCTGGTTTTAGGACTACTTTCATCTGATCTGAATAAATAATTCAGTGAATAAACTATTTGCTTGAGAAGGGGATCAGGCCCCTGATCTGGGTATCCCTGTATTATTGCTATTCAGACGAATGGAAGTACTCTTTCATAAAATACAGAAAAAAAGTTTTGAAATGGATTGGAAATGATTGGCTGGTATTCCGATTTCACAGAGATATAACTACTAGTTTCCCTGTTTTCAGTCTATAATAACATGAATAATATACATGCAGAAATCATGTTGGCAGTTTTGTAAACAATAATTCAGTGTTGAACAACAGAGTAAACTGTAAAGATTAGAGAAAGCAGTCATCACCCACAATGTGAGTCCAACAGTGAAAGATGCTAATTAATATTTTATAATCATTTCATTATCTGGAAAAAAAGAAAGAGGTTGCCAAAATGATCATCTGACCTCTCCTTCTTCTGCCCTTCTTACACACAAGAGAAATCATAATAAAGCCTATGATGCTGTTTAGATGGAAGTAGAAGAATCTGAACCTTCTAGAAAGTGCTAGTTTGTTTCACTTGTATCCAAAATGTGTCACAAGTAATACTCAACAAGTAAATATAATATCAAAGACATCTTACTGAAAGAAGCACTGAGAAAAATAAACCCAGAAGTAATTACTGAAATACATCCAGGCACATAATTCCATGTAGTAAGGATGGTACCTTGTGAACTGGTTACCTGAAGCTAAACTGAAGCACACTGGGTCAATGGTACAAAGAGCAGCCAAATGCGGCGCAAGCCAGTCCTGGACTGACCTATGTCATGAGATACAGTTTGCCTCAGACACATGAAACCTGTGAGTTATGTATGAGGCCCTGAAGAAAGCTCTTGGCCCAGTTGTCACTAAAGTTGCCCCCCCCTCAAATCTTGAAATGGCAAAGTAAAAGTCACTGACCAGAACAAGCAGATGTCACACTGGGTCAAATATTACTTAGAGTTTTATTCCCATGAAACAGACATCTCAGAAGAGGCACTAGAGCAACTTCCAACTGGAAATGTATTGGCATAGCCAGGCAAAGAACCTACAGCAAAAGACCTTATCAAGGCCATAAACTCTCTAGGAAGCTAAAAAGCACCAGGGGAGGATGGCTTTCCAGCTAAGGTTCTCAAGTACAGGAAGGCTAGCCTGCTACCACATCTTCATCAGCTTTTAGTGTGCTGCTGGAAGGAAGATCAAGTGCCCCAGGACATGCATGACACTAACATCATCACTCTCTACAAGAACAAGGGAGACAGCAACAACTATAGGGGGATTTCTCTTCTCAGTGTCACAGGCAAGGCTTTTCCAAAGTTATCTTGAAATGCTTGCAACTACTTGCTGAATGCATCTACCCAGAATCAGTCCAGATTCAGAGCAGGGAGATCAACATAGGAAATTATATTCTCCTTATGCTAACTGTAAGAAAAATGCAGAGAACAAAATAAGTCACTGTAGGCACTTCTACGCATGATGCTGACATTGGCGGACAAAAACCATGGCATGCTCCTTTGATATAATGCATTAAAAATAACCAAGCACCATGTGGATGATGCAGTATGGGCTGTTACTGCACTGCCATTTAGTAAGTCCAAAAGGAAGTACTAAATGACAGTGCAGTAACATGTAACATGCCCAGTATATAGCATTTGTCAACCTGACAAAAGCCTTTGAAACTGTCAGTGGAGCAGGTTTGTTCAAGATCCTGGTAAAGACTGGATGCCCCCCAACATTACTCAACATGATACGCTCCTTCCATGAAAACATGCAGGCCACAGTTCAGTTTGATAGATCAACCTCTGACAGGTTTGAGATGAAAAGTGGAATGAAGCAGAGTTGGGTTCTGATGCCCACATTCTTTGGGATCTTCTTTTCTACACCGCTGTACTATGTTTTTGATGGGTTATACCTTCACAGGTATAAGGAAGGCATATACCTTCACACAGTATCAGACAGTAAACCCTTTCATCTTTCATGACCAAAGAGAGGAGCATACTTATTAGAGAGCTCCTTTTTGCTATCAATGCTGAACTTGTTGTCCATGAATAAGGTCAACTACAAATACTCATGAATAGCCCTTGCCATGCTTGCAGGATGTTTTCCCTGACCATCAGCATCAAAAGGATTGTGTTTCTAGGACAAGGTGTTCGCCGGTCACCATCTATCAGCTCTGACAACACACCTGAAGGCAGCGAACAAGTTCTGCTCTCTTAGATCCACAGTGAGCGACAACCTATCACTGGATGTGTGTATTACAAAATGTGTGTATTACAAAAGCAGCTACCACTTTCAGCAAGCTCTCCAAATGAGTCTGAACAGCTTCCACCTATTGCTGCTTATGGTACATCTTTGACATCAAGTGCCAAGACAAAATCACCAACACAGAGGTCATCACCCAAACCAACCTGCCAACCACTACTGCAGTACTTATACAGTGGTGCCTATGCTGGCTTGGCCATCTTCGTAGGAAAACTGCAGATGGGAAGAGAAGAGTAGGACACCCGAAACTGTGCTTCAAAGTTGTCTGCGAGCAGGATACGAAGGTTTTTGGAACTGACCCAAACTTCTGGGAGGCCTTAGCGGGAGACAGGATAAAGTAGTGCTCCCTTCTCAATCATGGGGTGTTTATAGACGTGCTCTAGGGGGTGGGGGAGGGAGGAGCTTTAATTAGCACAGCTCCAAGAGCCGTGCTAATTAAAAGTGCCTGAAGCATCATATTTATAATGGCAGCATGGTGCTTTCAACTAAAACTTGTTGAATAAGCTTTAGTTTAAAGCACCCCACTGCCATTTTTCAGCACGGGGACACTGATTCATGTGATGCTGGAGCCTGCTGGAATATGGTAATTACCGTGCTTGATTAATCAAGTCTGCTTCGATGCGCTGTAATTACAGTGTGTCACAGATGCCTCTCTGAACACGTATAGGAGCCCATGGAGTCTAACATTACAATAAGAAATGGTCACTCGACTTACAACAGAAATGTGAGCGAAGGAAACAGCCTGTTTATATAGTAGCTAATAATGGCATTTACACCTGTGACCAGTGTGACAAGACCTGCAAGTCTAACATCAATCTTTACATGCAAGAGAAAATGCAACAGCAGTCAGTACAATAGCTGCAATATCCGTCATCACTCGCAGATGAATGGATGCTATAAAAATACAAATAAATAAAAATGGTGGAAAGACACATGCTTTAAATTACATGATCTTCAACCTTGTAAGTTTAAAATTGCTGGTGGCTATCAATAGTTTGTCACTGACAGCCTTTTTTTTTAGGTTATCATATTCCAATGCATAAGACTTTCACCCTTCGTTGACGATATCTTTGCAACTGTAATTCCTCTTATGCAAGTGCAGTGATGATTTGCAGTGATCTTTTTTTTTTTTTCCCAGGGATGGGGTTTTAATGAATATAGCAAGCTGTTGTGATTAAATTAACTACAGAATGTCAGGGAGAAAACAAGGGGAGATTTTATTTTCTAGACTTGGTTTCCAGTTTAAAGAACCTATAATTAGCTACTGATGGTAGGTTGTGGGGTGGTAGCTGTTTTATAAGCTTTAGCCTCCAGGCTGGACTGTTCCTTTGATTCAGGAATCTGCACAGTAAGTCCATTAATCAATTTTATGCAGTGTCACAAGCCTACTTCAACAGCTCTCATGTCCCTTACTGACTGTCTGTTAGGTGTGATTTCAGAGCAACTGGCAATTCCAGGCTAGTCACTCCTATGAGAATGAGGACCAATATTATTTTTTTTGCACAAGCCAGAGAAAGGTATGATTCGTTAAGCTGTCAAAATCTCCTCTGCTAGAGCTGGAAAGGCCCAGATAAGACTGGTGCAGCTCAGATGCAATGAACTAAGTTGGTTCACTGGAAAATTTCAGCTTCTTTTCAGTGGTTAAGTAGCAGATGGTGGAGAGAAGCTTGATGTCTAAGGAAGATGAGAGCACTTTGGATGTGTCATATGCAGTGAATACAAGAGCTTGCAATGTGGCTAACTTGTTTTTCATCTCCTTACCATCACCAGTTGTGTGTCCAGCTATCCAAGCTATATTTGTAGAAACTGTCTTTGGTGGTGGTGGGGGTGGAGGAAGGAGGCACCATATTTTTTCATAAAATATTGCAGCTCTAGGAGCAGTTAACTACCCACCTTTTCTTCCCTGGAGGATCCTTTGTTCTGGCTGATGCTGGAGGGCAAGGTTTGCATGGCATGTCACCCTGAATTCAGACAGTTCAACAATTGTCCCCTAGTCTCTTTATTTAACAATCTAAATATATAGTTATTTGGACAGACTTTTCAGTGACCTGAATCATTAATGTAACTTGAATTAAAATAGTATATATATAAATGTTAAGGAGAAAATAAGGGACAACAAATTCAGGACAAACTGAAGTGACAAGACATTCTGTTTGTTGTGTATGTGTTACACAATATTCATTTAAACTCCTTGCAGAAGTTGCTAATCAAGTGTCTTTCATTATTTCTAGAAGAAGGTCCTGAGCTGCACTAAGCAACAACAGCTTTTACTTTTTAACCCATCTTTATTTCAATACTGTTTTCTTTCTAGTGCTCTTTTTGGGGAAAAAAACTGTTTTGTACATTAAAGACAGGCATCTGCTGCATCCTTAATGCCCAACCCCACTTCTAAAAAAAACAACAACAAAAAACCCCAAAACAATAAAAACCCCAAAGTGAAACACCTATGCCACAGATTTTCGTTCAGTTCTCATTAAGCAGCAGCATGATTTGGGGGCACATTTCCTGTAACTCAAGGTACTAAATGAGCACAGAACTCACAAACCCTATGATAATATGGAAGCCTATTCTATTTCCGTGCACAAAAAGTAAGGCAATCTAATACGGTAAAAGAGAGTTATAAAGGGACAGGAAGATTGATTCAACTGATTTGTACCAATTGACCTGTGATGGCTGAAATCAGCTAACGTCTTTATGTTTGAGACTCAATTTCCTTCATTACACATGGGATTAAACCAGGGGAGGAGAAAAAAATTACTAGGCAAGACAGGGGTAGACAGGACACAAACCAATAGGAATATGTTCATTTCAGTACAACTTTTAAAGATTTGGAGGTGGCAAACTGAAGTTTAGAACTTGAATCCATCAACAACAGAGGCACAATTCTGTGACTTCGGAAAAATTTCTCTGGAGAAAGCAGAACAAGGCTTAATGATCATACAGTGTGGTATCCATGGGGAAACCTTGGCTTGTTAGTGGAGAAGGAAAAAAAAATGGATGAAAACAAAGACTACAGCGATGACAATGGCAACGAAGAAAATGATGACAAAAGATGAAGATGACAACAATGAAGAAGAATCTACAAGATTTCCATTCAATAAAGCATTAGAAATGTTGCTAATAAAACTCTGAACCATACAGAGCAGTACAACACTCACAGCTCCCCTGAGTCTGTTCCTCCTTTATGTAAGGTCAAGGTAAAGAAGAGCTGCATACAAGAGGGAGGCAAGTTCCACTATATCCAGTTTGGACATTTCTACTCTTCCTCAGTAGCATTTTCCTATGTGACATTTTAAGTCCACTACTATTTGTCGTGTCCTCTGTGACTACAAAGAATAATCTATTACTGTCCTCTTTATAACCACCCATCAGGTATTTGAAGACTGTTATCAAATCCTCCCATGTAGTCATCTCTTTTCCAGGCCACATAATCCTATTTCTTTCACTCTTTTCTCCTAAATCATGTCTCCTAGATCTGTAATATTTTTTTCTCCTCTCCATGGAATTCTTTCCAGTTTGTCTAAATCTTTCTTGAATTGCCATGTCCAAACTGGATGTTACTCAGCGGAAACCTCAGCAGTGATGAATATATTGAAAGAATCACTTTCCCAATGTGTGGATAATACTGTTAATGCAACCCAGTATGCTATTTTTTTGTTGTTGTTGTCCCTGAAAATAAAGTGAAAACTCCTGAAAGACTCCCTGGGTGCATCCAGATGAATGTGCATGTGCCTATTGCTGCATCTCAAAGCAGTTTGAGATGCCGCAAGAGACACACTGGGAACTAAAAAATGTTCCTTGTGCTGCAGATCTGCAGTGCGGACTCTAAATTTGATACTGGGAAATCCCAGTATCCAAAAACAAAAACAAAAATCTGCTGGAAAAAAGTGCATGCCCTGAAGCGACCAGAGGCTGAGTTCTCCAAGGAGATGGTCTGGCACTTGGCCAGAGCATCATTATGCTTGCCCCCTTCCCCTGCTGCCCCAGCACACCGTCATTAATTATGATGATAGAGGCATTGGGAGGTTTCCAAACTGCTTTAAAATTGTAAATATCTATCAATAAAACATTGCCCAACTCTCTATATATAGTGGCACTACATTTTAATCTCAGAAGAACATGGATTTGGGGTACTTTAATGAAATCATTTGGTTTTTTTATTAGAGAATTTGCAATTTTTAAACCGGAAACAGGAGGATCCCTGCTAGTGAGATAAGTGGCAAGACCCAGGCAGAGGAGCCTGCCCAGGGTCAGCACTGGGGATCTAACTGGAGGGCAGATGAGGCAACTGACCTGGCCACTTGGGGCCAGGAGAGCATGGTTTGAAAATTCAGAGTGGGCCACCACAGTGAGCACATCTTCTGGGCAACAGCTGCCGAAATGGCAGGGCAGGAGCACCAGAAGACATGACAGTACTTCTGCATGAAGGCCAACTGTGCAGGTATGGCCCATTGGCAGCTGACCCACAAGTGCAGGAGGCTCTGCTACAGTGCCCGTACCACAGCCCAGGTGGCTGTGCAGTCCCTGGCTGGGTCTGGCAGGTGTGCAGCCATGGAGCCACAGGTCCAAGGAGCTGCATGCTGTAACAAGTAGCAGCAGGTCAGATCCAGGCAGCAGCCCCCTCTGCCAGACTGCTGCAGTGGGTAGAGGGTGCAGGGGCCACTCTTGGTCAGGGCTGCTGCAGCAGTCCAGCTGGTAAAAGGGGTAGTGTGTCCCCAGATACCAACTGGCTTCAGAAGCTCCTGAGGGCAAGTATCTCTGAGCTGCTCACTAGGGCAGCTTTTTATACTGCTGGGGCCAGTGCAAGTGCTGGCCCCAGGCTCTAGCTCCATGCTCTAGCTTCCCCTGGAAGATCCAGGAAGAGCTGGGCATGGCCAGTTTGCCTCAACTGGCACAATAAGCCCCACACCAAAGTGCATCTTCAGGTGCATGTGCTGAGGCACAAGTTTCCGGCACAAATTTGTGCTGCTGCTATTTGCGCTGCTGCAAAAGGAAGTAGAAATGCACAGTTCAGTAACAATGTCACTATAGGGCAATGTGTAGATGTACCCACTGTTTACTCCCATTGAGCTTGCTGTTCATTAAGAGCCCAGGGTGTTTTCAGTAGTACTGTAGCTTAACCATTTTACTCCCCGATTTGTAACTGTGCACGTGACTGTTCCATCTTAAGTGCAGGACTCTGGAGTTGTTCCTACCGAATTTAATTTAATGTGATTTATTTTGAACTATCTTTCCAAGTTTATCAAAGCCATCATGAATCCTAAATCTATCCTCCAAAGTGTGTTCCACTCTACCCAGCTTGATGTCACCCACAAATTTTCTAACTCCGTGCTCTATAATTATTATTAAATGGATTTCTCCAGGGAGAATCAGTACTTAGGATGCAACTTCTTGTATTCAGAAAAGTCTTTAAAGGTCTTACGCAATGTTGAGGTCATGAGGGTCAGGATGAATTATCTCAGAAGTCCCATCACTAGGGTGGGTGAGACTGTGGAAACCGTTTAAAACAAAGAGACCAGTGCATCTCCAAATATAAGCATAGGTAAACAGGCAGAGCCACGACACCTGGGGGACACCACAACTTTTAACAAATCAATTCAACAATTTTGGTTAGGGTATTACAGTAAAAGCTGCCTTAACTGGCACCTTACAAGACTGCGTGCTCTATTAACCGGCATGCCAGCTTGTAAGGTAAAAGTGAAACCGGAAGTACCCACTGTGGCACTTCCAGTTTAGCTGAGCCCCCACAGCCCGGGGCAAAGCAGTCTGTACTCCCAAGCCCCCACACCCTGGGGCATAGCAGCCTGTACAGGGCCTGCCTCCCTATCCCTTGGGGCCCATGGGGGTGGTCAGCGATACGGCGGGAGGGGCGGCAATACCCCGGATGTGGCAGGAGAGGTGGAAGCCTGAACAGGCAAAGACGCCTGTTTGGACCTCTCAGGTAACCGGCATATTTTGTTATCTGGCACCCTCCATTCCCCATGACAGCTGGATAGCAAAGCTTTTGCTGTATGAACTACTCCCTTGCCTTCCTCACCACACTTCTTAACTAACGCCGCTTCTCCCAAATCTTGGCTGTAAATATAGGAGGTCATTTTCCCTCCCTAAAAGTATCTCTATTTTATATTGGCACAGGGGGGCATATACCTCTTGTAAGTGAGAGTCATGATTTCTTTATATCTGTTTACACATAAGTGTTTCATGCCACCTCTTAATATTACCCCCAATATGTACACAAAGACTGTATGATCCATTTGCAAGTGATATTTTATACAAACTGAAGTAGTTATATATTCACACAAGCCTGCGTAATTTATTGTCTTGCAAGAAGAATAACACTAGTCACTTCCATCACCATCAACACTGTGATAAGGGAGAGCTGGCAAATGTTTATGATGATGATTACAGTGTGTGACTCCCTATGGGTTTTAGACAGTTATTAAAACTACAGACAACAGACAAAAACAGTCTCACCTCATTTTTTTTCCATAAAGAGTAGAATACTGTTATGTTTTAGTTCACACTGTTCTATGAATATGAATAAAAGATGACTGAGGAAGTTTAGCCTTTCTTCATCTGCATGCTGAAGCGTTCTTACATTGAAAGCAAAGGATGCTCCTGAGGATGCTGTCAGAATAATGTTCTGTGTGAATTTCAGAGTAGGAAGGAGTCAGCTAGATGAACAAACACCACATTTTAAACCACAGAGAAACAATATTAGGTTTGCATGACCCAATAATAATAATAATAATAATAATAATAATAATAATAATAATAATAATAATAGGTGTGAATGACCTAATCAAGTTTAACTTGATTGTGATATTTTACTTAGAAAATGATCCTTCGTGGATCTATACTATAGTTCAAAAGTAGTGAAAAAGTTAAAATTCTATGGGAGAAAAAGCAAGAGAAGTATGTACTGTACAAAATAACCCTACACTACAGGAGTGGAATAAAATACTACTTTATTTTGAAAGGTTCTACTTATATTTCCTACCTGAATAGACAGATTAAGTCAATATTTCTCGGAGCAAATTAACCTCTCTCATCCAAACAGTACCTGTTTACCAAGTACTTTACTTGTTCTAAGATTTTTTTTTTTTGTAGAAAATGTTAGGAATATGTAGGGAAGCTATATTCTGAAGTGCAAAAAAGAGCAGTAGCACAGAGACCACCAGTTTTTACTAGTTAGGGAAAAAAATGTATATTGCCTTCTAAAGAGAAAAATGTTACAGAGAAGAGAAATTCCTTGTAATATCAGTCCTATAGTGTGGAATTGCCAGTAAATGTGAGGTCTGTCTCCATGCCCAGGCCCTTGGTACCTTACCTAAGATTGCTCAAAATTACTGGCAAATACAATGGACATTTTGAAGTATGGACCTGAATGGAGATCACTATAAACTCAGTTTTTTGGGATTACTGAAGTGCAATCAAATGGTAACAATATCGGGCACGTGCACATGTTCACGGGATGCAATCTACAGTCACACAGCTTTAAGCTGCATGATTATAGATCAGGGCCCTGCTTGTGAACACGTTCACTGATGACAAGAGCCATGTGAGGAACAATAGCTAAGTCAGAGTGGCGGAAGGGGCAGGTGAGATGGGGGGTGGGTAGCAGTAGCGGGTCCGCTGGGTGGGGCATCTACGGGAGTGTTCATGGAATCAGGGGGATGAAGCTGGTAGGTCCATGGTGGTGGGGATGTTGTCTGTGGGGAAGCTGTCTGTCCAGGGCAAGGGTGTGAGAGAACCTGGTCAGGGTTGGGGATGAGTAGCAACAGCACACCCCCAAGGCTAGGGTGTGCAGCTGAGCTTTTCCAGGCCTGCGGCTGTGCTTCAAACGTGCAGATGTTCAGTTAGACCGGGTATGGGTTGGTCTGATCTATATAGTGTACCTCTTTAGGCAAACTAAGTTAGATCAAACTAGCCATTTCTTGCCCAATCTAAACTCCCTGAGTGTATGTATAGTTTGGCACTTAGATTGACTTAACCCTGTATGTACCTATAGAGACCATAGGACTTTATTATGAATTTGTGGTGTTCAGATAAAAGGTTTGATCCCATGTTACTAATATAATCCTGCTCTAGTATGTATAATTTACACATACATTTACACACGTGCATACAAACACTCATATTGCGGTCCCCAACCCAGAAACAGGGAAAGCAGAGTTTAAATTACCTGCTTGATCTGGTTAGTTATTCACACAGAGCTGGTTAATATTAAACTGGCTAGGAAATTAAGCTCAAGAGGGTGATCTTCATGTGAATGTTTGCAGGTAATGAATTTCTGAGAACTGGAATGGTTAAAACATGGATAGGAGGCCATCTGTTATAGTACAGCTGTAGTAAATAACCTCTAACGATTAGTAACGGCTTGGACAAATGCTAAAACAAGTCAGTCTGAAAAAGAAATAACCCATAATTATTACAGGTTTCAAATGTAAGCTTGTTGGTGGGACAGGACCTTATACTTATACAGTACTTCACAGAGTGAGTTCTAATCTGAGTCACTGGGCAATACTTAAAATACATTCTGAGACAGAATAATAAAAAAGAGCACTGAAAAAGCCGAAAGCACAAGGCAAGATAACCCTAGTCTTAAAGTGCCCTGACAAAAGTTGGTCAAACATGCACTTAAAACGGTCCAAAATATTCCACAACCTCTCTCAGCAGTATGATACCATGCTTAGCCACTCCCAGTTACAGTATTTTTTCCTAATATTGAACCTGAAGCTTCCTCATTGCAAATTAGGCCCTTTGATTTTAGTCTTGTCCCTTTGGGCTCAGAGAAGTTGATCACCCTCCTCTTTATTGCAGCTGTTTTTACAATTGAACACTGTTATCACAATGCCATTCAGCCTTCTCTTCCCCAATCAAATAATGTCAGATACTCCTATTTTTTTCAAACAATAACAACATAAGTTCCACGTCTAAAGGAGGGGTAACAGTTTCTTTCCTGAAGAATATCCGTACTTTATAAGGAGCATGGAAGACTGTTAATCTAGTCTTGAATTGAGTAACGCTAATAAAAATATTCAAATTGGAGCTTATGGTATCTGGGCCAACAGTATAACAGAAACAAGGTTGAACAAGCCTCTGGGCACAAAGGGCCCTTCTTCAGGTCAGCGTTTGTAAAGACACACGCAGATCCAGGTAACTATTTTAATTTATTGTGGGACCTAATGGTGTCAGTTGTGACAATATGATTAGTGCACAGTATCACTTCATGGCAGAGTTAGATTGTTCTGGTGCTTTTACCAAGTAGATTTGAATAATGTTTTATACTTTCCAGATTTTAATAATGTTCTCCCGCCCCCTCATTTTTACCTTATATCTGAATATCCTGTATTTGGAATATAATCATAACATACCTGTACATGTTGTACTCTAATTATTAATATATACTCTCACCTTTAACAACATTTTAAGAGGGTTTTTTATCTTAGAAATTATCTGCAACTGTAAATGGAGCTTTACAACTGAAAAAAAAGCTACAACAGCAATAAAACAATAAGAACAAAGTCCCTGTCCTGGAAACCTTACAGTATAAATCTATTACTCTTTAGCTAGATGCATAAAAGTTGTATTGTTTTTATTTATGTCTTGTTTCTGCAGCATTTCTAAATTTCTTTTTCTTTTTGCTTTGAAATCAAACAAAAGAATTTGTGAAGAAGAGACAGAAAACTATTGTACTTTGAGCAATGCACATGATGCACCTTCCTAACCCAGATTCCTTTGTACACAAAGCATCCCACAGTCGAATCAAAATCTTCCAGATAAAGCAAAAATCTGTAAATTGGGTTGACTTGTATATCTATACAGTAAATATGTAAATTTCTAGACTGGCAGAATGATAGGAATTAATTACAAATCCTTTACATGGCTCTGTAATGTAATAGCTAAACTAACCTGGGACAAAATTTGGTTTGTAAGCAAGTTAAATTTTGTGAAACTGTAAGTATATCAGCTTTATATTGTACTAGACTAGAAATATGAACACAGAATGGTTTCATGGAAATTAAGACAGGGTATTTAAGAATTCATTCAAAACTGTTCTTGGCACTATATAGTTTGAACCAACGAAAGTATTCATATTGTCAGCTCTTGAATTGATACCTCTGCTTAGTGGCATTCAAAATCTCTAATACAACTACTGTATCATTTCTCCCACTTCTCCATAGTTGGGTATGTATAAGACGAACATATTGATATACATGTTTAAAATTAATGATAATGGGCAAGCAACCAACTAAATAAGAGGTATTGAATTAGAGGTGGAAAAAAGGTTTATGTTTTCAAAGCCAGGGTGTCAAGCTTGATCAGCTCCCGAGGCCAGATCCAGATCCTTGTGGGGTTCAGTGGGCTAACAGTAGCAGTAGAGTTTAGTCAGTGGAAATCTGGCATCAGGCTCTGCCTCTGCTCATCCTATCTTTGAATTTCCGGCCCTTTCAGAACCCAGCCAGCTGGGTGAAAAGGCTTCACGGGCCATATTCAGCATACATGATATATCTTTGACATCCCTGTTTTAAAGTATTTTCTCAAAGACATGCTAATGGCACCAATGTAACACAGATCAGATTTCAATGGGTAACAACTGCTTTGCTATTTTATCTTTCCCCTGCCCAGTTCTCACATCCATAATGAAACCACTCAAAAAGAAGGAAGTTAACAAAACATTTACAATCAAACTTTTCATTCCTGTAACAAAAGTTAGAGGCTATGGCAAAAATCTTCTTGACAAAGAAACATGTAGTAAAAGTGTTTTCTCAAAAGTTCAACATTACAAATGCAGATGCAGTTGGCCAGGAGTAGGACAAAAGCATTACCTAATTCATTGATGTGGGAGTAAATAAGGGAACATCAACAAATACAACAATTCTTTTCCTTAGTGCTTCAATCAGCATAGTGGGAAAAATAAAACTGCGGTTCATTTATAAAGCTTTATAAACCAAAGTTATAACCACTATAGTTATGCATAAGATGGAACAGAAGCTTAGCAACAGGATAGCTGGCTTTCAGTCTTCTCCTGCAGTGAGCCCTCTCTAGCAATTTCCCTGTCCGCTTGCTATTGCATCCTCTTTTACTATACGAGTCCTTTTATTTCTCTCCGCTAAAATCCTTCCTACTATCCAGCTTTGGGTTTATTATCCACAGAGGCTACTTTATAGTATCAAGTAGCTTATTCTATGTCTGTTCTTTTCCAAGTAAGTTTATCCTGAACTTCTTAGTATGTCTGCTTAAGTGTGAAGCAAGCTGGTAATTCAGGTCTGCCACAAGTAAAGAAATTCTTCTTTATTTAAAAATAACCAAACTTGAGGCACTGCTAGCCTATGGCTCAGTGAAAACAAAGAGGGAAAAATCCTTTGCAACCATATAGATCAGGGTTTGGAAATGTTTTAGGAGTGTGGGCCAAACTTCTGCAGCTCACTCCCAAGAAAGGCCACTGCTTGTGACTCACTGCTCCAAGGCTGCTACTGCTTGCAACCCACCACCGTTTTCCTGACTGCTGAACTGCTGCCATTTCTCACCACCAGCTGGCATCATTTCACAGGTTGGATTGCCCCATAGGCTCTAGGTCTCTGAACCCTGGTTTAAATAGCTATATAAAAGCCTTTCTTTATTGAATTTACTTTCTCCTTCTCGCAATAATAGCACTTCTCTGGAATAAGCTTTGTTAGATTAATTTTCTAACTTGTATCAACTGTGTAAATGTCGGTATTGCAAGAATAAAGACTCAGAGATCAAAGATCAGCGGCTGAATCGACCAACAGGCCCCACTGGACAGCATCTCTTTCAGCACAGGAGGAAAAATTTGGAAAGTTCCATATTCTAGTATGAACACAGCTCTACTTCTCAGAGACTGTTTCATGCTAAACTAGCAAATTGGATTCTTATCACCACTCAGCGGCAAAATCTGGCCTAACTGAACTGAAAGTTTCCCATCTGCCACTACTTCTACATACACATCCAGGCATAATTTGGCCTATAGTTATAAAATGGAGCTTTACAGATGTCTAAGTTACTGCAAGGGCAATCTTTACCCTGTTGTGTAATTACAAAACCTCAAAGATGCTAAGTAAGGGAGAAAAAGTTGCACAACTAAACAAATCACTGTACATCTTGCTGAAATTTTTTCCTGGTGCTGGCATAATAAAACTGGAAGAGAAGAAAAGAAACATTACAACACACATAGACATGCACTTCACTGTAGGGATAATCATGCCATTAGAACAGCACAATACCATACTGAGGCCAGTTACAGATATTGTCCTTTTTTTGGTTTAGGTGATCAGAAACCGGTCTACGCCAGTAACAGAACATAAGTTTCTGTTTCTTTGTTTGTTTTGGGGTTTTGGGGGGGTTTGTTTTTATTTTTGTGTTTTTTGGGGGGGGGGTGGAACTGTTTTAAAAATGGCAGATCCCTGCCCAAGATAGTAGTATCAGACTTATTCAATCTAAGTTTGACTGGTGAATTGAATGTCAGTATCATGTCCACTTGTGAATCAAGACATGTCGCTGTCTGCCAGCATCCCAAGGGCCTTTTCAGGGGCCCCACTAACTCACCCATGCAGGGAGCTGGCTTGGGCTCTCCAGCAGAGTGCTTAGCCAGCCTCACCTCTGAGCTTTCTAGCTGCTAGTTGGATAGGACAGAGGAAGGGCAAGGGGGGGCAGGGCTTCCAAGCTCCTGGGTGGAGGTGGTGCCGGTGGCACACCCTGCATTCCTGATCTGGGCTGGCAGGCACGGAGTATCCTTCCCCTGTCCTGATTCCATATAAGTCCATGCACTGGAGAAGCCCTGGGAAGGGCTTGGAGGATTTCCTCCCTTGGCCCCTCAGCCAGCACCAAGTTTCCTGTTGAAGCTACTTCCCTGGTAGGGGTAGTCCTCAAAGGAGGTGGGAAGCAGCCATGCCCTGGCAGCTGCACAGGGGAGCAACTTCAGCCCCAAACATGGCACTGTCTCCAGGGGGAGCCCTTCCCAGAGCTGATGTCATCATGCAAGCTATGAAGAGGCTCTAAGATATTTCAGTAGCATTGAAAATAAGCACCACCTTGCATTGAGGGGAGAGCAAGTACCTCACAAAAATGGGCAGCTTCATTAAGCCCAGGTAGGAGAAGGCCACCAGAGAGGAAAGGATGCAATTTCCTACTCAGTTTCAGTTAAACAAACTTGTACCCTATTTCTAGACAGCTGTAATCCTACAATATAAATATTGACAGAAACCTGATATTCAAATAAGATGTCAGGCAATTAACCATTATATACCAGTCATGATGTCAATCTGTTATTAAAAAAGTTAATATTTAAAGGACAAAGACCATGCATGGATAATTTACCCGCCTCAGAAACCTAAGGTGGATTCTCAGCCAGACTCCTTCTCAAATAGGCCCAGAGAACTAGATCTTGGCAAAACAGTTATTAAAAAGCAAACAAATATGACTGCATTAACCTGATTTTCTACCTACATGTGCAGGCCTTTTCTATTCTGTTAACTGCTGGGTTTAGTACAGACAGTCAAAAAGCCTAAGGCAGAATTGATTCAATCGTCACAGGTTTCTCTATGCTGCAGATTGAATGGATAAGGAACTGAACTGACATCCAGTTTTTAGCTTGAAAAAGCAAGCAGAAGCCTGAACTGACACGAGCCAGAAGGAAAAGGGTGCTGGAGCATATCTCCCAGCCTGGAGGCCAAGCTAAGGCTAGCTGAGCACCCCCAACCCCCTGCTTACCACTCCCTGCAGGAGAGTGGGGCAGACTCTAGCTTGGCACTGGGATAGGGGCTCCTTCCCCCTCCTCCTGCAGGTCAGCAACTGGTAGGGGGAAGTACTCAGCAGGCATCTCAGCACTCCTGCAGCTGGCCAGACCCGTGTGGGGAGGGGGGGTATGGGGGGTATACAGTTCAGGGCATGGGAACCCTCTCCCGGTGTGGGGCTCCCCCCTTGTGGCCAAACCCTGGCACCAGGATGAGGGATTTCCTCCTCTTACCCCAGCACCTCAGTGATTTGTCCTGGCCCAGCTGCAGGAGAGGGAAACCTCTCAAGACCAATGGAGAGCCAGGGATGGGGGGGGCGGGTTCTGTTCCCCTGCCCCCCTTCCCCCACTGGACTGACAGTGCAGGCAGGATGCAGGCTAGGGAACAGTGGCTTTGCTGCTTCAGCTCTGTGACAGCTGGGGCGGGGACTGGCCCTGCAATCTGGAGCAGACAGCTTGGGACAAGGATGGCCAGGGCTGGCCCTTTCAAGCCTGCAAAACCTGCAGCCACAGGGGGCCCCACAGCCAAGGGGCCCCATGTGCCTGGCATACTCCCCAGCAGGGAAGTCAAAGCCACAGTTTTAAACTCATTTTTTCATGACAAGTTTAAAACTGTGGCTTTCACATTTGCTTCCCTGGCAGCTGGAAGCAGGACCCCTCCTCCACCGATGGGGCTGGAGGATGGGCACAGGGCTGGGGTCTTGCCTGAAGAGCCATGCCTGCAGGGGAAGGGGCTGAGCTGGGCTGGGAAAGCCCTACCTTACCTGCTCCCTGCCAGGCCCAGTCCAGCCCAGCCAAGCCCAGCCCTCTGCATCTCCGGGGCTGCTCGGTGCACCGGGCAGCAGCTCCCTGCCTGTGAGTGTAATGGGTGGTGAGTGGGAGTGATACTGAGCTGCAGGTGGCTGCAGGGGCAGTGGGGAGAGTGGAGGGCTGATGAATGATATCTTTTATTAGACCATGAATATGAATGATATCTTTTATTAGACCAATTAAATAAGTAGAAACATTTTTCTTAGCAAGCTTTTGGGCTTAAAAGCCTTTGGTCAGACTGGGGAAGCATCTGCAATTAGTCTTGTTTTTTTCTGGATGGAAAGAATAGTAAAGAAGCCAGAGGCTGGTCCGCATGCAAGCCAATCAGTGAAAATGTAAATTGAGGAGTCAGTGGGGGAGGGACAGGCTGGGGGGATGGGGAGGGGGAAGCAGGATGAATGTAGCAGGGAAAAGTGGAGAGGAGTCAGATATCAGGCAGCTTATAGCGTGTCATAAATCCAATGTCTGTGTTTAGTCCAGAGATATACTTAGTAGCTGTTTCTTTGAGAGTTATGCTGAGTTGCTCTTTGGTATGCAGATTAGGTAAAATTCCTTCCCTGGAGGTGTCAGATGATAGGTGGGGAGGTAAAAAAATCTTTCTTCTTGTTCTGAAACCAAGTTTAAAATCTAAAGTTGGCTAAAATTCAGCATCTTCCATGTTTCAGGGATGTACTTGGTAGCCATGTTAGTGAGAGACAAGAAAAAATACAAAAATGTAGAACTCTTGGTTCAAAACTGATACCTTTTATTAGACCAACTGGGAAATCACAAGACAAAGCTGGATCCTGAGGGACAGCTTTCCATCTCCAGCTCCGTCTGTGCAAAAATGAAATTTATTTCCTATGTAGGGGGACTTTTTACCATCTATACTTTTCTCAGAGCCTGATGAAGGGCCTTTGAGCCCAAAAGCTCGCAGAAAAGGACAGGTTTCTTGTGATTTCCCAGTTGGTCTAATAAATGATATAATCTGGAACCAAGAGTTCTAGATTTTTGTATTTCTTCTATGTTTAGTCCATGATATTTTGTATCCAGGAGGTTGATGAAGTGAAGTTCATAGGCTTATCTGTGAAAAGTATTTTGTGAATTTCCTTGGAGAATTAATACTGAGAGATTGGAGAGAGAGTGGTTTTCTTGCGAGAAATGTGGCCCCACCGGTAATTGGGTATTCTTGTCTTTAATAAATTTCTGGCATGCATTCATTTTGGTGAGCAGTTGTTTGGACACTCCTAAATCTATTCCATCAGGGCCTTTGGTGCATTGGATGATATATATAACTTTTCTGGAGGTGCATGTGTTAGATCCAGGAATGGTGATGGTTCTGTTGTGGGGTGTAGTAATTGTGCGGGTGGGGGGGTCCTGGAGATATGTTGGCAGGTTTGCATTTCTTTTCATGCCATGGCCTGGATCCATTCAGTGTGTTTTGGGCCATAAGAAGTTTTCTTCTGGTGTAGAGGTTTGCAAGGTTCAGTGTTTATTTGAAGGCTAGGATGGGTGGATCTGGGAAGATCTCTTTAAGAATTGGGTCTCCTTCTAGTATGGGTTGCAATTTTTTGAGAATTTGCCATATAGGTTCAAGGGAGGGGTGCTAATGGCATAATGATATGTCATAACCAGCAGTGTGCAATTTGTGGAGGGGTTTCCTTCTGCATTGCAGTCATTCTTCACATGGTATCCAGGTGGCTCTTTCAAATGTGCATCTATCTCTCTGGAGAAGTGTTCTTGTTGGGTGAAAGCCTTTTTAAGATTTGTGAGGTAGAAACCCAGGGTGTCCTCTTCAGTGCAAATTCAGTGGGATCTGAGGGCTTGGCTGTATATCACAGGTTTCTTGATGTGTTTAGGGTGATTGCTCGTTCTGTGCATGTATGTTGGTCTGCAGGTTTCTTGTATAACATGGTCTGTATTTTACCATTCTGGAAGCTGATCGTTGCATCTAAAAAGGAGATGTTGGTGCTGGAGCACTCAAGAGATAGTCAGATGGAGGGATGACGATTACTGAATTTCTGATGGAACTCAGAGATTGCAGGTTTTCAGTCCAAACGATGAAGATGCCATCAATATATCTCAAGTATAGCAAAGGTTTGATGGTGCAGTCTCAGAGGAATTCTTCTTTGAGTGGGCTCATAAAAAAGTCAGCATACTGTGGGGCCATTTTGGTGTCCATAGCTGTGCCCATTGTCTGGAGGAAGTGTTGGTTATTAAAAGTGAAATTGTTGTGTGTGAGGATGAAGCTTATACTTTCAGTAATATCTCTGGGTCTGTACTCAGAGTTGTCATCTTGCACTTGCAGCATAAGGAAGGCTTGGATGCCATCCTGGTGTGGGATGTTGGGACCTAAGATGGTAACATTCATGGTTGCTAGGAGGGTGTTGCTGGAAGATGGTCTATGTATGTAGGTTTTTGTTGAAAGTCTGTAGTTTCTTGGACAAAACTCGCTCTTTAGGCAACAAGCAGTGTAAGGATTGATTCCACAAAACCCACTGACTCTCACCCACTGACTCCTCAATTTACATTTTCACTGACTGGCTTCCATGTAGATTAGCCTCTAGCTTCTTTACTATTTGTTCCATCCAGGAAGAGCACACACCAACTGCAGATGCTTCCTCAGCCTGATCAAGGGTTTTTAAACCCGAAAGCTTGAAAAAGTTTCCAACTCTTTAGTTGGTCTAATAAAAGATATCAGATTTATCCAAAGAACCTTGTCTGCCATGTGTATGTGTAAATTTGGCTGTAGTGGGGTGGGGAGCAGGAAGAAGTGGCAGGCATGTGTCCCCCAGCCTGGTAGGGTCCACCCAGCCTCCACTGCCAGCACTAGGAGGGGAAGGGGCCCCTCCCACCTGAAGCCCAGCTCCCATGGGGGGATGGGGCCTCCAATTTTGTACTTGACCAGAGCCCCAGTACACCTTAATCCACCTCTGCACTCATCGCCCCTGCCACCAATGCCTTTTTCGCATCAGGGGGCCCCAAAGCTATGTCTTGCAGGGAGCCCCAAAAAATTGTGGGCTGGCCCTGAGGATAGCCTGCCAACCCTGTGAGAGGGGGTTTTCAGGAGAGGGGCAAAGCATCCTGGGATACTGGGGGACTGTGAGTTAACTTGAATCTGGAGGGGATCTTGGACAGAAGTGTGATAGACTGGTTTAACCTAAATCAGTTAAGTCTGATAATACATTCATCCAGGTTTACCTTAAACTAGTTTTGGCCTTTTTGAAACCAGTTTATGTGCACTGAGCTTCTGTTCTGATACAGGTTTAAACTGGTTTCCAATCACTTATACCAGTTTATGTGTAATTTCTGTCCCTAACCCTGATGTCTGCTTGTGGAGGAAGAGGGCTGAAAATGAAAGTCTTGAGGGAGTGTCTGGTAGGCAATTCCTTTTCCAAGGCATTCATTTTACTTACTTTCCCTCATTCTTTGTCTGAGACTGGAAAACTACCCATTCTCCAAATTATTTTATTTTCTTTGAGTGATACAGTTATCATCCCTTTTACAGTACAACTGTATGGTTACTATAGGTGTGAAGGCCTAGAGAATATGCAAAAAGGAAGGCTTGTTTGGCAGCATCTTTTATTGGACTAATAATATTTTCAAGACAGATATTAAATGGGCTTTCGGCAAACAACTAGGCCTTCAGGTAACACTATATCCGATACGATAATACTTCTGATACCCATCTAAAAACTGCCTATGCCAAGCAAGGACACTTCAGCAGAGAAACAGACTGTTCTTTTGAATAGGGCACCCAAATGCTCCTCACAAAGATACCACAATGCAAAAAAAAGCCCCCACCAACCTTACTCAACCTTCTATACTGAAATCTATAAGACAGATCATCAAACAGGTACAACCTATGCTTGAAATGGAAATAGACCTTGAAAGAAATATTCTCAACACTCCACTCCTTACTTTCAAATGACCTCCTAACCTTGCTATCTAGAAGCAAAATACCAACTGAACAATAGACAAAGCAGAACAAGATCTTGCCTATACAACAAGCACAAAACCTGCTTACACTTTTCCACCATCACTATGATCAAAACACTCCACAATAAAACACTCAGAATCTGTTGATATGGTCTCTATTCCATCCAGTACAACAAATGCCCTCATGGAAATTATGTGGGTAAAACTGAACAAGTGCTTTGCTCCAGTATGAACTGTTACAAAAAAGAATAAAGACATAGAATTTCCAATCACCAGCAGAACACTTTTTGAAGAATAACCACTCTATCTCTGATCTCCCAGCCGTTGTATTCAAGGGAAAGCTACATAAAGCCTAGCAAAGGCAGGCTTGGGAACAAAACTTCAATTTTACTGAATGAAAAACATCACTTTTACCGGAATAAAAACATGGACTAAAAACACAGATTGTATGGCTCGTTATAAATTTACCTACTCCTTTGCTAAACCTTTCTGTACTCTGCAGATAATAATGACCCTCTTCTCTCCCTATTTTTTATGTAGTTAGAGTAATCTGTTTGAACTGCCTTTTACTTAATTCATAGATGCTTTGGAAAACTTTCATAGTTTCATAGTTTCTAGGGTCGGAAGGGACCTGAACAGATCATCTAGTCCGACCCCCTTTCCTTTGATTCCAGAGGTTTGCTGCCTCTCATACCCTTCTTTGAGTGACTATTTTCATTTATATAATGAAGTTAAACAAAAGTCATTGTCCTAGTTGGTATTAGATTCTATTTGCTTCTTTCTAGAGCTGAGGACAGGTACTTTGTGCCTGAAAGTTAGCTATCTCTCCTAATGGCATACCTGGTCCAATAAAATGTATTACCAAACAAGCCTTGCTTTTCATATTAGCCTTTTAGGATGCTGATGGTACTGGAATGGAAGAATGTGCCGTTATGGAGATAACAGCTATTTATTATCTCTGTGAAATCGCAAAGATTGTGTACTTCAGATATAGCTCCTGATGTGAGAGTAAAACTGTTGAAGGACAAAAATCCTGCCTTTAGTGGTTTAGACCCAAGTATGTCTCTCTCTCTCTCAATAAATCTATCAGTCTACATTAAAATAAACGTTGCTGTTCAACTCATTGTACAGGACTGACTGATCAATCATAGTGCCATCTCCTAGGTAAAAGATAGGAAAACTGGCCTTATAATACAGCCTGAAAGTACAGATTGAGAACTACAAACAGAGGTCACCTATTCTCAAAAACTCCTACTCCTAGCCCTTCATTTGAAATAGAAGATGGTAAAGCTCCAGTGCTTCATATAATTACAACTACTGTGGTTTCACATGAAGAGAGAGGTATTTTATAAGGTTCACAGGATATAAATCAGTGAGAGTTTTAAAAGGTCAAAATCAACATATTATGATACCTGTGGGAATAATGTAGAAGCCAGTGCAAACCAGAAAGCAAGGGTGTTATATATTCCTCAGAAGTTAGTACTTAATAAAAAGTCTGCATTTTGCACCAGAGGACATTCTTAAGAAGTCTAAATGTGAAGCCATTTGTAGAATGTCAGTAATTAGACTTAATGTTCAGCAAGACTGGATAATTTCTATCTTATTGCACTCTGTGGGTCTGATTAGTATCATCAATATTCTCACCCTTTTACACAAGTGTGTATGCATGTGTGTGGTGGGGGGTGCGTGCATATATGTGGTGATTCTTTGCAGGGACAGTGGATAGAGGACTGGAGTCTCTACTGAGACTCCACTTAAAGATTGTCCATCACTATCTTCTTGAAACTATTAAAAAAACTCTGACACCCAAAAGCCAATTAATTTACTTCTATTATTAGCTACAGGTGCAGAAATACAAGTTGAGAATAAGTGACTTGACAGCTAAAGGAATCAATATGGACTTCAGCAACTTCTGATGTTTGCCTGTCAAAAAAGGATCATTCATTAATCATGCCACAACCTTAAAATAGGTGAAGAGATGCAAAAAGAAAACTGAGAACTCTCACCACAACCTCTTAAGGACAATCCTGCAGTGCCACAAAAAGGAGATTCAAGACAGAGGAAAAACTGACAAGATTATATCACTTAGGTCTGAGTTCGGAGGTAATCAAAAGATCCTGAGTACTTCAAGGTCCCAGGGGCACAAACTGACCTTTACAGATTAACCCAAATTCCACCTTCTCAGAATGCCTTCCCCTGCCTGACCGGCTACTCTGCTTCCTGCTCTGTGCTGCCGTGTGCTCTCTGCACAACATGCTGCTTTGCTTTCTGCTTCCTACCCTGTGTTCCCTGCCTGAACTGCTGCTCTGCTTTCTACTCCCTGTCCTATCTGCCCCGTCTCCTGGCCAGCCTGCCTCAGAAAGTAGGTTGGCCAGCCTTGTGATACAGTAAAGATTTTCTCTTACACAGTAGTTACAAGACAAGATTCTCCAAATGCCTTCCAATGCAATTAATGAGACTCAGCACTCTAGCTTTCTCTCTCACCATAACATTAATCATATATTATCTTTATACTAGAATATCTGAGAGTAACCAGACACAAAATTTCACATAAGCAGATCCTCAGCTGTTGTTAACTGGCAGACCTCCAGATTTCCACAGCTACATTCAGCATACGATATTGATGAGGTGGACCCCAAAATACCATATTCCTCTTACCAGGTCTTTGACTATATAGTTAATAAGATAATGAGAAGACTCACACATACAAGTGCTACCTAATTCTATAGATTAAACATGGCCTTTCATTTGTATTTTGATTACTGTGCTTCTACAAATCTTTTGCAGTGCTTCAGTAATTATACAATAATGGCTTATTAATACTTACGATATGAGAAACATTTTTAAAGCTCTGAGAATAAACTGTGTTTTATAGTGTACAATGTATATTTCCTGTATTTAAATACTCAGTTGACACGGCTCAATTAATTGAGGATACTTTAGTACTAAAGAACGCAATGGGCCCATCTACTGAACAGCTGCCTAATTAGCTCCATGGTAAAGTCCCAGTGTCTACAAGTGTGGTCTTACTAAGCCACAGTAAACTAATTACCTCTGTTACGTAAACACAGGTACTATCCTACAGCCAAGTTCTTTAGTGCGTAGCAATACATGTGTAGAAGCTGATGGGGCTAGCTGGGGCATGAGCAGCCCCAGGCTGGCAGGCTGATCCCTTGGGCTCTCTACCAGTCAGGCCTGCCCCAATTCACTCAATGTGCTCCAGTCTCAGGCACACATGTAAACACAGCATCTGGGAGCAATATGTGCCAGCGTATATTGCTTTCCATTAATTTTATGTGCAGACATGCCCAACTTAATGCTCTTTCCCAAATGTTAGGAAGGCCTTTACTGATGCTGTTAAAGCACCACACACACACACACACACACACACACACACACACACACACACACACACACACACAGAGTGTATGTACTTTTAGTTGTTCCACACAGCTTAACACAGTCCAGGAAAGTTCTTTTGTGTCTTTTAACAATATAAAACTATGATAAAGGCAACAGAAATTCTATGTGAAAATTTATAAAGCAACCAGAAAAAATTAAGGAACGGAAAATTCATTTTTATCAACTACAGAACTGAAGATTCTGGAAGGTTAAAGGATATCACTTGGTCACCCTGGGATAATCTCACTGCCTTCAATGATGCATTTGATCCTTTTAAGCTTATATATGGTCTATTCTATATGAACAGTAACTCCCCAAATAATATGTTCCCATTATCTCATCCCTCTACTGACTCTAGGGACTCTGAAACAGGCATTAATAAGTTGGAGAGAAAAATTTAATGGGTAGTACACTAATAGAATTTAACATGGAGTTCTTTGCAGTAACAGGAATGATATATTTTCTAAAAACATATATTATTTATATACAAGTAGAAAGCTATTTTGGTGGACATACATTCTTATTCCTGAAACAAATACTGTAAAGACTGAATGCTAGACTGCATACTGGGTACTGAATGTAAAGCTTAAAGCTTTTTTTTTATACAGAGATCACCCAGGTAACAGTGCCTTGGTGGCTAAGAAATCACATGGACTTCACCTCAGCATGAGAAGGCTTAAAATACTGGTTTACTTTTTATACCCGGATATGACACTCTCATGCCAGAGATCTGTGGCAATGGCTATCTGAACCTGCAGAAGAATCAGATGTCCCCTAACTTCATCACAGCTCTGGTTGGGAGGCAGTAAAGATTCCTCCCCGCTCTTCCAATTCACAGGTGATAGGCTCTATAGATTGGGCTAGAGTAGCTGATGTGGTATATCTTGACTTTAGCAAAGCTTTTAATAATGTCTCCCATTATATTTTCATTTAAAATCTAAGGGAAAGCAGACTACATGAAAATACAATAAGATGGATACATAACTGGTTGGATCACCACACTTAACAAGTAATCAATGGCTCAATGTCTACTGGGGGTGGGAATATCAAGTGCAGTTCCCCAACAGTTCTGTCCTGGGTTCAGTATTCATTAATGATTTGGGTGAGGGGATCGAGTCCAAACTTAGCAAACTCACAGATGACATCATGTTGAGTGGAACTGCAGACATGCTGGAAGGTGGGGCTAAGATCCAGAATGACCAAGATAAACTGGAGAAATGGTCTAAAATCAATCAAATCTAATTCAAAGACAATTGCAAAGCCCTGCATTTGGGATGAAATAATGCATGCACAAATGCAAACCAAGGAATGACTGATACACTGCAGTACTGCAAAGAAGGACCTTGGATTGCAGTAGACCTTAAATTGAATATGAGCCAACAGTGTGCTCTTAGTGCAAAAAAAACCCAAAACCTAACATCATATAAAGAGTTATATTAACAGAAGGGTCACTTGCAAATCAAGGGAAGTGATTCTTCTGCTCTGTTCAGCACTGGTGAGGCCTCACCTGAAGCAGTGTGTCCAGTTTTAGCCTTGCACTTCAAGAAGGACATGGACTGTTCAGAAAAAATACAGTGCCTGGCACATGGGAGACAGATCATCTAGCCTGATCCCCTGCCACAGGCAGGAATGAATGCTGGGTTCACAAGACCCCAGACAGGTGATCATCTAACCTCCTCTTGAATTTGCCCAAGGTAGGGATGAGGACCACTTCCCTGGGAAGTTGGTTCCAGATTTTGGCCACCCTAACTGTAAAATATTGCCTCCTGATCTCTAACCTAAACCTATTCTCCATCAGCGTATTACCATTGTTCCTCGTCTCCCCAGGTGGTGCTGGGAAGAAAAGGGTTCTACCTATTTGCTGTTGATCTCCCCTGATGAATTTGTAGGCAGCCACCAGATTCCCCCTCAGCCTCCTCTTGCTGAGACTGAACAGGTTCAGGTCCCTCAGTCTCTCCTTGTAGGGCCTGTCCTGCTGCCTTCTCACCAAGCAGGTGGCCCTCCTCTGAACCCTCTCCAGGCTGGCCACATCCCTTTTAAAGTGTGGCGTCCAGTACTGGATGCAGTACTCCAACTGTGGCCTTATCAAAGTCTCATAGAGGGGGAGTATCACCTCTCTGGACCAGCTTGAGATGCACCTTTGGATGCATGACAAGGTATGGCCAGTCTTGCTTGCTGCAGTCTGGCATTGGCAGCTCATGTTCATCATGTAGTCAATAATGACTCCAAGATCCCTTTCTTCCTCTGTCCTTTCAAGAAGGAAATTCCCCAGCCTGTATGTATGTTGTGGATTCCTTCTCCAAAGGTGCAGCACCCTGTATTGTCTACGTTGAACCCCATCCTATTCTCGTCTGCCCACCTTTGCAGTCTGTTTAAATCTAGACAGACTGCAGCCCCCTCACCCTTCAAGAGTGCCCACCTCGCCCCACATCTTAGTGTCATCAGCAAACTTGGACAGCGTGCTTTCCACCCCCTCGTCCAAGTCGCTGATGAAGATGTTAAACAGTGCGGGCCCAAAGACTGAGCCCTGGGGAACCCCACTGCTCACATCTGGCCATGTTGTGTACAACCCATCCACCACTACTCTCTGGGTGAGCCCCATCAGCCAATTTTTTACCCATCCACCTGTGCAGGTATCAGTGCCACAGTCACTTAATTTATTGATGAGGAGGGGGTGCGAGACAGTGTCAAAGGCCTTCTTAAAGTCCAGAAAGACTATGTCCACGGCAACACCATCATCCAATGATTTAGTTACCTGGTCATAAAAGGCAATCAGGTTGGTCAGGCAGGACCTGCCTTTGATGAACCCATGCTGATTGCCCCTGAGCATGATCTGCCCTGCAGTCCCTCCACAGATGTGCTCCTTGAAGATTCTCTTCAAGATCTTCCTGAACACTGAGGTGAGGCTTACAGGCCAATAGTTATTTGGTTCCTCCTTCCTCCCTTTCTTGAAAATTGGGACCACATTAGCCAGTTTCCAAACCCCCGGCACCTGGCCAGATGACCACGAATAGTCATACAGCCGGGCCAAGGGCTCCGTGATGACCCTTGGCAGCTCCCTCAACACCCTTGGTTGGAGGGCATCTGGACCTGCAGATTTAAAAATGTCTAGCCCTTCCAGAAGATCCCTAACTACATCTGCACTGACTGAAGGCCTGATCGAGCTATACCCTAGATTGTCCCTAGGATATCCCGGTCCCTGTTCAAGAAAACAGTGGCAAAGAAACTGTTAAAAATATCAGCTTTCTTGTCTGGCATAGCCACAAGATTACTGTTTGCATCTTGCAGGGGTCCTACACTGCCTGGTGGCCTCTTCTTGCTCCCAGTGGACATGAAAAAGGACTTTTTGTTTTCCTTAATCCTGGACACTAGCCTGAGTTCCATCTCTGTCTTGGCCTTCCTAATAGCCTAACAAGACTTAAGAAAGGATGAAAGAACTATGGTTATTTAGTTTGGAGAAGAGAAGACTCAGGGGAGATTTTATAACAGTCTTCAAAAAACTGAAGGGTGATTATACAGTGTATGGAGATGGGCTTTTCTCTTTCATCGTGTGGGACTAGAAGCAATAGCTTCAAACAGCAGCAGAGGAGATTTAGGCTGGAGACTGGGAGAAACTTTCTACAGTGTCAAGCACTGTAACTGGCTACCTAGAGAAGTTGTAGAATCTCCATCCTTGGAAAGGTTGGACTGATATTTAGCTGGGATGCTTTAGTTATGTACAATCCTGTCTTGAGCATGGAGGCTGGACTAAATGACCTTGTGAGGTCTCTTCCAGCTCTGATTTATTATGATCTCGACTTTCCTATGTAAGAAGAAACCTCCAGATATTGAAGTCTGATATCTCTCCAAACAGATGTATTATTTCTGACTGCAAAATATATTCTTCCTTTGGACTGGAATCTCCTACAATTTTTAAGATGTGGGAATTTGGGAAAGGTGGTAAGGCAACAGGGAAAACACTGAAGTTTGGTCTCCCAATTAGGGGTTCCAAATGAATTGTTTCATGAAAGAAGGCATGATAGAGTTGGGCCTTATAAACAAAGTGAAACAGAATTAGTCTATAAGGTGCATTTCTATCCTGACTTCAGACAAATACAGCTAATTACTTCTTGAGTTCACATGATAAATGAATATGAGATTGAAATCAGCTCTTGTTCTCTCTGGGCACATCTACACATGTGCATTTACTGTGCAATAACCAAAATTACAGCATAGTATGGATGCACATCTACACATGCACACCTATACTGAACATTAAATATGGTGTCTTATGCTGACTTGAGCGTAAATTTGATACCTGCAACATGCAGGTATCAGATTACACCTGAGTAGTTACTGCATGGTAATGCACATGTAGACCCTTTACTGTGCAGTAATAATGTGTGTGTGGACTGATTTGGGACTAAAGTTAAAGCATTTTAGCACCCGTACATGTAGATGTCAGGGTATTCCCACTTACTGTGCGGTAACTTACTGTAGAGTAAATTTAAGATGGCATAAATAATCATGTACATACACCGCTGTGTAGCTAAGGGTGCAAAGATATGGGACTAAATAAAAGAGATTAAAATTATTTCATGAATTACCACTTAATTCAGTCAGATTTATATTGCAGCAATAATGAAAATGTATTGCCCTACTTGAATTTTTGGCTCAATAGAGGAATTACTCCAAATTCTATAGCCCGTGTCATATCAGAGGTCAGCCTAGATTATCATAACAGTCTCCTCTGACTTGAATTTATGAATCTGTGAATCTATTTTAATGTAATACTGTGATTTTTGGTACTGTTTAGAGCCACCGAAGAGACAGAATGTAGAGGAAACCTGTTACATAGCATTAGCTTTTTAAAATGCCTCATGAGACTTCTCCAGCTTTATGGGCAATGACAAGATTTATACATTTCAGCAGGCTGTAGCCACCTTATATAAGCCTTTCTAATAATACTGTGGGAAAGTGCTGGGTAATGTGAATGGAGTAGGGGTTGGGTTTTTTTGTTTTTTAGCAAAGAATGAATCATAAGCATGCTGAGGCAATATTTCTTTGCCACTTGCACTCATTTTAAAGTACCCTATTATTTAATTCTAAGACTAATTTCCCCCCTCCTTTAACATAAAGGGAAGGGCGTCTCACCTTAGCTTTGCATATGGGGGTGATGGTAGGGCAGGCAGCTGCTATGGCTCCAGCTCCAACCCCCACCCAGTCAATCTTCCCTTCTTCAGAATAAATAACCCTATTACGTGAAGCCTAACATTTGTCTTACTTGTACAGTAGGACTTGCAAAACGAAGGATGTAATGAAATATAAACACCACTGAATGGTACACAATACAATACACACACAGTTCTAATAAAACAATAAAATAATGAATATACCAGAATCCTGGATAATAACGACTGACCACCTAGTGTACATTAAAAGAAAAGTGTTCCATACCAAAGTTTTCTATTGACTATATCTCATGACAGAGAAAGGCAGACATTGAACAGTGAATTCCACTTCTGGTCATCAAGAGGTGTCTTTAAACAAGCTCTGGGCTGGGGTTATTTATTAGAGTGGCTCTCAGGAGCCACTCTAATTAAAGGGCCCACAGCATCTTTGGTATTCAACGTCCTCCACTTCAAAATGGTGGCAGGGGTGCTTTAAGTAAAGCTCGTTTGGCGAGCTTTATTTAAGGTCCCCCACTGCCATTTTGAAGTGGAAGGACACTGAATACACAAGATGCCAAGGCTGCTGGAGTGTGCTAATTAACAAGCTAATTAGCATGCAGTTAATCAAGTCTGCTCTGACACATGTTAATTAGCCCACATCAGAGTAGGTGAACTTAAATGCTTATGTGTAGCTGTATTTTATGCTGTTGAAGTCCTACTTTTGTCCACACTATCATCTGACACTTGAGATTGAGAGCCTTGTTACACATTGATTGTAGGTGGCTCCTGGAGCTCTTAAGCCCTGGGTTATCCACACATTAACATCTGAAACTAGTCTTAAGGATACTTTTAGATGGCTTAAAGTTATGCCACTCCAGGGCAGGTCTATCTCTGATCTACTACTCAGCTCATGTCCCATGAGCGTGTGGCCACTCCCCACAGATGAGCTGCCCAACTTGCAGTCCTCCAGCATCCTAGAATGCAGTGTCTCCTTCCCCACTCTCCTGTTCTGTGTGGGCCCCCTGATTCCCCTTTCTACCTCCGATTTCCACTGCTCGGGGGTATAGTTCTGTAACCAAGCTAACTTTCCCTCTTGCCCTTATGGGGGGGTTGGGGTGGGGCAGGGAGTAGGGCAGGATGCAACCCCATGCAAATGGCCTGCAGAGCACATGCCACCTAGCCAGGTCACAGGGCTCGGAAGAGTCAAGTAGGATGGCAGTAGCAAGAAACCAAGCAGGAGGCCATATTGGGTCCCCATGAGCTGGGGCTTCCTTCCTGGGGTACGGACAGTAGCCTGCCCCAAATGAAACTTCCCTCACCGCTCTCATCTCCCAGCTATCCTGAGAACCACAACCAGCATTCCTCATACCCACATCCCACTTTATTGAAACATGAGATCTTCTCTAATTTACTTTCTCTTTATTTATTTATTTAATGTATTTCTTTTTATCTTGCAAGTCAGTCAGCAACACAGAAGTCCTTGACTTCAGAAAAGCTGACTTTGACAAGCTCAAGAGGCTTGTCGGTCAGGCCCTCAGGGACTGTGACCCCAGGGAGATGGGAGTTCAAGAAGAGTGGTTGCTTCTCAAGGAAGCAATCCTCAATGCACAAGCTAAATCTATTCCAA
>NW_017728931.1:129355793-129385237 GCF_001723895.1 Crocodylus porosus
AGCTGACTTCCTGCCCTTTGGGCAGGGGGCTGGACTTGATGATCTTCCGAGGGTCCTTCCAGCCCTAATGTCTGTGAAATCTATGAAATCCTTTAGTGGCTGGCTGACTTAATGTTACCATCCCTCTCTGACCCTTATTTCCTTTCCACGCGCTTTCCATGTCATTACCCACCCCCATCATTAACTCTCTACCTCACCACCTCACAGCTTCATGTTCCCTGTGCAGTTTCCTTTGGCTCATATGGCATTGGCGTCTTTGTGCATGTGTAGATGCACACAAAGTGATCAAGATTTGAGCAGCTCAAAGTGCTACATGTAACAAGGCTCTGATTCACAAAAAAGCAGTGCAGAGGAGGACCCACCCACCTTTTATATTAATACTTTTTCAGAGACTCGAGCAGGGTGGAACAGAATTACACATGTAGGCAGCTAAGTCCACTTTCACATGCAATAGGTGAAATAGAACCTGGCCCAATACTGCTAAAAATGATCTTACAGTTGGATTTTCTTAAAAAAAACCCAGAAGTCCCAGTAATAAAACATTAAAGTTGTGAAGAAAGGCACGGTTGAGCATTAAAAAATAATCTACAAAATTCCATCCTTCCTAATTGTAAAGTCTGTCAGCTGTTGCCCCTTTTTTTGCTTGAATTTAGTAATAATTATTATTGCAGCACCTCTTGATTGCTGTAAAGGTGGTTTATTATTTAAATCATATAGAGTTTGAGTAAAAGTCAAAATCTGGAGGCAGCATACTAACTGGAATCACATATGGTTCCACAGATGTGTTAATCAAAAATAAACAGTGTTGACCATCCAGAAACTGACACTAATTTATTTAAGCAAACCACATCTGTCAGTTCAATGTGAGAGGACTGTCCAAGATGGTGACACTTTGAAGACTTGATTGACAGCCTACATGTTCAAATGTTGGGAAAACTGCTCTTAATTTTACAGAATAATTAATATATTTACATTCATTACAGAAAATAATGACTTACTGACACTACAGAGCGGGCAAAAAACTTGAGATGGTTCCTGAAGCACAATCAGTGTGGCAGACATTTCCAATTTTCATTAACTAGCATTTATTATTTACATGAAATCTGAACAGTAGAGAGCTTTTCATTGTATGTGTTTTATTATGATATTTCTAAATTTTCATTAAGCTAATATTATTTCTTCAGTTACATAGTCATAGAAAAATGGGACTAAAGAGGACCTCCAACCCTCTCCTCAAGGTAGTCATCTTCATCTAATCCACCCTAGCCAAGTGTTTGTCTAACCTTCACTTTAATTCCAGTTCTGGAAATGCCATAGCCCCTTTAGGTAACCTGTTCAGGTACTTAATCATCTACTTGCCCTAATACTGAATTTAAATCTCCTTTGTTGCAACATAAACCCATTACTTCTTGTCCTGCTTCCTGTGGCTATAGAGTATAGTTAACCATTATGTTTTTTTTGTACTTGAAAACTGTTATTAAACACCCTATTTTTCTTCTCTTCTCTAAGTTAAATGAATGCAGGTCTTACAACCTTTTTCATAATTTATACTTAATACTCCTCAAATATATTTTGTTGCTTTCCTCTGGGCTCTCCATTTCATTCACCTCTTTCTTGGAGTACAGATCCCATTACTGGCCACAGTACTCCAGGTAAGGCCTTGGAAAATGACTGCATTGGGGCGGGGGAGGGAAGAGAGAGAGAGAGAGAACAGAAGTGGGAAAAAAAAGGAAGGGAGAAAAGAGATAGGGAGAAAGAGGGGAAAAAGGAGAAAGAAGAAAGAGGAAAGAGAGAAGAGGGGGGTGGAGGCTAGGTAGTGTGGGTACACAGGTGATTTATAAGCCCAATCTTTGCCCTGAAAAATGTGCTGCAGCAGGGGCAGGAGACAAACAAGGAATGGACACGAGAGGTCCTCTCCTGGCCATGAGCTTCCTCACTGCCTCTGCCATGCACCACTACTAGAAGGCCAGTGCTCCACTCTGGACTGATAACCTCCAGGATGGACGGTCACGAGTGATTTGCTCCCAAGACTCCAGGTCAATGCCGAAACTCTTTAGGGACATATTTAGGGTGTCCTTGTACTGCTTCTTTGGTGTGCCCTGAAAGTTCACTCCATGTGACAGTTCGCCATAGAAGATTTTTTTTGCAGGTGAGTGTTGGGCAGTCTTGAAAGGTGGCTGGCCCATCTTAGCTGCATCAGTTTCAGTAAGGTGTGGATACTGGGGAAAGCAAATCTTCCGAGCACCTCAGTGTCTGGAATCTTGTCCTGCCACTTGTTCATTAGTATCTTTTCCAGGCAGTGCAGGTGGAAGTGGTTTAGTTTCTTGGCATGATGCTGGTAGACAGTCCAGGTTTTGCAGGCATAAAGGAGGATTGGGAGAATCATGGATTTGTAAACCTTTAATTTCATTGACATTCAGATGCCTCTGTAGTCCCAGACTGACTTGCAGAGTCTGTCAAAGGCCACACTGGCTTTTGTTAGCCTCGTGTAGACTTCGTCATCCATGTGGGCAGCACAGGAAAGTGTGCTGCCCAGACAGGCAAGCTTATTGACCATCGACAGTTGCTGGCCTTTAACTGAGATGTGTGGTTCCTGGGGTGTTGTTCCATGTGCAGGTTGAATGATCACTTCAGTCTTCTTCGTCTTGGTAGCGAGTCAGAAGTTGTCGCAGGCTGATGAGAATACACTCAGTAGTGTGGAATAATCATTTCACGATCCCTCTTCTAGGCCACAAATACAAAATGTCCACAGCTACCTTTAACTCACTGAGGGTGCTTCTATATACGCTGGTTTCCACTTCCCATAAGTAGAGTCAAGGACTGAAGTGGCAGTAGGCAAAAGGCAGATTATTTTTTTAGAAGGGGTCCAACTCATGGAGCTTTTCTATTCCCTGAATGTTCTTCTAGCAATCAGGCTGCTCGCTATTTGTCCATCTTCTGTGTTTCATGTGTAGCTGCTGTTAGGTAATATAAATGGGGAGAAGCAGTTCCACTGCTTTGGGCTAATTGATGGTAACTTTCACAGTCAACTGTAAATAGCAGAGGAGATGTATCTCTAGCTGTGTAGGGCTTCTTTATATGGGGAAATAGCAGGGAATAGCTATTAGTTCTTTTCAGTACGTCATAACAGCTTCCCCGTGTAAACAAGCCCTTAACATAAACTACCCTCAAAAGGTTATATCAAATCTAGGAATTACTTAGTTTTAGTCATTGTATGAAGTAAACCATGTGAAATTAAACTTGAAACCCTATATATTGCAGGAAGGTAGGTATCCCTTTAAGTCATTCAAAAAGATGGTTTTGTATAATATATAACCTATGTCAGAATAATTTGGAAACTCTTATTACGTTTGTACCTGATCTGTGACTGGGAGTAAGTCTTAAATTATTAATTATCTGACATGCAGGAAAAGACCTGTAAGGTGGATAGAAAACTGGCTGGATTGTCAGGTCAAAGGGCAGAAATCAATAACTCAGTTTCTAATTGACAGCCAGTATCAAGTGGAGTGCCATAGGGGTCGGTCCCGGGGTGTCTTCTGTTCAATATCTTCATCAGAAACCTGGAAGATGGGATAGAGTACATCCTCAGGAAGTCTGCAGATGACACCAAAATGGGCAAGTAGTAGATATGCTTGAGGATAAGGCTAGGATCCAGAGAGACCTAGACAAATTGGAGGACTGAACTAAAAGAAATCCTATGAGCTTCAATAAGGACAAGTGCAAAGTCCTGCACACAGGACAGAACAATCTCATGTACTGGTACAGGTTGGGAACCAACTGGCTAAACAGCAGCTCTGCAGAAAAGGATCTGGGGCTTACAGTGGACAATACCTGAGTATAAGCCAACAGTGTGCTCTTGCTTCCAAGAAAGCTAATGGCATACTGGACTGCATTAGTAGGAGCACTGGCAGCACACTGAGGGAAGTGATTATTTCAATCAATTCAGCACTGGTGAGGACACATCTGGAGTACTGTGTCCAGTTTTGGGCCCCCAGTACAGAAAGGATGTGGACAAATTGGAAGGAGTGCAGTGGAGGGCAACAAAAATGATTAGGGAGCTTGGCACATGACTTATGAGAAGCTGAGGAAACTGACCTAATTTAATTTGGAAAAGATAAGACTGAAAGGGGATTTAAAAGAAGCCTTCAGCTACCTGAAGGGGGGTTCCAAAGAGGATGGACCTAGAGTTTTCTCAGTGGTGGCAGATGACAAAACAAGGAGCAATGGTCTCAAGTTGCAGCAAAGGAAGTTTAAGTTAGATATCAGAAATAACTTTCTCATGAGGAGGGTACTGCAGCACTGGAACAGGTTACCCAGGGAGGTTATGGAATCTCTGTCTTTGGAGGTTTTTAAGACTGGTTAGACAAAGGCTTGCTGGGATGATATACATGGGGATGATCCTCCTGTGAACAAGGGGTTGGACTAGATGACCTCCTGAGGTCCCTTCCAACCTTAATTTTCTGTGATTCTATGAATCTATGATCTGACATTGCATTTATTTTCACATACAAAAATATTGTCAAAACTTCTAATTCATGTTTGAAGCAGAGTTCTTTTTATATATAACAGATAGTTATAAAATAAGTCCAGGTCAGCCTGCAAATAGTAGCTTGTTGGCTGCCAATTTTATATTTAGTATATTCAGCTAGCTAGACCAACTCATCATTTATTGACTGATTTTAAACATAGGAGCATTCAGCTCCCTTGAGACCTCTTGCACTCCACCCACTAAGTTGTCTCACATGGATACAACAAGAAAAAAAACAATTACTGTTTTCCTGTTTATTCTAAATGAAAAAAGAAAATCAATATTTCAAGTAAAATACATAACCGAATACCAAATGAGGAAGAAAGTTAAACTGCCCAGGGATCAAGAATGGCTCAATATATTAAGTGTCATGCTTAAAGCTTTGCAAAGTTCCTGAGTGTGTGTCTCCAATATTAAGTAGGGTTTCATAAAATATTTTCCATGTTAAAAATGATCTCTATAAAAATCATTTTGTTGATAGAGTACTATTTCACTTATTCTGGGTTGACGTGTTTAGTCTTCAGTTTGCCTTAGCCGATTACACATTGCATACAACTGCAAATTATTTCACTGAATTATTTGACTATCATTTCAGAAAAAAGGAGAAATAACCAAATGCTGTTATATATATTGATAATAATAGATTATGGCCTAGGACCAGTCAAATTGGAGGAAGAATCTGTTACAAGGATCTCAGTACTTTGAAACCTTTATGAGGATAACAGGAGACAGAAGTGGGGGTGGCAGGAACAGCATGTTGCAAAACAAATCAAGAATTTGGAGCCAACCACCCTGCACAGAAACATGCACCCGAGTTGGGGAAGAGTCAGTTTATTCTGGATTGGCCTCATCAGAAATCTTCAGACCCACAGATAAGACAATCATGGAAGATGATCATTCTTGACTGTGAGGGATTGCCAAAGAAGAAACATCAAAATATTATTCTCTATGAACCAAACTCTCCATGACAGCAATATATGGTTCATTATGGCTAGGTACAGACATTCAAAAAACTTGAGGCAAAATTGATCAAAGCTTCATGGGTTTCTCTAAACTGCCTAGATTAGATTGGGAATGAACAGAACATGTCTGCCCTTTGTCACGGTGCACACAGATACCTGCACTGGCAAAGGCAAGAAGGTGAGGACTGCTCCTGCATGTCTACCAGCATGCCAGCTGGGTGGGGACCACCCATTACTGGCTGCCAGGACAGGCTGTTGTCACCATGGACCCTCCCCTACACACAGTCCTAGGCTTCCAAGAGAGCCCCAGACTAGTCACCATAGCACGCCCTGCCCTGCTGTAGCCAGCCAGGCTACTGGGCATGACATGGTGATCTGCTTTAGGGCTCTCCTAGAAGCCTAAAGCTGGGTATGGGGGAGGGTCCATGGTGACAGCAGGGGTTGGGGACATGTGCCAGCAGCCAATAAGGGGTGGCCCAGGCACTCCATAGAAGGAAAGATTGAGTCCCTCAGAGTTTGACACCAGCGGCAGCTGAGGGGCCTGAGCCTTTCTTTTATAAAGCCCCTGTCCCTGCTGCCCACTCTAAGCCTCCTCAGCTGTGCCAGGCATGTCCTGCCAAAGTTCAGCACCAGTAGCAGCCCGGGAGGCTTGTACCAGGCAGCAGGGACAGGGACACTCCACAGAAGGAAAGATCGGGGCCCTCAGAGCTTGGCACCAGCAGAAACTGGCATGATACAGCAACACATCCCTGGAGACTTGTGCCAGGCAGCAGGGAGGGGGCGCTTCATAGAAGGAAAGATCAGAGCCCTGGGCAGCCACTAGTGCTGAGCAACAAGGGGCCCAATCCTTCTTTCTACAGAGTGCCCCTGTCCCTGCTGCCTGGCATGACTAACAGGGGAGCCACAAATGCACCTGGAAAGCCAGGTGACAGCAACCTAACGTGAATCAATAGGGGATCTGATACATAAGTTCGATAGACCAGTCTAACCTACACTGACTAAGTCTGCTAGCTCATTGATCTAGGTCTAAAGACTGCCATTTTTAAACCGGTCTGTGTTCCCCAAACTTCTGTTCTGCTATGGGCGTAGACTGGTTTTCAGTCATTTATACCAGTTTGTGTGTAATGTTTGGACCTGGCCTATGTGTAGGTGTATGTATAGGAAATGTGTGTCTGAACAAACTGAGATGGTTTACATTTACTTAATTTCTACTAAAAGGCAGTCCATTCCCACCAGATTGCAGCATAACCAATGCAGACAATGCAGACCTAAATAAAACCTAAATCCCAGAGAGCCAGGGTGCAGTACTCTACATACACAGTTGTGAAAGAGATGTTTTAAACTGCCCAGTCCTTATCCATCACTCTATAAAGAGTCTGAGTTCCACTGCCTGGGATGCAGATTAGGAAAAATTCATTCAACCTTAAAACCCAAACAAAAGCCCCAAACTTCATCCTAACACCTCAGTGAAAGTACTTACTTGACACATTGTCATAATTATGTAACAACTTGTTCAAGCTACATTATTTGTTCTGCTTATTCAAATACCCCTCTACCCTGCCCCCAACCCAGCATTCATCATTTGTTTTTAAAGACAAACACATATTACTAGGATGTATATTTATTGACTATGTTAATATCTATAACATATAAAGCATGAAATGAGTACTTGAACCATAAAGATACCATATAATTTATCACCTAATGCACTAGAAGCTTTAGAGCTTGGCCCTTTGCTTTCTCAGATCAGTGACAGAACTTGAATGCAGTTCCACAAGAATATAGTTATGCATGTTTCTATCATATTTGTGCACTGAGCTAATTTTCCAAGGCAGATGGCAATCTGTTGAAAACACTGGAGGGGGTTATTAAACACTGAGAAAATACAAATTCTATATTTCTACCATAGAAACCAACACAAGATGACATTAATAGAGAGAAAGGTGGTTAATAGTGTTAGTATGAAGACAGGCAGGGAAGGGTAGCACCTTAGAGACTAACTCATTCAAAGAAGCATAAGTGTCCATAGGTGACTTCCCCCTTCATCAGATGCTATTTTAGGGACTTAAGGAGAACTGGGGTAATACAGTGGAAGGAGTAAAGTAATTTAAATACAAATGAAAGGAAAAGGAAAGGACAGAGGGAGGGGGCCCTGCTAAGAGGCCAAGGTAGGTTGAAGAGATAAAGAAAAATGGGTGCGTCTATGTGTGTGCATATACTGTGCAGTAACCAAATTACTGTACAGTACAAGTTCACATCTACACATGCACACCCATACTGTGCAGTAAATATGGTGACTTATACTGACTCGAGCATAAATTTGATACCTGCATCGTGTAGGCATCACATTTATGCCCAATTACTTTCAGTGCAGTAATGCATGTGGACTGACTTGGGACACAGCATTAATGTGCTTTTATGCCTGTACATGTAGATGCTGGGTTATTCCTGCTTACTGCTCAGGAACACTATGCAGTAAATTTAAGCCAGCATAAATGCATGTGTAAACATACACAATGAAACTCAGCAAAAGACTGATTTTAAAAGGTTAATTTTGAAGAAAATCAAGATTACTAAAATATTGAATTACTTAGTCACATATGTGAGTACCTGTTGAGGTGCCAAACATACTTGTTACTTTACATCCAGAAGAAAACAACATTTTTAGTGATTCTACAATAGTTCCTTAGAATTTTTACTGAGATACTAATTGCGCTTTGTTTAAGAAGGAAATAAGGACCATGCAGGTTACTAAATGCAAATTATTCACTATTTTCAATAGATGGCAAAATGAACTTGACTTAATACTATCACCCAATCTTAAAGTTCTATTTTACAGCTAAGCTACTATGAGTAGGTTTTATTAGCAACAAATGCTGAAGTGAGGCATACTAGGCTCAGGCCCCGGATATTGGTTCTTGAAATGGCAGTAACATAACCACTTAATTGCAGCACTCAGCACATGCCAATAAGTTCACTTGTGAGAGAAAGATAACAAAATAGTAAGGGTATTGGTGCATGGACTGAGGTGGCTATATTACCTCAATTTCAGGATATAGTCATATATATGTATAGTGAATGTGGTATGCTTCACACAGCACTCATTGATGTGGTACAGATGTGTCATATGTCACATTACCGAATAAATAAAAATTGCCTCTGTATGTCTTTTTCAAAAGCTAGTTCCTTTACATCATTTTCAATTAGTAGTATTCTTCATTCTAAATTGAATGCCAATGATTTTGCAAAATCTTGTATTAAATTTGAGACAATTTAAAGAGCAGTGCACAGTCTCCCACTCCTGAAAAATCATGTCATTTTCAAGTGAGACATGTTGGGCACCTGCAAATCATCAATAATTTATTAAAAATTCTGCCAGTGATTTTACCTTCAACTATTCAACTGCTCCGACTCCTGGCACTCCTTGCAGTCTCTGGTCATCTCTAGGCTACATCTTTGTTCCTGTCCGTGTTTTTTCCAGATCTACTACTCCAGGAAATATCTATTCACCAACTGTTCCTCAGGATAGATACAAAACATAGAGTTTCTATAGGTATCTTAAAGCAAAAATATCCTTTTTAAAATAAACTGAGGAAAAATCAACATACTTTATGGGGAAGCACTATCATATTATTTCTCTAAGATCAATTTATACAGTATTGAAAAACAAAAGAAAAGCCAAATCCTAAACCAAGGTTCCCTTATATAGTTTGAGAAGAAAAAATGAAAGAAGGCTGTTGTTAGATTTTTTGATTAAATAATTGATTGTGCTAAGAATGGAATAATTAACCTATAATAAATGTAATAGATGCTACATGTAGCCATAGAGATTAAAGAGCTTAAAATCTTTAAGCTATTTAAGAGTGAATCTTTACATTTATGAAATAGTTTATTTCTGCTTTAGAGTCAAGCTAAGCTACACTTCCTCCAATATATCTCAACAATAACAGCAACATATCAATTAATTTTTGCTTATGCAGTACTTGAAGTATAAGGTTTTATAGAATGAAAAAATATGTTGGGCCCCATCCATTTAAAATAAGTTTTGTTCTATATTTCCTTGCAACATGGCCAGTGGCAATGTGTAAGGGGGGCACGTGTACCCCCTGAGAGCATTGGTGCACCCATGACAGCCAGTCTTTCTGGGGGGGATGGCAGGCAAGAGTGCTGGTACCCCCCTGCGAGAGCTGGGCGGGAAGTGGGGGTGCCAGGAGAAGTGTCCCCCTGTGCGACTGACTGTGCTCATCTAGAAGTGTCAACAGCATGCTGCTGCCACTTGCAGGTTGGTGGGATCGGCTACGGCCTCCCCCCACCCCAGTCACTGACTGTCCACTGGGAGGCACCACTTGCCCATGAACATGGCTAATACAAAGTACTAACTATTCTGACAACTAATATAGTATCTTTTTCCCTTGTTCCCTTTTTACAATGCAATTGCTTTAATTTCATGTTTGTTGTTGGGTTCTCAAATTTAAGAAACATGCTTAAAAGAAAATACAGGTTTCTTTGCTCTTCCTATTTTTATTCTAAGTAATTATAATCATCAGTAATTAAAATCCTACTATTATGAGTAATAATAAAATACTCCCTGGTGCCCTAGATAAAACATGAGTGCTTGGAATAGATACTAAATGGCTGTGTAATGAATTACACAGTAGCAATTCAAATAAACTAGTATATTTTAAATGCTTCGTATTTCCATCTTGTTATTCAAATACCCAGTCTGCCTACTGTATTCGACTAACTCGCTAGTAGAGGTGTTTACCAGATTTTCAATAAAATATTTCTGGTAGAAGCATGCTTTTTCACTGAAGCCTAAATACTTTGATTTTGATAAATATTTTTTTCACAAAAGTTTGAGGATCAAAGTGGACTCACTGGTTAATTCAAAAGACAAACATAAGAGAAAATCCTGATGTTTTCAAACAGAAAAGGGTTAGGTTTCAATATAATTCCATTTTCAGAACATGGCATTCAAAATGTTTTGCTTTCACTACAATACAAAACAAAAACCAACTTTGAAACATTCAGAACTTGCAAAACAAAATTTTCACATTACAACTAGCTGTATTATAGATCCACCTAGGTTACTGAGGAATTTAAACATGGTTACCTGCTACAACAGTGATTTGGAGTTCAATATTTTGTTCCATAATTAAGCAGAATCAACCCTGACTATTAAAATATTCAATACTCAGCTGCATAATATTTATTCTGTCTGCCAGTCAGAGCAGACTAGAGATCCTCCCCACACCCCCTTCCCCACACTACAAGCTAGCATCTGCAATTAGAGAAATCTTCAATCATTACTTAAGAGCAAAAGAAATGAAGCTGGCTCACTGACTGGTTATTTATAAGGACAATAAGTATAATTTTTATTTTCTAATTACAGTTTTAACATGCACCACCCATACCTGCTGGCTGTGAAGAGTCAACTGGCATAAAGTTAATGCCTAGATGCCTAGTGTGGATAGGTTAAGGTCAACTGCCATTTTAAACTTACTTCACTACAACAATTATCAGAAGTTAATATCCTAAAACTAGAAAGAAGGAGCCATTCTCAGCTCTACCTCAAGAATCAAAACACTGCAACTATGCTCTGCCTTCAGGTCTGAAATTCTGCCTTTAAGAAAATAGTTAAGCAGAATTATGTAGCTGGAGTATATATTGGCTCTTGTTCACAATGCTGAACACAGAATACTAAAACACATGTATTTACTTTACTATTGACTGGGTGGACTGAGTTTAATATATATGATGGTCTCTTCTACCACTTGTAATTAATTTGAAAGTGTCTTTCAGTTATATTTTAATGAAATGCACTTCCACTGATGGGTCAATTTTGTATAATTTGTAAAATGAAGGAACTTTTCTACAAGAAACACTTTGAACAGATGGAATGGCCATGGTTGACTGTTCTTCCAAATGAAAATTATGTGGTTATTTGTATTTCTGTCAAGGCAACTTAGGGGGCTGCTGCCTAGTGCCCACTTTTCTAATTTCTTCTGGAACAGTTAAGCCCATGTTCCAAGAAAATGAGGAACTGACAAGATGCATTATAATTTCCACTCTACTGTAACAGAAGAGGAGTGCAATGAGTGATGAGGACGTTAGTTTGTGAAGGGTAAATCCATTGATCACTTGGAATATGATTTAATAAGCTTTCAGGGTTGGATAGTAATATAATGCAAAATGTCATGGCAAATTACTAGTGTATAGCTAGAAGAAATTCATCAACATTTGGCCCAGACTTAACTCTGAATGAAAACATTTACTTTTTTTAATGGATCACTGATGTCTTTAAAATAACTGATTTTTTTCAGAGAAGTTTCTTTCAAACCTCGAACTGTGTTTGATTTTGCTTTTATTTTTGAAAGTGCATAGAAATGGTGCTAAAGCATTAAAAGGTACATTTGTAAAGAATGGAGTTTAAAGACCACACAGTAAGGTGCAACAACATATCAAAACCAAGAGAGATTTTTTTATTACTTTCTAAGAACTGTTTAACTGCTGCAATTGGAATTAAGAAATGAATGGGCAACTCGCATGCACATATATATATGCCTGAAATTACTTCATAAATATGTGTGTATGTGTATATATATTACTACACATGTAATAAACACATACACACGTACATACATACACACCCACCCACCCACACACACACCCACCCACACACACACACTTCACATATATATGAAGTAATTTCAGGCATATACGAGAAAGACTACAAAAGTCCTATTTTGACAGTGTAAGAGATCCTGGCATTTTAGATTCACAAAACAACCGATTCATAGATCCAGAGGTAATATACTGGCTGAGCAATGATCACATATTTCTGAAGTGCATGCTTGACCAGTTCCACACACTGGAAAGATATTAAAAAGCTCAAAGTACATCAGTTTACCAAGTCAAGTTTTAAGTTTTTCTTAAAAGATAGGGAAAAAAATTAAAAAGAACTTTCAAAGGCAGTTTAGAAATAGGTCTCCGATCCTTTCATACAAATCAAGAAGAAAAATGTCAAATGTATACAATTAATTTTAGAAACACGCAAGCATTTTTTTAATGTATGTACAGAAATCCAAGCAGAAAACACCCCTATTGCCATATATCATCTTTTCAAGGTCTGAATTTATATTTATAACAACTCATTAAAACAGATTTTTAAAAGCCATTTGGCATTGAGCATTTAGTACAATTGAAGAACCAGTATTTTAATATTTACCTAGGAATATCTCTGCAAATGTCAGTGTCCTGTTGATAAAGATAGAATTCCTTAACTTTAAACTGAATTTTCAATCCTTTTATTCATCTGTATGGACAGAATGATTATTTTACCTGGTGTTGATCACTTATACAGAACAGACCATCAAGAATTCAAAGCTTATGTAGTCAGGCTGCTATGCTGTTGATTCCAACTGGATTTTGCATAACCTCAGGTGTCAGAGGTCTGGAATACTGCAAAACATATGCATTTCCCTTATAAAAACCTGCCAAACCCCTGCAAAAGGAAGCTGGATTTTACAGACTGTGGGGTCTTGGTGGAATGGGTTCAATCCCCATTATGCCAGACAGTTACCATCACACCCAGTATTTCTAGAATTCTTTGTGTTTCTTTGAGCATTGCACATGACCTACAGACTTCAGTTTTCAAAACAGGGCCAGTTTTATCTTATTAACTTGTGCACAGAACTTCAAGCATGTGGATACTATGAAAACACTTCCATGCTTAAAGTTAAAACACATGAACAAATATTTACAGCTGAGTTATGCAACTTCTGATCACAAGAATGGCAAGCTTCCTGGGCCTCTGCCCCCATACTGCCTTGTCCCAGAGACCCTAGCTATGGAAAGTCTGTGTGGGAGCCCATGGGCCACATGTTGACCCCTCACAGACCAGATGCAGCCCACGGGCTGTCTAACAGAATTGAAATACTTTCTCCTTTTCAGTACGTGCCCTTTAGGGCAAGTACATGCCCAAAGCAGAATCTGGACTGCAGGATTTCTTAAGGGCTAGATCCAGATACACTCCCAGCAGTAGGGGGAAGTGCTAATGCTGAAAATGTCTGAGCCACTCTGCTGGCTCAGGGAGCTGCAGGGGTTAACACTGCTGCTGCTTACCCTGCTACCAAATTTCTAGTCCCACTGGAAACTCTGCAGGCTGTGTGTTTGACACCCCTGCTACAGGGTGAGGATTGGTAATTGCTTTGCTCACTGGAGTGCTATAAAATGCATAAACTGGAAAAAATGTTGGACAAAATAAAAATCTGGATTGGCTTGCACTTTGTGCGGTAAATGGTAACAAGATGGGAACAAATGAGTATAAGTAGCTGATCTGGTAGCATTTTACATCTATCTTGTATTCACACATTGTACAGCTTCCGTTGACTAAATACAGTGCGAAGATGGAGAATCAGGGTAGCTGGTGTTTAATTTTTAATTCCAGATGGCATATATTAACAGTGCAAGAGGCAGACACCTATCTGAAAAAAGCAACACTCTTTCCTTGCCACTGGTGAGAAGTTACACGCATGAGTAACCCCTACTATTTCAGTGAGAGCTCCTTCACAGTCCAGAACTTAAGAAATGTTCTTTTTGCTGGCCTGAGCAAAATGGCTAGTTTTAATATCATTTATTATAAGCCTGCTTTCCCAATCACTTACCTCCCAGGGTTGTGTGGCATAAGGATGCCAAAACCTACTTCAGCATGGAAGCACCTCACAACTTCTTCCAACCAGAGTTCGGAAAAAAAAAAGAATTGTCAAAATAATTACGGCCTGATCCAGCCAAAGAAACTGCCATTCGCTTGAAGCTAAGTACTTAAGGGTCTTGCTGAGTGAAAGCAAAAAAACAAACAAACAAAAAAAACTTTTATTTCTTTATTTCTTTACAGAAAAAAAATGTGTTGGATTCTCCAATCCCCTGCACTTTGCTTAATTGTGAATCTGTGCAAATCAGAAAAGTGATGTTTTATACCAACAGGATTTGCATCTACATGAAATGGTACCAATAAAACCCCACCTCAATCCTAATGAGTTTGACATCCCTAGTCTAAGGCTACTGCTATCTGTGAAAGCAGTTGCCATCTGTGCCAGAATTTGTATGATAAATTTTTAAGGAGATAGCAAAGCAGAAAACCCTATAGTGCTTCAAGGGTATTATTTGTTTATCTTTAATGCAATATTTTGAAAAACTTACCCCTCCCCATACCTTGCCAGACAACCACAGCCCCAAGATACAGCTGTATAAAGAAGTAACAGTGAGATGCAAGATGTTGTTTGGTAACAGAAAGAGATTTAGGAGTCAATGTAACAGGCCACTAGCTACTCCCTCAAGTAAATAATCTACTGGACTAACCCCAAGTAATAATTTTTTTTGCAGTTAAACATTGTCCACAAAAGAAAATATAAACTGAATAACCCTGAAATTACCCTTAAAACGAAACATCTTTCAAGACATATATATACCATCAAGGTTTATGAAGTCAGCTGATCTTTACTTATTGTATCACACTGACACAATAATACACATCCAGGCATAATTCCACACCCATATAATGGGCTGCGGTGTTTTTTGGATTCCATCAAAGCTAGGGATAAAAAGCAGTAGTCTGCCACCCCTCCATGCACTAAACAAAGTTTTGCGTATGTGTGGGCCATTCAGACTTGACAACTTATATTTAAACTGATGATCCTTCCACTGAAAAAAAAAAATTCTCTCTACAAGCAGAGCTGTAAACACCTGCACACATTTGAACAGGGAAGGCCCTTGACCTGTGTGTAACCCACACTTGAAAACCTTGGGTCTACAGAATGTGTATACCTTACTTACCATAGTTTCAGATGAAAGGCTTGGAGACCCTGGTACCTCTTAATGATTGTATACTGATATAATTCAGTCCATTTCAGGGGAGCTGACTTGGGTCAACATATATTAATGCAGGGGTACTCAACCCCTGACCCATAGGTCAGATCCAGCCCCAGGTGCCATGTGATCTGGCTTGCAGGACTCCACACATGTCCATGGGGAACCCCATGGACCATGGCCCTGAACACTAGACCAGGCACATAGGGCAACTCAGATTTCAGTCTTATTGCATGGGGCTAGCTAGAGGTGGTACAGTGCCCTGGTGCACAATACCACCTTGGGGGCTGGGGCACGAGAGCAGGCTGTGGAGGCCATGGAGTTGAATCCAGCCCAACGACCAGTCTTGCTTCACTCATCTGGCCAAAACACTGAGCATCACTGTATCAGTAGGAAAGAAGGATTAGGTCCAGAAATGAAGCAAAAATAGTAAAAATGGTGAGAGAACTGGAAGGAAATTATATATTGTTAGGCTTATTACTGCCACTGCATAAAGGAATATACATGGCTGGACCTCAAATTCTAAGAAACAAGAAGGCAGAAGTTAATTTAGCCCTATCCCTGCTTTAAATTACAGTATCCAACAGCATAAGTTATAGGCAGCTATCTGCTCTTCCACATTGTGAGAGCAGGGCTATGCATGCTTTAATGAGTTTAAGGACCATGGGTCTACTGTCTTTCTTTGTATTTTGTATCTGAGTAAATTTCCATCTTTAAGATGCATGCACTGTAGTTCTAATACATTTACTTTGGAATGCATTTAGAAATATTGTTTCTACTGATAAAACAACTAACATCTAACTCCTGCCAAGTCAGCTATTTATTGCAACTGTGTTTAGCATAAAAATGAATTTTGCTTGTCAAGAAGTTTTTCAGTTATGCTTCCCAAGAAATTTCTTTGAATAAGGTACAGTTTAAAAACAGTGCATGCACTCTGGGTGAAGAATACTGCAATGTCAAAAAAACAGTCTGTTGATTACTGCAGGGAAGGTATTAGTAAGAAGTTATGCTACTTAAAGTAGCATTCTGAAAAGACAGTCTGTGAAAATGGCTTAGAGTACCACATTATAGATCAGTGGGGGCCAATCTTTTTGGCAGGCATGCCACGAATTAACTGTGCACCCTCACTAGTACCACTTTGATTTTCTTCCCATCTGCTCTGCTTTCTGTTTCCTTCCCTGTGCTCCCTAACTGATCTGCTGATCTGCTTTCTGCCTCTGCTGTAACTGCTGCTCTGCTGCCTGTCCCCTCTGTTAGGGTAGCTTGGCACATTTCGCTTTAGTTGCACCTGCTTGAGTGGCGAATTATAGTATTATTTGAACCTTTCTTTTGCATTTTGTATCTGCATTGTTAGCTATTAGCTTTGAGCTCATTTTCACATTATGTTTTTATTTTGTTTTTTATCAATGTAATGAGGCAGCTTATGTTCCAGCATTATTAACAAAGGTGTGTATAGTGTGAGCCTTGTTACTAGCTCAAATTAACTGAACTTGGCACTAACCATTTAATCAGAGGGATGACATGATTGGCTATGTTAATGAAAGGTGATAAGAGGGCACCAATTGGACAGTGCCCAGCTGATGTGCCCTTGGAATTTCCAGAGTTGATAGACAAAATTAGAAGTCCAGCACACGCCCAAATCACGACAACAGTAAAAGACCAAATTAAGATGTGTGCATGTGATGGGTTTGTTGAAACAAAGGAATATGCTGACAAGATAAAAACATGAACAGTATGATGATCACAGAGAAACCAATCTACAGTACCTGGAAATAAAGAGTCATCAGAGGAAAAAGCATAAGTGGTGGGGGGCAACAAGGCAGTTGGGTGTGTGTCATCATCCAACAAACTCTGGACTGAACAAAATCCAAAAAGGCTACCCACAGACAGCAATCCTCTACTTTCAGGAAGTGATTGGCCACCTTTTCTGTGAAGTGGAGTAACATCTGGGATTGAGTGAGATCATTGGACTAAATTTTTTTCTCTCCCTATGTAGAAACTATTAGTACATTTAATGTACTAATAGTTAGATTTTACTTAAGTTGAAAGGTGTGAGGTGTATAACATGTTCACCCTGGGTTGATTATGCTTTAGCAATCCTTTTGCACCATGATCCTTTTGTGCCATGGGTAACATCTCCCCAGTCTGCCATGTGCCAGACACACAATCTGCCTATGCTACCTTTGGCACACATACCATAGGTTGGCCACCCCATTTACAGACTAAGGCAAAAGCCACAAAAGGACTTGGCCAGTACACTGGGAAACACTCTAAATTACCTAACAGGAAATGCTGAAGGGAAGAGTGTGTCTTCAGTTTTACCTCTTTCTTGTGAGATCCCTTTTTGAGGCCTAGGCACCCAACATTCTTTAGGCGATGCTTTAAGCAGACAAGTAGGTCAGATAAAGAGTTACAGGCCTGAACTCTCTCCCAGAGTTAAGCACTTATGTTCTTCCTTTCCAATAGGAAACAAGGGTCACTCTTTTCTTTTAAGACACCTGTGGGGGAGAAGGCAGGAGTCCTTTCTTTTGCCACTAGTTTTGGGGGGGGGGTTGTTTTAATTTTTTTAAATTTTGTTTGGTTTTTTTGGTAAAACCTCATGGACTACAGCAGTTGCTCAGAAGACCTGGGTTCAATGCCCTCTAAAATGTGAGGCTGTTCAAGCCACTACCTTGAACATACTAGGCGTGTGTCTTAACACCCTCACTATAGGCTGTTTCAGAGTGGAGCATACCTTGTCTGTTGAAGGTGTGGCACTACCAAATAAAATAGTATCCAAAACAGGACTATAGGGAGGAAGCATGACTTCATAGACTAGTATTTAGGGCATTTATCAGGAGAGAGATGGAATTACTATCGACTGAATTACAATCCCTGCTAGAGAGGAGTGTTATATATCTATAACAGGCTTGTAATTCTGTGTGTGTGTGTGTGTGTGTGTGTGTGTGTGTGTGTGTGTGTGTTGTATATGTTTGTTTTGTTTTGTTTATTGAGGGATCATATATATTACAGAGAGAGAGAGATGTGTAAAATTCAGCCCTAAACTGGTGATGCAGGTTTGAACATCCTCAGACCTGAGGACCTCATAGAATGCAGGTCTTAATGTCCTCCTGCTGTTAAATTGTGCTCAAAAAGAGAGGCATCACTGTAAATTGCAGTGGCCATGATGTTTTATATAGAGCTCAATCCTGTTGATGTGTAAGTGTATCTGAACACACCCATCAGTTTGGTGTCCAGGTACAGAACCACCTTATTTGAGGACCCCAATCAGGTTTAGGGATGAGATGGTAGCAGTTCTGGACACCTATAGAGGCATAATTTTAGGCATCTAGCAAATTTAACTGGTGGGAACTTCAATATCTGAGGCTTGGGCAGGGCACACGGGGTGGGGGCAGGTGTTGAGGATCTCACTCTTGCACTGAGGAGGAACGTAGGTATTTATGTGCCACAACAGTTACCTTTTGTGGATCTGGACCACAGTGGCTCCAAATCAAATTGTGCATCTATTTGGGATGTAGCCTAGTGCTGTTCCCTAATTTTAGGGGAATGATTCCCTACATGATTACACCAGGATGAGAAGATCAAATTGTGGTGCTGAGTGTCAGACTTTTCAGTTTGGGCAGAGAGCTCAAAGTCTGCACCTTACTTTTTCAGGAGGAGAGCAATTTGATCACTTCAGTATGTCAAAGGAAGCAATACATACTGTTCTGGGGGAGTCCTCTTCCCTGTCTTGCCCAGTTGCAGCCCAGTACCTCAGTTATCAGATTCAGCAAGGTTCTTTCCATCATTTTCAGTGAATTATTTCTGGAGAATACCTTCTTGGGAAGAGGCTTTGAAGTGCATTTGCTAAGACCTTCAGTACATATATGCTGCTATGACTGTTCAAGGTCCCCACCACTCCTGCCTTCAACTGCATTCTAGACTCACAAAAAAAATCCCTCAGTAAACAAAACAAAACAAAAAATCAATCCTCCTTCTTCGCTCCTTAGTCCAGGACTGTCCAATTTCTAAGTGGCTGGAGACTGCAGTAGTGCAAGCCCCCAGACTGGACACCACCGACTGCATTGCATGCCTGAGCAGCTCCACCACATTCAAACACTGCAGCACTGTGCAGCCCCTGCCCCCCACCCCATCCCACTTCCTTGCTACACTAGGCTTCCCTGGATTTGTGGGCTGCACTGTCCAAGCCATACCTGGGGCAAGAGCAGGAAGTGAAAGCTGAAGCATGGAGGGGGAGCCTGGAACAGCAGCCACAGCAATATGGGCAGCAGAAACTGGACAGAAACCTGGGGCTGCACATTAAACCTTGCTGGCCACCTACAGACCACAGGTCTCCAGTTGGACAGTCTTATCTTAGTTCAAGTATTTATCTGAAAATATCTTGGAGAACTGAGTAGCACCTAAGTAACTTATTTTTTTAATTAAAAAAACCGCATGTAATAACTACCCTAGGCAATCTTCTGATGCATAAAAATGCTTTACAACTGGGTCATCCAAAAATAGTTGAACTCTGCTCCTATATCATTCACAAGACAAAAACATTGCCTATCTAACTATAAGCTTTTAGTTATCACAAAGACCACAGCATGGACTGCAACTAAAAAACTAATGCCTGTGTTAAGCTACTGTTACCAGTGGTAGCTGTGGTTAAAGAGTTCCATTACATGGTAAAAAAATACCTGAAACCTATCCATGCTAGGGATTTCCTTCCTGTGTATGTTGTGAATACCATGACTATTTTTTCATCCCAAAAATGCTGGACAGAAAAGCTGAAGGCATTTTATAGTAGTAGTGTCTAGAAAAATAATGTTAATTATTATCACTTTAATTTTTTAGAGAAGAAAGAGAAGGTTTTCTCTATTCTAGTATTCTATTTCAGGTAATTTTGTTCAGCAATTATTCACTTTTTTGTAGATAACACTGAATAAAAATGGAAAACTGAGATGTACTTCCTTGTTTATGTCACTTTAATTAATTTTTCTTGTGGATTATCTTTTAAATATTTGCACAAAATTTAACATCACAATATGCCTTGTGAGATAAATGCTCACTATGGAGGATTCCTCAGACAGGTCTGTTAATGGCATGCTCTCTACCCACACTACTTAAGCTATGATCCCAGTCCCTAGGGCCCCCTGAGCAAGCTAACAGCCATGCCAATCTGTAAAGGAGTTTTGTGAGATGTATGAGATTGTTTGAGACTTACACATTGTCACCTCTTGACCTAATGAGTTATACAGTGCTGCATCATGATACTGCTGTGTCACAAAAGAGCAAATTTTACATTATCATCTTCTTGTGAAGAGGAGGTCACTACATTTTATTTGAAAAATAAACTACAAAAACAATTGAGAGAGAAAAGCTCTCCAAAATCCTGTCCTTAACATTTTCAAAAACTATTCATCGCACTTAGCTGTCTTGGCAGAAGGCAAAGACTGACTTCAGAGCCTTAGCTAGGTTTACCTCTCATATGCAAATATTCTCAGAAGACTAAGACAGCTTGCTCAGATCCTATGCATCCCACCCTGCAGCTCCAAGACAAAAAGCAAGTTAACAGGGTTGGGATTGTGAAAGAACTGTAGCAGCTAAGACATGGTATAGTTTGGCAATAACCAGCTGGAGAAAAAATATCCAGCAATTTAAACAACCCAGAACCATGTCAGGACTGTAGCACAGAAGCTCAGGATGTCCTTCAGCAGTAGTGTTTCAAATCCGTCCCTCCTTTCCCTTGGAAACAGTGGCACCCTTCCTCACAAACCAACATCTAATACCGAGGACAGTCTAAATAAAACATCATGTTCATTTTAGTCTTGTGTTCCATTAGGAAGAAGGCAGACAAATTTGCTTTCCTACTGATGGGGCATGTATTTATAACACCTGATCCCTTTCAGACCTCCATAGAAAGTACATGCATCTTGCGCTAATCTAATTCTATCTACATATTATTGCTTGCTCTAAAGCAGTCCAGGCACATTTCTTTCTGTCTTTCATGATAATATGTGACATTGGAAGAAAATAACCACACAGAAAAACAAAGACCAACCTGAATTTTAGGGCTGCCTTATACGGTACTGACAGACTTTTGGGGCTTCGCTTTAACACATTGTGCTTTACATAAAGCACCATGAGTTAGAGCTCTCCCCCCACAAACCCAACAGATAAACACACATTTGCTGGTTGGGTGGTGGGAAGCCTGGAACTTGCCTGCACCAGCCCTGGCCAGCAGGCATGGGAACTTCATCAACCTCCAAAGAGGATGCTCCTCTACCCCCTCCACCTCCACAGCTGTCAGCAAGGGAGGGAGGGGGAAGGAGAGGGAGCAGCCAGCATGGAGATGTCAGCTGCTTTGTCAGCTGGACGGGGGCAGGGTAGAACAGAGCCCCCTCCCTTTGTGGGCCCATCCCAGCTCCCCCCAATGCCCCAGACAGGGTAGCTGGGGGGGCCTCCATGAGGCAGGGGGCTCTATTTCACCCTGACACCCCACCTCCAACTCTGGCCAAGCAAAGCAACCAGAAGGTCTGTGCTGGCTACTCCCTGCTCTTCCCCCTGCCTCCCTGCACTGACAGCTCTAGGGCAGGGCTGGGGTGGTGCCTGCCAGACAAGTGCAAGCACCAGCCAAGCCCTGCCTCTATGTGAAATATTAACCCTGGAGGGAACACAAATGCCCTAAGATGCTCTATTTTACAGTGCCTTAATCTATTACCTCGTTTGACCAAAGTCATTTTTTTTGCATGATTGGCCATTTTAGAAGTGCTCTGCAGCCATGCACATTAATTTTGTGCATTAATTGGCCGCTTTCAGGGGCCAACTGCAAGACAAATGTTACTTGTGTCAGCACCTGTAGTTTGCAATGGCAGGGAAAAACACATCCCCAGTAGTGTTGCTACCTTCCTGTGCAGGTGGCTGGAAAGGGGCAAGAAGGTACAAAGAATGAAGCTGATACCTCAGTGCACCAACCAGTGAAGCTGAAGCAGCATGGAGAAGTTGATGACTCACCTCAGCTCCTGACCACAATGACTCACTCCAACTCCTGAGTCAGACGCAGGGCAGGTCCCACACCCAAGACCCTTGTAATTTATAATAAAAGGCTCATCTCAGTTCAAACAACAACAGAGACACTTCAGCTTGCTGAAGTCTGATCATTGTGACCTGCCAGAGACCATTACTTCTGCTCATTGTGCACTTGGGTGTGCTTTATCCTATAAAACTGGGCTTTAACCCTTTCTGCACTGTCATTGTCATACCATTTATTGATTCATAGATGTTGGGGTTGGAAGGGACCTCATCAGATCATCGAGTCCGACCCCCTACCTAGGCAGGAAAGTGCTGGGGTTGCCTTCTCTTAAAGACCCACAGGGTAGGGGAGAGCACCACCTCCCTTGGAAGCCAATTCCAAATTTTGGCCACCCTTACTATGAAGAGGTTTCTCCTGACATCTAGCTTAAATCTGCTCTAAGCCAGTTTGTGACCATTGTTCCTTGTTACCCCAAGAGGCACTCTGGTGAAAAGAGCATCTCCATTTCTTATAAGATGAATTAGTTAACATCAGAAAAAGACTGAGGTTGCCTACTGCTCCCATGAAGCATCAACAACACTTTTCTGCTCTTAAGGAAGCCCCTTACTTATATTGCAATGTGCCAGTGTATCAGTGAATAACTGTGTCTATGAGATCGGAATTAGTCCGCCAACTCTACCATTACCCTCCCCGACAATATTGGAATTAAAAGGGTCCCTGACTAAAATTATTATTATTATTAAATTTGCTGCCTGTTATTCATATATTACCTTTATTTTAAGCATCCAGTTTTTTTCCTTTTTGACATGCTTCACTGTAAGCATGGAGCAACCTTTCTTTACCTGTAGCAAGGCTTCAGGGCTATTCAGTTCAAGCAGTCTGTCACAAGCAATTGTATTAGAGCCACAAGATGCCTTCTGAGCAAATAAAGGTCATACATCATCATGGAAGATTTATAAGAAACATACCTGGAGTGCAGCTCTCACATTGAATAGACAATCTAAAAATGAGATGTATACTTATTGCATTTTTTCCTCTGTCAAGTTTCTTGCTTGCTTGTGTATGCTTCTTGTAACTGTCATTAAAGGAATACTACTGACTTCTAAATTCAATGCAAAGTCATGGTAATGCCAGGAAACCACAGAATGACCAGGATTTTGAATGTGTCTGCCCCAATACATGCATCATTCTCAGTTATACTGATGCAACTGACCTGAATTTTGTCAGTTTTATGAGAATGTTAGCTCAGACCTAAAGAGGACTGTATTTTTCACAGTTTTCTCAGGAGCAGCTGAGGTCATACAAGTTGTAGTTTGACAGTCTTGGAACTCACTTTAAGTAGCTCTGGTTCACGGTCTTGGGCAGATTCTCAGAGCCATACTCTTCTCCAAACGTTATGAAGTCCTAATGAAATGAGCAGGAATCATGCATGCACACCCATGGGATGATTAGGCCCTGGCATTTATTGGGGTATTCATAGCACCAGCCTGAAATATTTACTACCTTTTAAAGCAAAATAAAAATTAGATCAAGCCTCGAGTTCCACACTAGGTGTTTGCTTCAGTGTATGGACAGGTGCTCCTTTCTTATGCTACAAAGTATTTTAAAACACAGTATTTAAGGTATTCCAGCCCACTGACTGGCAAGCTAAAAAAATCACCCTGAAGGCAAGCTGTCTACCTAGAAGGCAACAGGCGGCTGCTCCTTGGGCTGCTACAGCAGCCATGGCAGCAGCACAGGACCAACAGGGTTCCCTGACAGTGGCATGTCATCAGGGAATCAACTCTCTCTCTCTTTCTGTCCTTCCCTCTTCCAGGAGGGAAGGAAACTGGGGGGGCTATGGGATGCTGGAGGTCCTACAGACCCCCATAGTGCTACTCATAACTATAAAAGGCATTACATGTAGTGCTACAAAATGGAAAAGTGTACTCTTTGACAGTCCTGGTATTTTGTAATGCAAAACTCTAGAACTCTTGGTTCAGAAATGATAGCTTTTATTAGACCAACTAAGAAATTGCAAAAAAAATTAAAAAATCTTTCTTTGCAACCTATTGGGCGCACACACCCTTCTTCAGGCTGAGGTAAAATTAAAGATGACCTTGATATCATCTTTGATTTTACCTCAGCCTGAAGAAGGGTGCATGTGTCTGAAAGCTTGCAATGAAAGGTCATTTTTTTTTGCAATTTCTTAGTTGGTCTAATAACATTTATCATTTTTTTAACCAAGATTTCTAGAATTTTGCATTTCTTTTTGCCTCATACCGACACAGCTACCAAATACATCCTTACTATTTTATAGCACTTTCAGTGTCTTTGTAGTACTACAAAACAGCATGAACAGCTGTACACTCACTTTTTGTTGCACTAGAGGGGCTTATTTAGTGCTAAAAAAAAATAACAGTTGTCCATGGCCTCAAACATATTTTTTAAATGATTTTTTCAACACAGATAAGATGTTCCTAATCAAAAGGTTATGGGGAAAATACACTGTGCTGACTATATTAAAATGCATATTATATAGACAAAGCTATTTTGTTGAAAAGCTCTAGTACCATCTTGCATAGGACCTGAAATTTGGCAGAGAACTGATTTCTACGTAAGGATAAAGAATATACCCTTTGTTGGCCCAGTAAAAGTCTGGTCAAGTTAAATCAAGCTATAACCTTTTATGAGGACCAATTTGTGATATCTGAGGTCTTACTTGTAGAAGTCCATGATACTCCCAAGTGCAAAAAAAGTTAAGTGCAATCAGTTCCAGGGTTTTCAAAATATATGCCCCATGACATGAAAAATGAACTACTGTGTCTACTGCATTAAAAAGTTATGTCGAGTCACAAACAAGGAGTTGTATAAAAAATAAATACATTGGAACCCTGAAGGCAAGCTTTAAGATCATTTGTATCTGTGTTCCTCATCATATACTAAAATAAAGTTGCTAAATTCAATATATTTGCTAAATTCAATATATTTGCTGCCTCTTTTACTTCAAAACACAATTTCTTTGGATAGCCAGAGTACTGCAGTGATCCCACATAGCTGTTTCTTACTGTTTGGATAGCAGATACTTCACAAACCCTTACCCCTGTAGGAGTTTGTACTGTGTAGGAGTATCCAAGGTTCTGTTGGACTGAATAACCATCATTCCTGAACATAACAGAGGTCTTGTGGGAAAAAGCAGAATATCATGATATAATTAAAGCCTGCAGGATTATCTCCACTGCCTCTGAGCCACAAGCCTGGGAACACAGCCAAGAAGCACACCCCACCCATTTGCTCCTACTCTGCAGCACCAGACCTCAAAATGAGACACTTTGAAAGCAGCCTTGAACACATGCCTAAAACAGCTTTCAGTATGTCGTCTGCATGCTTACTGGTACACATACACAGTTGATCTAAAGCAACGAGAAGACCTAACTTCTAAAACTTTTGTGATTTAAGGGGCAAAGAGACAGAGCAAGTGGGACATGCTTCTCACCGGTGGTACAAAGGCAGGTGACCAAGATGATAAAGTACTTGGAAAGCAAATCATAGGAAGCTGAAGGAAGTAGGGATGCTCAGCTGCAAAAAAGGAGCTTAAGAAGGGACATTATAGTAGTCTTCAAATACTTGAAGGTCTGCCATAAACAGGAGGGAAAGCAGCTTTTCTGTCTTGCTGCAGAGAACAGAATTCAGACCTATGGCTTAAAGTTGCACCAAGGCAGGTTTAGATTGGATATCAGGAAAAACGTCTTTACTGTCCGAACAGTAAGGCAGTGGAATACACTGCCTAAAAAATTTGTGGACTCTCCATCACTGGAGGTGTTCAAGAAAAGGCTGAACAGTAGGAGTGTGCAAAACGGGCTGTATTTGATTTAGATTTGGCCCAAATCAGGAACAGTGATTTGATTCGCTAATTCAGATCACTGTCCCAATTTGATTCGGCTAAATCAAAATCTAAAGATTGAGTGCTGATTTGGAGAATCACCAATTTGGCCACAGGCACAGCTTTAAATATTTTTTCTACTTACCTCAAGATACCAGGCGTGGCTCATGAACTCTGAGATGGTGGGGCAGATGGAGCATCCCACAGGAGTGCGGGGGCCCCCCTGTGTGCACAGCTGCAAACCTGGAAGTGCACTGGAAGTACTTATGGTCCACTTTCAGGTCTGCCACTGAGCACCCAGGGACCCCCTACTTGCACTTCTCCAGCTCAGCAACCAGCTACAGGGGGAGCCCAGGTGGCCCCGATTGCAGAGTAGGGGGGTCCCCTATGCACTCCCCGGTGGACTTGGAAATGGAGCGGAAGTGCTTCTGGTCCACCTCTGGGTTTGCTGCCGAGCGTGCTGAACTCCCCCCCCCCATGCTCCCGTGGGACCCTCCATCTGCCCCAGCATTCATAAGCCATCTGGTACCTTGAGGTATGTAGAAAAAAAACATTTAAAGCTGTGTCTATATCTGAATCATTGACACTTTCCAAATTTCTCCGAATCAATTTGGAGAGTTCCAATTTGATTCAGAGAGATTAAAGGGTCTCCTGACTTGATTCAGACTGGGAGCTTCAGCCGCTGAATTGGGCCTAATATCTGCCAGATTGAATCAGCGACCAAAGCTTCTCACAGCCCTACTGGGCAGCCTCTACTTGGGGATGATCTAGGCATAGCTATACCTCTATTCCACTCTGGGTATTCCCTATGCTTCTGGGCTTTGCTGGCCCCCCTATTCTACCTCTCTCCTTTTTGCTACATGTGTCATGGTGTTTTTAACCCTTCCTCAGGGGTACTAGGTGTTGGCTATAGTCAAGGCTGGGGATTTTGACTGGGGTGTTCTAGTGCTGGAACATAAAACCAGAGGTTCCTGGCTAGACAGTCTTACCTCTCTGCTCAGGATCAGACTGCTAACCATACTGGGGGTAAGGAAAGACTTTTACCCCATGATCAGACGTTCCTTGTAAACAAGCATTAGTGGGGAAATACTACTAAAATGAATAAAGGAAACAAATGGAGAATAAGGTTGGCGTCAATGGCTGAAAAAACAGGGACAAATGCAACCTGATACCAGGACCAAAATGCATATAGAGATGTGAGACCATGAAAAGTGAGGCTGGAATTTTAAACTGGATACAACAGGCAAAAGGGAAGGTTTCACCAGAGGGGGTGGAGAACAGGGTTACAATGAAAAATAAAGGCGGTAATTTTGGCAGCAGAATTTCATATGACCAGAGCGTGGTGGCATGAGTGTATGTTTTGACACTGAAGTTTGTCTAAGTTACTCATGGTCTGTGCAGCTTATCTAGCTTTTATGCCTGTTTCTCTATCTCTCTATATATTTATCTATCTCACACCCACACACCCCTGAACACACATATACAGTATAAAAGTAAAATGTGTACTGGGAATATATTCTACAGAAGAGAGCCCAGGGCTAAAGGCAGGAAATTTTTTTCATGCACTCTACCTGCCTTCCTCAGTGTTAGTTTATATAACTGATTTAAAATCAAAGAAAAAAGAATCTAAGTTTGTTTCTTTTTAAAAATTAGAAAATCAGCTTAAACGCATATGTATGTGGGGTTATTTTTCTGACAGGGTCATTTGGTTCTGCTGTTGGTGGAATGAGACACTCCCAACAGCAGTAAAGTGGGTGGTGTTAATGTTTGCTGGTTGACTTGTAGGTGGCATTTTTGTAGGTTCAGTTGTCAATACTAATTAGCAGGGAAAGGGGGCCAGTTAGGATTCCGAAAGATAATGTTTTATATTGTTCTGCTGCTACCCCATTATAAATATTTCCTTCAGAATTTTTTTTTGTCTGGTTGGCGGGTGTTCTTTGTCCATTTCTTGCTGAAAATAAATTACTGCAGACACACATAGGGGTTTGTTGTTGCTTATCTTTTAAAATCAAGATTTGGTCCTTGATTTCTATGCTGACATGAAAATGCAAATAAATGTAAAAGACTGCTCACCTAAACAGACTATAATACCACACGCAAATATTCCTATGGCTAAATAGTTATGTAAGTGCTAAGCATTCTCATCTAGTTCCCCCAAATTTTCTAAAAAGACCATTGAAAAGTATTCTGGTCATTAAAGGTTAGGTTAAGAAAAAACTCTGCCCTATGTCCCAAAGCCCCTAAGTACCCTATGTCTCAATACAAGTTGATTTATCTGTATGATCAATTAAATACTTTGATTGGCAGTTCACTGCAAAGAAAGACATGTTTATCTAATATTTATGTTGCAATTTTTGTGTTCAAGGGAGACCCAAATCATGCATCATAGGCAAAATATTTCAGCAGACTGTACTTATATATTTATATATTGCATATTTAAGCCCATCTGTTTTGTTAAACCAATCATGATACACACACAGAGAGACATACGTCTCTCTCTCTCTCTGTCTCCTGATTGGCTTAACATATTTATCATATATTTATATTTATATAAATATATTTATTATATTAACATGCTAGGTTTAACTAAAAATGGGCTTTAGTAGTAAGGATAAGAACGTAAGAGTTCAAAGTGTGTAATGCACTGGTGTATAAAAGCAATCCAACCATTTAGCAGAGGAAAAGACAATATAATACATTCCTTAAAACACAAACAACCCCTGACCAAAACTGAACACTTTTCAATAGTTGCAACAAAATGGAAAGACAGGAGGTTTTTTCATTAAAATCATGATTTTTTTGGGTAAATGCAGTCCTTTTCAAAAGCATATGCTTTGTTGCTATTTAGTTGCCCTTTACCATGGCTTCCTCTGACAATGCAATTTATGAAACACTACTGATATTCAAGTATTTATGCAACAGTACTGATATTTGCATAATGCTGGTAAGATTTTCCTCAGTACACTTTTTTCATAAAATCAAGATATATTACATAGCCATCAATTTTTAAAGATCATCAGTATGTTGTAGGTTTCATAGATTTCATAGACATTAGGGCTGGAAGGGACCTTGGAAGATCATCGAGTCCAGCCCCCTGCCCCAGGGGCAGGAAGTCAGCTGGGGTCATAGGAACCCAGAAAGATAAGCATTCAATTTGCTCTTGAAGGTGTTCAATGTAGGTGCTTGAACCACCTCCGCTTGCAGACTGTT
>NW_017728931.1:129385779-129387174 GCF_001723895.1 Crocodylus porosus
ACCCATTTGCTGAGCCTGTCCAGGTCAGCCCGGATCACCAGGCTGTCTTCTGGTGTGGATGCTTTGCCCCAAAGTTTGGTGTCATCGACGGACTTGGCCAGTTCACTTCTGACTCCAATGTCCACAGCATTAATGAAGATGTTGAACAATATGGGTCCAAGGACAGAGCCTTGGGGGACCCAAGTTTATTTTTTAATTATTTTATTGAAAATGTACATCAGCAAAACAACTGCTTGCATGTGTGTATTATTAAATTATATATATTTACCAGTAATTTTTATATATTACTATATTATGTTTTTATAAATATAAAATAAAAGGCTTCGTCTGTCTGTCTGTAACACTTGTGCATGCGCTGCCAAGAGGGTGCACACTGATTGGCTGTGAGGGCCAGGAGCTTTACAGACAGAGGGGGTGATGGAGTGAGGGAGCTGCCATGCTGTCCCCCTCAACGACAGTTGGCAGGAAGGGGGAGACAGTGGGGAAGAGGGGATGAAGGGAGAGGAGCGAGAATAGGAACGGGAATGGGAATGGAAATGGGAAGGGGGAGTTTCCAGTGGCAGTGCCCCCCCTGCCTCCCCCCCACTCACTGCCACTGCTGCCGAGCCCTGACAACAGCTGGTAGAGAGGGGGAGGTGGTAGGGAGGGAGGGAGGAGAGAGGGAGGGGAGGCAGGGAGTGGGGGCATGTTGTATGCTGCTGGGTGTTGCCAGCTGTCACTACTTGCAAGCTCCTCTCTCCACCTATTTCTGGGAGCTGGCAGCGGCATGGGGTGGAGTGGCAGGGGGTGAGTGGGCACATAGGGCCATACCAGAAGTGGCACGGGGTAGAGAGGGCCATGCCACTGGATGTGGCGGGTGGGGGGAGCCCATGAGGCTGGAAGTAGGAGGTGGGGAGAACATGGTGGGGAAGGGGATGAAGCACCCCCACCCAGTGCCCCGTGGTGCCACCACTCCACCTCCAGCCCCATGCACCCCCCCACCTCATGCCTCCAGTCCTTTGGGCTCTCCGCCCTCCATGTCCAGCTCATTCATGATGGGCAGTTTGCTAGTACACACACACACACACACATACGTGCACACATATATATTACACATACATTTCACATTTTGGTAAGCAGTTGTTATATATTACATATATACATACATACATACTCGTACATACACACACACATACACACACACACATATACATATAATTTACTGCTTATAAACTTGATTATGACTTATAAATTTAAAGGGTAAAATACAACTAATAAATTCATAAGAAGTTCTATATAGATTCATAGATTCATAGATACTAGGGTCAAAAGGGACCTCAATAGATCATCGAGTCCGACCCCCTGCATAAGCAGGAAAGAGTGCTGGGCCTACATTACCCCAGCCAGATACATATC
>NW_017728931.1:129387274-129388363 GCF_001723895.1 Crocodylus porosus
CCTTCAGTACCCTCGGATGGAGCTCATCTGGGCCTGCCAACTTAAAGGCATCCAGTTCTTCCAAGTGACCCTGCACCACCTCAGGGTCCACGCATGGAAGTCTGGTGCCTTGCTGCTGCCATATGTTAGTTGAGACCTACACTTAGGAAAGTTTCTATGAACATGGGTCCCTTCATATACATCATCTTCTCAAAAAGTTATTTAATCTAACCTTCCTCATTTAAAATACTAAAAAAATGCTTGCTTTATATATTTTGGTAGAAAATCAGCAGAATGAGGATGTATGTGGTTTGTTGGTCTAGGGGTATGATTGTTGCTTAGGGTGTGAAAGGTCCTGGCTTCAAATCCCAGATAAGCCCAGACTTCTTTGGAAGATAGCTAACATGGTCCCCATCTTTAAAAAAGGGAGGACCTGGGCAACTATAGGCCCATCACTCTTTGAAAAGATCAACATGGAGCACATCTGTGATGGGCTGGCCTCAGAGATGATGCTCAAGGGCAACCAGCACAGTTTCATTAGGGGTAGGTCATGTCAGACCAACCTGATTGCCTTTTATGATCAGGTCACAAAAGCCTTGAATGCAGGTGTTGCCATGGATGTAGTCTTTCTGGACTTCAGCAAGGCCTTTGACACCGTCTCCCACCCCATCCTCACTAAAAAATTAGGCAACTGTGACATTGATGCCTACAGATGGATTGCAGATTGGCTGAAGGGTCATACTCAGAGGGTGGTGGTGGATGGATCATATTTGACCTGGGGAGAAGTGGGCAGTGGAGTCCCCCAGGGCTCAGTCCTTGGGCCCGCGCTGTTCAAGTTCTTTATCCACGATTTGGATGATGGGGTGAAAAGCACCCTGTTTAAATTCACTGATGATACCAAAATTTGGGTTGAGGTGAGCATGTTAGTAGGGAGGGAAAGACTGCAGCAAGACTTGAATAGGTTACAGGGGTGGGCTAGTAAAAACAGGATGGGCTTCAATACTGACAAGTGCAGGGTGCTGCACTTGGGCAGTAGTAACCAGCAGCACACTTGTAAGATGGGAAACTCCCTTCTTGAGAGCACGGAGGCAGAAAGGGATCTTGGAGTCA
>NW_017728931.1:129388618-129401743 GCF_001723895.1 Crocodylus porosus
GGGATGTGGACAACATTGAGAGGGTCCAGAGGAGGGCCACCTGCATGATCCGGGGACTACAGGGCAGACCCTACAATAAGAGACTGCGGGACCTGAACCTGTTCAGCCTTCACAAGAGAAGGCTGAGGGGGGACCTGGTGACCATCTATAAACTCACATGCGGGGGACCAGAAGGCTTTGGAAGAGACCTTGTTTCCTCTAGCGCCCCCCCTGGCATAACAAGGAATAACAGCCATAAATTGTTTGAGAGTAGGTTTAGATTAGACATCCGTAAGAACTACTTCACTATCAGGGCAGCTAGGATCTGGAACCAACTTCCAAGGTAAGTGGTGCTGGCTCCTACCGTGCGGATCTTTAAGAGGAGTCTTGATGCCTACCTAGCTGGGATCATTTGAGCCGTTTTTTCTCCTGCCCAGGCAGGGGGTTGGACTTGAAGATCTATAAGGTCCCTTCCAACGCTGCTTCTATGATTCTATGATATGCAAAGACAAAGATAATTTAAAATAAAGCGATGGGCATTTTCTTTGAATTAGGCTACAATCCAAATCCTACATTCTTTGTGAGCCATGGAAGCAGTTGCAGGAGTAAGTCCTTACTACAGTAATTATGTTGAATGAAAAAAATGTTTTTCAGTGTCATTTGCTGGGACCCCAAATTTATTATTGGTGATTTGGTAATTGTTTTGTCAGTACCATCAAGAAGCAGAGAAAGAGTAGGCTAAAGTTCAAACACTGATCTTCTGTATCAAATTAATGGGCATGAAAAGATTTCATTTTCCCTTCCGTTCTGATTATTTCCCCTTAGCCAATTTTCATCCCACACTGAGTAATATCTCCCTATTTCAGAACTCCTTGCTACAATCACTGTATAAAATCTCACATACAAGTTTGGAACACAAAAATAATTATATTTGACACTTCAGTTTAATTTGGTTTCCTTCACAGATTTTCTCATATGTAAAATGATCTGTGTTATATTCTTTTCCTACCAGTCCATTAAAGCAATTAGAAACTATGGTTATATACAGGTAAGCAACCAAAATGTATCAATAAAGATAGCATCTTGGATAAGTCAATTTTAATGTTAAACACTAAGGGTCAGGTCTTACTGGAATTATTCCAGCAAAAATAATGGAGAGATGCCAGCTAAGTTCTAAGCCATTCAAATTTATACATAAAGCAACTACTGAATCCTTTCACTTATAACTTAAACCATCAAGCAAATATAAGGAGAACTTCACTAGTAGCCAGAAGGTTAAACAAACTAACTTCATCTGTAGCAGCTCCTTATGTTTCTGATATTGAGTATTCACACTGAATACACACATGTGCACTCCAGTCTTGATTTTCAATAGGAAATCTACTATACAATACATTGGTGTTATCAGGATTGAACTGTCTGATTATCTATGCATTTAACTCTGAAAATCTGCAGTTATGAAGTCCCGCAATCTGGTTAGAATGCTTAATAATTCTGAAGACATTAATGATTCAGGGCAGGGTATACCATCTTTTTATAGCAAATAGACAAAATACAACATCTTGCAAAATCTCTTCATTTTTTCACATTAAAAAGAAGTACAGAAACATGTCTCTGGAAGAACAGATTATATTTAGACAAAGCTTTACCTAATTGTCTTATCTTAGGCTAGTGGTTCTCAACCTCCTTATTATGTTGCCCCCTTGATAGATTCAAGGATCCCTCCCCTTCCCCCTGCTAGACTCAAGGCACCCCTCAGAATATTCCAGTTCTTAATTTCATACTTTTTTGATGACAGAAAAGTAATAAAGCTATTTTTCTGCAGGAAAGAACTCAGGCCACAATGGATCAGAATGTTTTTGACCTCATGGATTCCTATTTCAAGTCTCTGGGTTCATCCTGTAAATCACTTTCAGATGTTTGCACACCTAGTAGTGCTAGGTGCATGGTACCCTTAAAAGGTTCATAGAATTATTGATTTAGTCATCACCCAACTTGAAATTCTAGCTTTACTTGGGGGCTGGAAATTCCCAGGTTTCTTCATGTATTCGATGAAGGAGTCAGTTGTCTCACCTAATGCAGCAGATTAAACCAGTGGGGACCAACCCTTCTGGCATGACATGTTAGGCCCACTCTTGCTGCATGCCACCCCGATTTCTAGCTCTCCTGATCTTCTGTTCTACTTTTTGCTTCCTGCCTTATCTGCCCCTGTGCTTCTTGTCCCCACTGTGGTCAGTCATGTGCTATACATAAAGGCTGCCCAGGACACTTGTGGTCATCTGTGGATTAAACTTCAAGAAAAGGAACTACAGACCAATCAGCCTCACCTCAGTCCCCAGACAAATCATGGAGCAGGTCCTCAAAGAATCCATTCTAAGCATTTGGCGGAGAATTTGATTAGGAACAGTCAGCATGGATTCATCAAGGGCAAGTCATACCTGACCAAACTGATTGCCTCTATGATGAGATAACTGTCTCTGTGGATTTGGGGAAAGTAATGGACATGACGTACCTTGACTTTAACAAGGCTTTTGATAGTCTCCCACAGCATTCTTCTTGCAAGCAAGCTGAGCAAGAACAGGTTGCATGAATGTATTGTGAGGTGGCTAGAAAGCTGGCTGGATAATTGGGATCAATCAGTAATAATCAATGGCTCAATGTTTAGTTGGCAGCTGATATCTAGTGGAGTGCCTCAGGGATCAGTCCTGGGGCCAGTTTTGTTCAATATCTTCATTAACAAACTGGAAAATGGGATGGATTGAATAAGTTCACAGATGACACCAACCTGGGAGAAATAGCAGATAAACTGGAGGATAGGGCTAGGATTCAGAGTGACCTAGACAAATCGAAGGACTGGGCAAAAGGAATCTCATGAGGTTCAATAAGGACAAGTGCAAAGTCCTGCACTTAGGACAAAACGATCCCATGCACTGCTACAGCCTGGGGATTGAGTGGCTAAGCAGCAACTCTGCAGAAAAGGACCTGGTGGTTACACTGGGCAATAAATAAGCTGGATATAAATCAGCAGTGTGCCCTTGTTGTCAAGAAGGCTAATGGCATACTGGGCTGTATTAGTAGGAGTGTTGCCAGCAGATCAAGGGAAGTAATTATTCTGCTCTATTCTGCATTGGTGATACAACATCTGGAGGACTGTGTCCAGTTTTGGGCCCCCTACTACAGAAAGGATACAAACAGATTGGAGAGAGTCCAGTGGAGAACAAGCAGCTCCAAGAAGGTGATCCTCCCCCTCTATGTGACACTGGTCAGGCTGCAGCTGGAGTACTGTGTCCAGTTCTGGGCACCGCACTTCAGGAGGGATGTGGACAGCATTGAGAGGGTCCAGAGGAGGCCACTTGCATGATCCAGGGACAGCAGGGCAGGTCCTATGAGGAGAGGCTACAGGACCTGAACCTGTTCAGCCTTCCCAAGAGAAGGCTGAGAGGGGACCTGGCAGCCATTTACAAACTTACCAGGGGGCACCAGCGGGGAATGAGAGAGACCCTGTTCACCTGAGCACCTCCTGGAGTAACAAGGTATAACAGCCATAAGTTGTTTGAGAGTAGGTTCAGGCTGGACATTAGAAGACACTATTTCACTGTCAGGGAGGCTAGGATCTGGAACCAACTTCCAAGGGAAGTGGTGCTGGCTCCTACCTTGGGGGTCTTTAAGAGGAGGCTTGACAATTACCTAGCTGGGGTCATATGAGCCCAGTGTTCTCTCCTGCCCAGGGCAGGGGGTCGTACTTGATGATCTACTTAGATCCCTTTCAACCCTACATCTATGAACCTATGAGGTGACTGGCCAAGTGCCCTACCTTCTCATGAAGAGTGAGGCCTTCCCTGTTGCCCCCTCCTGCTTCTGCTTCTTCCAGGTCACTCACTTTCCTGCTTACCTCAAGGCTTTATTCTCCATCTCCCTGTGAACCTAATTTAAAGGCCTCCTTACTAGGTTAGTGAGCCTATCCGCAAGTCTACCATGTGAGTGTTCCTTTTTTGCCACTATCAAATCCAATTTTTTGCACTGTCTTTAGAAGGTATTTTTCATTTGCCAGAGTGAAAGGTAAAATGGCTATTAACACATTCGAGGATAGGTGTGTTTGAGGTCCAAATGTAAAGGTAATTGGTAAGGTAAACATTGGTAAGAGGGTGTGCTTGGACCTAAGCCAATATAAATTGATCTACTTTTCAGTGCATGACAAGGAGATGGGGAAAAATGTAAATATATTATTATTTATAATTACTATTATATTTAAGTTTATGTCCCACCCTATCCAAAAGGCTCAAAGCTTCTGACAAGAACAGAGCAACAACCCACAAATAAGAAATAACAGTAGGCTCCCAAAACAACACTTCAAAACTGGTACACTAGAATAAAGGGTGTCAGTGTTTTTAGATCCTGGTATTATTTTCTTCTCTCCTTCACCTTTTTTAAATGTGAGGTTCAGCAACTTAGAGTCTGTTAGCATTACCCCGCCCCCTACACATTACAGGTATTGCACTATTAACTGGTTAATTTTGCAATTACCTGGAGACCAGCTACACATACAAAGTAGCTATCAGACAATAAGAAGCTCCAACCAGCTACAAAATTAGACCTTGAAAATGTGTAACTTTATAGTTGATTGCTATTGGGCTTTAATTTGCATGTGTAGCAGGGTCTTTCCTGTGGCTAGGAGCCCCTTTAGCTTGTGGGGCTCACAGCTGCTGGGGTGCATGCCTAGCAAGAAACCGTAAGCCTTAGGGATCATGGCAGCTGTGATCCGAAAGGTCCAGGAGTTTCACACATCCCTGAGCCCTAGGGAATGTGGAAGCCATAATATCCAGGATACAGGGGTTTCATGCAAACCCCTAGACCCTGGGGATTGTGGGTGCCACAATCCCTATGGGTCTGGGGTGTGGGAAACCTCCAGGGCCAGAGGATCACCACAGGGATGATCGCCCAACTTCTGTGGTGTGGAAAACACCCGGGGCTGGAGGATTGTGGTTATCCACTGGGTCAAGGGGTTTCCCACATTCCTCAGAGGAATGCACCTGCAGTGATCTTCTGGCCCGGGTCTCGGGCCCCACGGGTTAGTAGCATGTGATAAGGTACACTAATATACAATATATGTTTTCATAATCTGAGCCTGTTTCTCAAGTGCCCTTAAACTTTTACCTTGCAGTTATGTACACGTTTGCTAAGGAAGCACAAGGTGCTGACTCAGTCACCTTATACAGTCACCTCTCTCTTATACAGTTATGCGTGGTGCCCCAAAGCACAAGCAGAGAAGAATTCAGGCCTTTTTTTAAGCACACTTTTTGAAACAGCTGTGTGGATAGCAAAGTTTTCATTAAAGAACACTTATGCTAAATAACCTTCCCTAAATGAAACATCTTTCAGATGCCTAGCCATTCTAAACTACACAAACACACTTGGGTTCTGGCAACTAAGTCCCATTCACAACCATCTTTTTGCTTTAAAAGACAATGACTATTTGAGCAGATGATGTTTTTGCTTCAAATAAATCTAAGGCAAGTAAGAAAAATTGTTTGGATGGAATTCTCAAGCATGACTTCTTTCTTAAAACACAGACTCCTTAACCCTCTGTTGAAGCATATGTCTGCCACAGTAGATATCTTGTTACTGTGGACAAAACCCACTGGAGACTGTACTACCTTTTCTGCAATTGCCTAGCAAATGACTAGATGTTTTGTCAACAACATGCGTTCAGTGTTCAGCAACATCCTTACAAAAATTTCAGGCTGACAATCTGCACACTACCTTCATGTCTAATCGCTACTGCAATTGAGCCAATGGGATATGTAAAAGAAATATATAAATGCCATTAAGATACCTATAATCTGAAAGAATCTGCACTTTAATGAGAAGAAATTGTGTTTGACAGTAATCTACTGAAGATGGTATCCAATTATCTGGATGAAAACTTAGGGTCAGACTTACTTAAGACACTCTCAAGCCCCAAATTGCCAAGTAGTTAAAAACAGTTGCTGCATTTTCCATCTATATGGGCAATGATATATGGGCAATGAGTCTTTTAAATCAGTAGTCAGGATGTATTGTAGATCAAGAATATATTGCCTATCTTTGTACTGAAATTCTCACTAAGACATACTAGCAAATGAAGGGAAAACAGATGGTTTCATTGTGCACCATAAAACCCAGCTGGAAAAAAGTAGTTATTGAAACACACACAAAAAAAGAAACACTGGTTTTAAAGAAGAGCATCTAAATGAAAATGCAGTCTCAGGCAGCATCTTCCTGAACACTTCACCGCTAGCTTGCTTGATCAAAAAAACAAAAAAAAAAGGTTGCTCAACTGTGCGTTTAGGCTGGTCTAGGCAAAGATAGAAAAGGACCATAAAATATGGATAAGATACTTCTCTTGTGGAAAATAATTCTAATTTTTATTGAATTCCCAAAACCCATTATCAGAGCAGCCTTAATAATAACAACCAGGCATTATCTACAATAATATGTTGTTTCTCTTATCTAAAAATGGACATTTTAATTTTAAAATAATTCAAAATCCCCCTTTAACTTGATTTTTAGCACTACAACTGAGCAAAACAGCTCATTTTACTGTATAGTGCCTGAACCTGTATCACATTAGGGGTATTTCTGGAAGAGAAATACTAAGTTGGTCTCAGGAGGCACTCTGAACTTGTGGCTTCATACTGAAGGAATTATAACAGTGAGTGGCAAGAAACCTGTACAACTGAGTAATAAACTTAACCCAAATGTTCAGTTGACTCAAAATAGAAAGTAGTCATTAGGATTTAACTTGATTCTTAATTCAAAGAAGCTGTTTCAAAAATAGGTCTTCCATCTGGTTCTTGCCCTTTTACCTACATACTGACTTCTCACCACTCTGTTATGCGAGTGCCTACGGTATTCGACAGCACTCCCAATTAGCTACTGTTTGTGTTAACGCCTACTTCATTCCTCTGAATTATTTTACAGAAGTTACACATAAAGTGTTATTATCAATTTAGCTTTTAGCAACTTCAGAGATATTTCTGTTACATGGAGAATATTGACCAGGTAAAAACAAAAACTTGGAAGCCAACAGAAGCACCATTCAGTTTATGTATTTAGTTAAGGAAGCCAAGTCCCCCCATTGTGACTGAGTCAATTTATAGGAAACATTCTTTTTTCAAAAGTCTTAAAATGTTTGACACTGGTAATTTTATTTGACCTAGGAAAAAAGCAACTTCCAAGCAATGGTCTATCAAGAAAAAAAAAATAAAGGGAGAGAAAATATACCATTGTGTTATATATTGAATTTATTTTTGGTTCTGGTTTCCTCATCTTAAAGAAAGTGAGTAGCAAGAAAAAAAACTCCTAATCAGCATAGGGTAGAAGTTAAAACCAGACAAAATCAAATAAGAAAAAAGGCCAAATTTTAAGAATGAATTTTTCATATTGTAAACTAAAATATGTGCTCATTCTGTAGACCATGGTAATAATCAACCAAGGGTGAGGGTGAGCTTTCCATCACTTAAATGTCTTTCAATCAAAACTGAATGCTTTTCTAGAAGACATGCCTTAGTTATTTGTCTCACTACAGGGATAACTGGAGGAAATTGTCTGATCTCAACTACATATACGGGAGCTCAGCAAAGTATTACAGTCCCTTTCAGTCTTAAAATTGATAAATCAGCTAAACAGGAGTCGGTGTATTCTATGAACTAACACAAATACTAACTTAAAAATAAAAACAGGTTAGTGAACTCCCTGCAGGGAGATGACACATCATAACAATGTCCTGGTTCCCTTGAAGATGGATGACAAACATCTACCCTAAGAGATCTGCAGTACCAGACATCAATTTGTATAATTTAGTTGGTAGGCATTTCTATATTTCTCATGGGGTGAAATACCAGCTAACTCAACTATTTAAAACTGCCTAAGCTATAAAAGGACATAAATTATGATGGAAGAAACTGATTTGATCCTCATTTTTAAATGTGTTGAGCCATGTTCTGTCAGATTAAAAGATAATCTGCTCTAAATTTTATCAGACTTTGTTAGAAATGGAATTAAATAATGTCATTAGCACTGTGCAAACTGAGTAGGAGGAAGATAGTGCTCAGCATCCTCACCAGATGCTTTTCTTGCCCTAGATCCCTGTTTATGTTAGTGGTACCCTGAGATGGCCTAAAGTCACCGGGATTTTGGGAGGATATCTTTAGCCAGGAGGAGGAAGCAATTTCAATAGGATGCAAATAAGAATCCTCCTGGCAATGGAAAGGAGGGCAAAACCTTGGTAGTTCCTGTGGCAACAAGGCACCCCCACAGGCTCCCAAAGGGGAGAGGATAATCCCTGTGGGTCCCAAACCCCAGAAACAGCCCCCCCGTGGGGAAACTTACCTCCCACTGGGCAGCCAGGGCAGAAGCAGGAACCGTGGCTGTAGCTGTGCGAGCCGGCATTGCGCCGGCTGTTTAATCGGCTGTTTCCCAGGCAGGGAAGAGCTGGACCAATCGCGGTGGCTATGCTAGTCACCGTGCGAAGAATTAAAAGCCCTGCCAGAATCTGGGAAGGGGAGGAGCCGGAGAGGAGAGCGCTGGTGTGCTGCACGCCAGACATGCTGAGGCTCCCGCATGAGAGAGAAGCAGCACAGCCAGTGCAGCACCAGCAGGCAGGGAAGGGGAGGCTTTTGAGCCCCCTGTAGAAGGCAGGGCAGGAGAAGCATTTGATCCCTCTGTAGGAGCCTGGGGGAAAGGAGGCAGCTCCACATCCCTCTCCTCCTCAGGAGTCTATTTCTTCGGGGGAAAAAAAGGAGAAAATAAGAGAGAGGGAGAGAAGAGGCATGAGAACAAAGTGCCCTACTCAGAGGCACTGCAGTGGGCGTGACATTACACCTAGCTAGCCAGACAGCTTTGAGGAGGGGAAGGCTACACGTCAAAGCAGAAGGCACAAATTTCAACTGAGCCCATTCGGATGTGGGATTCCCCTTGAGGCAAGCTGTGGTCAAGCCAGCAAGACCGAACCACCATTGTGGTTGGCAAGTGGACGGGGTGTAGGGGAGGCGGGGCCCCGTGGAACATCGTGCCTAAATCATGAGTATTGCTGTTTCCCGGGAAAGCCATCCCAGGAAGAAGATCTCCATTGAATCCTCTCTCTTTAGAAAAAATAACATCAAGTCATGGCAGAAGAGTTGAGGGGAGGGGCTACGCACCCAGCAGGAAGTGCAATACGTAAGGCCCCTTTTATCACAGTTCCCAAACACTGACTTGTCCTCTTTCTTGAAGATGGTCACAATGTTAGCATTCTTTAAATCAGTTGGAAATTTCTTTTAACCCATGTTTTGATGAAAATTTTATGAAATTTTTGCATTAGTGCTGTTCCACCAGCTTTGAAGACCTCTATGGGGATGCCATCTGGGCCTTGTGCTTATTATTCTTGGTCTGAGTGATGGAATGCCAGACTTCCTTGAAGGACAGAGGATCTGCAAGAGGTTCTATTACTGGGTATTGGGGGATGGACTCAATGGTGGCAGCTGAGACATTAGATTCTCAGTTGAGTAGAATCTTGATATGCTCCTTTCAAAATTGCTTTATGGCTACATTGTCCATGAGAAGGGTGGAGCCATCCTGGTATCGCAAAGAAGCTTTTCATGTCATGATGGTCAGCAAAAATCTGGATTTCTGTGACCTTCACTTGCCACCACTGGTTCTTGAAGTACTATAGCCTCCTCTGAACTACATCTTTAAGCCATGATTTTTGTTGCATGACAGATCCAGGAGCAGTGTAGAGAGTGACACCAGGAGCTGTTTATGGCACTCATGGACATAACCAAGGCCTTCAACTGCATTAATTGTGAAGCCTTGTGGAAGGTGCTGGCTAGGTTTGGTTATCCACTGCAGTTCATCAGTGTCCTCAGGCTAGCCCATGATGGATGACCACCACAGTCCTTTGCAGTGAATCAGAGACAGACCTATTTACCACCCATACTGGTGTCAAGCAAGACTACGTCATCACCCTACCTTGTTTTCCATTTACCTTGCTGTGATTTTGATTCTCATCCATGACTGCCTTCTTCCCAGAATTGGGGTAGAGAACTGAATGGATGGTCAGCTTTTCAACCTATGGCACCTTCACAGCTAAACAAAAGTTGCCAATACCTGCATCACTGACCTTCAATATGCTGATGACTGTGTTATCCTCCTGCACACTGAGACTGATCTGCAGTCTGCCCGTGACCTTTTCTCAGGTGACCATCACAGCCTGGGACTCTCCCTTAACATAGGGAAGACCAAGGTGGTCCATCAGCCTGCCTCAGCTTCCCCTCTCCCCCCACAAATTACCATTGGTGGAGAACTCCTGGAAAACATTGAGAATTTCCTATACCTTAGCAGTAATCTCTCCCACTCAGTCTGTCTTGATCTAGAAATCAAGCATAGGATTCACTGTGCCAGAATATCCTTTGGAAAGCTACTTCACCATGCCTTTGCCAACTGAGATCTCTAGATGGAAACTAAGATCCTGGTCTACAATGCAATGGCTATCTGCATGTTCCTCTATAGGTGTGAGATGTGGATGACATATTGAAGCTATTTTAAGTGGTCCGAATGGTTCCATCAGCGATGCTTCAGGAAGATCCTTCACATTTGATGGGAAAACCACTTCACCAATGCCAGCACCCTCTCTGCAGGTAGTATCAGCACTGAGGCAAGGATCATGAAACCTCAACTCTGCTGGGATGACCATTGTGTGTGACGCTCATCTCCCAAAGCAAGTCCTCTTTTCTCAACTTATACATGGTAAGAGGACAGAGGAAGCACTACAAGAACAACCTAAAAGCACACCTTAAGAAGGGTGGCATCAACCCTACAAATTGGGAAGTGCTGGGTAGTAATAAGTCTCAATGATGCAGCATCAAGCTGCAGCCCACTTTGAAGATAACCATCTTGCTCAGGAAGTGGAGAAACAGCAGAGGAGGAAGGAAGCGCACAACATCCTGGCCAACAGTTGTGCCTCCCCTACCCCACCCCCCACAAAATCCCCACTTGTCCTATCAGTGGAAAAACTTGCAGAGCACAGATTGAACTCCTCAGCCATCTTAAAACTCACCAATAATCCCACCCTCCCCTTTCCCCCAGTAGACATCATCCTTGTATCGAGGGATAGCCAATATATACTTAGTCATGAAAGACCTAAACCCACAGTTGTTGTAAAGTTGCTGTCTTTAAGAAGGATAGTGCTCAACATTATCAGTCTTGTATAGAATTCAGACCATTCACATTTGAGATAACAGAGCCAAAGACACTGAAGAGTTACAAGACTTTACAAAACAGGACTGCAAATTCCAATGGTCTTTGATCTGATGCTATAATCCCACTAACCTAGTTGGCATAAATAAAAATCAAAATATTCTCAATTACAAGATTCTCTTATAGACCATATTAACCCTGCTTAAGCTGTGTTGCCACTGACTTTCCCTATTGGAATCTTCCAGAGTAGGTGATCATGATACACCACTGAGCTAGAGATAGAAATTACACATAAACTGGTATAAGTGATCGGAATCTGGTTCAAATCTGTAACACAACCGAAGACCAATGCACATAAACCACTTTCAAAATGGCCAAAACAGGTTTAAGATAAACCTGGATGGATGTAGTATCAGACTTAACTGATTTAGGTTAAACTGGTTCATTGAATGAATTTCTGTCCCAGATCCCCTTCAGGTTCAGGTTAACTCACAGTCCTCCAACATCCCAGGATGCTTTATATCTCCCCTGCAAACCTCCTCCTCCCCGCTCGCAGGGTGGACAGGCTAGCCTTTGCTCAAGCTGTCTGGTCCAGCTAAGCAGGAAGGTGTGCTCTTGTGCTATGCAGCTTCTGGCCTAGGCCACTGCAGGTATGTAGCTGCATTTCCAGAATCAAAAGTGAATGTCTGTGTGCTTGCTTATCAGTTGAATCTTCATAGTTCAGGCTAATATGCAAAGATTTAATTCATTCAGCCTTGAACTTTTTGACTGTCTGTACTTAGTCCTGGTGTGAAACTGCACACTTCAGTATTTGCTAGTGTGACTTTTGTTCTATTATTGCAATCATCAGCAGTCCTCTCCATTTACTGAACCAAGGAAAATTTGTAATAAATCCATTAACACCAAGTAAATTCTAGGAATGGCATTACATCTTAACAATCTATGCAGCTTTCACCATGACAGTGAGTAAACCAGCCACTGCCAGCCCTTGTAGGTCAACATTGTTTGCTTAACTGTTTCACTGAATTGACCTCAGACTGCAAGCTCTGTAAAGCACAAAGTATTTATTGTTAAAAACTTGCATAGTGCCTAGCATCACAGGATCTTAATCCTGGCTGGAGAAGTTTCAGAAACCAGTATAGTAAAATAATACCAGTAAAGTACACCTGTTTGCCAAATTGGAGTCAGTCACTAAAATATTTTGTCATCACCTAAGTCAAAATATTTTTCTTCATATGTCAATTTAGTTGAAATTACCATCATAGATGAAGGCATCAGAGCAAACCGTGTTTTCTTAAATGGCCTATTAACCTTGTCAGCAACTGTTCACTATTGATTTGTATTAATTCTTCAGACAACATCTAACCAATTGTCCACACCTGTTTTCTTATGATGTTCTTGGATTAATTTCTATTACCACTGGAGCCATTTTAATTTTGTGAGAAAAACAATTAATATATTTATTTACCCATGACTGCATATATGTGTGTGGGTGTGCATGTATACATGCAAACATGCTTTATACATATTTAGAAAGGAATTAATTTATTATGTTTACTGAAATAGTCATTACAAAGTAAGAATATGCACCATGACCATGAAGTAAAAGAAATAATTAGGGTAAACTAACTGCAGCATCTCAAATGCCACCATGCACTAACTTTTAAATGACAAGCACTGTAAGCCCTTAAAATCACAGTCAGAGAGAAGTAAGCTGGAAGGGATCTCCAGAGTTCATTTTGTCCAACCCCTAGATTTGTAATTCTGAAATTACAAATTCTAACATGTATACTCCCAAGTCTGCGGGGGCACCAGATCACCGTTGAGGGGGCTGGGTCCTCCATGGCCAATTGCCAACTTGGGGGCAGGGGGGCAATTGCCAAGCCAGTGGCAAAACTGGCTCTTGCCAGCACTTCTGGTTTCGTGGCTGGC
>NW_017728931.1:129401843-129420854 GCF_001723895.1 Crocodylus porosus
GAGGAGCTGGGGGTGTAGAGGGTGCATGGCTGTCCCAGAGAGACAATTAGTAAACTGACCTTACCTGCAGAACCCAATGAGGAGCACGCAACGTCGCAGAGAGGACCCGCGCGGCACGTCAGCCGCCTTTTTATACAGGTACATCCAGCTGGTGACGTCACGGAAGGACGCCAGCCAGCGAAGTTAAAAGTGGCAGCTGTGGCCACGGAAGGGGCAGATAGCCCCAGGGCAGAGCAATTACCGGCTCTGCCGGCGAGAGGGGCAGATAGCTCCAGGGAGGGGCAGCTACCGGCTCTGCTGGTGAGAAAGGCGGTGGCTGTGGTGGCCGGCAGCATGGCTCTGAAGAAGCAAAGGCATGTAGCATGGCTGGAGGCTGCTCATGACAGAGAAGGAGCAGGAAGCGTGGCCACGGAGGGCACGACAGAGCACAAGCCCGAAGACAGCATGACCCACAGGTGGAGTACCGGGGTGACGGTGCATAGACTCTGCCACACAAGGAGGAAGAAGACCTGGGAGAGCCCTGAGAGGGTGCAGCTGGGGCAGGGATCGCCGCTGAGCCACAGTGCTGTGAATCGGTAGAGGCACTAGGGCGACTAGGGGCCAAGGATGGCCCAGAAGGACCGGGGAGGTCCAGATAGGATGCTCAGCATATCGAGGGGCTGAGTAGTGGGCCTTTAAGTTTGTTTTGTTGTGTTGGATGCCCCGGCTGGGGATGGATAGCTAAGGTAGCATCTCCATAGAAAGGGGGTCAATGGTGCCTTAGTGAGGCCGAACCTGTGCTGAGACCCTGTCCAGGGTCAAACAGGGAGAAGGCAAGGGGGACCATGGGCCAAGCTGGTCGGTGAGCAGCACAACAGAAGCAGGTCAGGTGGGGGAGGGAATATTACTCTACCACCGAGGAACTGGACCTGCAGAAGAAGAACACACTAGAGGTGGTGTAAGGCCGGGGTTCAGGGGTGGTGGAACCCTGTGATGTGACCGCCGAGGGATCCTGGGCCACGGAGTGTACCACGAACCGACCTTGACACTGAAGAACATCAAGTCATGGAGGGCAAGAACAAGGTCGGGGACTTGGGCGAGAGAGAACTGCTCTGATACCGAAGCGGTCCCAAGAGGGGAGTGTCCTCTACCTTTAGGACTAGAACCACCCGAGAACGGGGAATTGAAACCCGGCGGTCACAATGGCCAATCAGACTTTGCTGAACAATAGTATCAAAATATATTGTAAAATCTAACAGAATCATGGAAATTATTGCTAAAGTCCTAATATAGGCATAAGCTTTTAAAAAAGAGCAACTGTAGCATAAGATGATCTTGGACAGTCAGACTATTATTTAAACAATAACTTCAATGCCACATTGCACCCAAATCAAAGATAATTTATGTTATGTACTTCATATACATCTTTCTTGTACCTCAAAGAATTACTGTGTTTCTTAAGTGTATAAAACCTACAGGATCAACCACTTAAAACTGGGTCTGTATAGGTCATTTCCCTTGCATAATGTATTACTTTAGCAGAGGTATCAATTTTTGAAAAAAATCCATCAGACTACTTCTGTAGAACATGGATCTTTTTAACTTGTTCAAGCTGAAACCTCTACCTTCCATTTTCTGGTTCATATTTCTAGAAATCCAGGATGGGGAAAAGTACCACTATGAGAACTCACGGTGCGTTTTCCTAAGTCACAGGTACTCTCTCCTCCTTTTTAACTGAGAGAGGTTACATTGCTGAATAAACAATCACAGTGGATTGTTTAATATATCATTCAGCTTTTTAAATGTAAAATTCAAGTTATTCAATGCCAGGTCATAAATATTAAACTGAAATAGTCTAGAGACACAAAATATAACACTTTGAAATTGCTATCATATGTGGGAAAATATTTCTGGTTTTTAATTATTTGAAAAATTCACCATTGTGCTTTCAAATAGTTTGAAAGGAAGCACTTACTACTTTTCATGGAATACTATTTTATGTTGTTCACCCACTACTGACTTTCTTTTATTCAACTCATGTATTGGTTCAGAGAGGCCTTGTGAGATTTCTAAATACTACACTAAAACTTCACCTCTCAATGTCAAATCTAGATAAAATTAATGCACTCAATGAAATGAAACAAGAAAACAGTATAACAGGTGAAATACAAAGATTACATACACTAGATAATAAAGAATTCATATTTCTAAGATCTAAGTGTATTTTAAGCACCCAGAAATATGACCTGGGTATCAGTCTAGATAGTTCAAGGAACCTCCTCATATATGGAACCAGTCAAAACTAAAGTTGGGACACAAAAGGAGTACTATAGAAAACTGTATAATACTAAAGGCAATACAGCTCCACAGTGTGCATCTAGACATGTACTTTACTGTGGAGTAGACAAATTAGATCAGTAGTTAAGTGTCACCATCTATCTACATGTATGCCAGTATTAGGGTACAGTAAACTAAATAACTCTGCCGTAAGATAGTATTGTTGGGGAGTAGTTTACTGCCCTGAAACATATGTGTGGACAGTGACCATGGGCGTAAATTGCACCCAGTCAGCCCGGCCAGCTGGAGGGCTGCTCCGCCCTGTCTCAAATTGATGCTGTCCTACATGCACATGTTGACACTGTGCCCAGGAGCAGTTCACTCCAGCTTAAACTGCTCCAGAGTTCACTGCTTCAAATTGCATGTGTAAATGCACCCATTATATATTAACTGACAACATCTAATTTAAAAACTTAAAAAGGCTAAAGTAATACAGAAGGAGTTCGAAATATATACAGCTCCTCTATATCCATTTAGAGTGATGGATAAGAGGCATGCATATTCAACAGAAATATAAAATAACACATGGCCCAGAAGAAGCCTATTAGGCACTAACTTACACTTCCTCAAGAAAAGGCAAAAGAAACATTCTATGAAAATGAAAGAAAACAGGTCTGAAGTAGATAAAAGAATATATACTTTTAAAACAAGAAAAAGCAATCACTACGAGATAGTAATGAACACTCAGAAAAAAAAGCAGATGTTCACATAGGCATGAAAGTATCCAAACTTGCACTGAACAGCAGTAAAGAAAGTTAAATCAAATAAAGCCGTGTACATCCTGTGTTATATACTAGAGGCTAGAAGCAATATCCGGTACTCTGCTGTTGTTCTTTAATGGACCACTGAATTTCTCATGCCTTCTTTTGAAGCATCTAGTCACTCTTAGCAACAGGATATAGGACTAGATGTACATGGGCTGATCTAATTTGGTTATTTCTATGTTCATCCATTTTCCTTCAAATCCTCTTCTATCTACTTGTCTCTTACCTACCATTTCTTCTCCTTGCTGCCCTTTAATCTTGCATGCCATTTCTTTTCTCTTTGCTTTTTCTGGCCACTGCTTCCCTCTTTCCATCCCTTCATTCACACTTTTGCTTCCTGTCACAAAAGACTCGTGCCAACTATATGGGAAGAATAAGCTCTGTGCCTTTGTTCCTGAAGAGGCTTTTCCCTTCATACCAGCAAGAATTGTCAAGTAACTGGAAGAAAGGAAGTTAGTAAAGAAGAGGGTCCACATGGTCTCACTAGTACACAGTCCAGGCAATGCTATAAAAGAAATGTGATTCAAAAGAAACTAATTGCCTATGCTGAAATACTAATACTGAGACATCAGTTAAGCAGAAATCTAGCCAGGTAAGTTTTAACTCATTTGATCCACAGAAATTAACTAACATTTGCAACCTGAACTATACCAGACACACAGATGAAGACTTAAGAGAAATGAAACATTAAAAAACAAAATGCCATGTTGGATACTTGAGGTTTGATATTTCCAGTAAAAAGTGAAAGGGGAAGCTCAACATTAGTTCATCCCAAAAAGAAACACCTTTTTCTCTGACAGCATTTAGTGTCCCCCCCCAACATTCCTAGACCCAATTTTCATGATTTATGAAGGTGCAGTATGTCAGATGTTCTCTTGGGAGAAAACTGGTTAGTAGCTCAACACTGACCTATCAAAGGAATTTCCCAAGTAAGTACTGCCATCCACCCTTAGTAATTCCAGAGAAGCCTTCAGAGTGGGATAAAAAGGTCAACTGGTATTCAGAAAGGGAGACATCTATAACCATTTCTAAGAAGATAGCAGGGGAGAAGGAAGCAAGAGGAGAGGAGAAAATGGAATAAAACAACAGCTGTAGAGAGAACTGTGATAATGGGAGAGTAGTAATAACTACGGCTGTGTGAAGCTTCAGTCCCTGATTCAATTTGGCAGAGAATTGGCTCAAATCATAAACCTCCAAATCAATTCAGAGAGATTTAGAAAGCTTTGATGATTTGAACATGGCTGAATCGCAGATTCTCCAAATCAGCAACGAATCTTCAGACTTGGATTCAGCTGAATCAAATCGGGGACAGTGATCCGAATCGAATCAAATCACTGTCCCTAATTCGGGCCAAATCTGAATCCAAATCAAATATGACCTGTTTCACACACCCGAAGTAACAACTCAGACAGAAACAGAAAAGTGCCTGGCATTCCCCAAAGCGCTTACCTTTACATTCATGGCTTATTGTGTCAAAACATGCTGCTTTTTATGTGTCACCTCTTTGGTCAGCATTGCTTGGGTTTTTTTGGAATGTAACTATTAAAGGAAAGCCTTATTACCTGAGGTCCAATCTAGCTTAGCACTGAACAGCTTCTCTGAAAGACAGAGCACTTTCAACCCAAGCCTCAGGGAAATCTCAGGGTCCTCAGAGTTCAGGAGGACCAGCCCCACTTCTATGATGTGGCAGGTGAATACAAAAATGCATGCATGCAAGTTTGTACTATACAAATCAGGAGAGCAGGATCCTTGACAGAAGAGTCAAGGTAAATTCCATCAGTAAATCTAGGTTTACACTACCACTCAATCCTCCTCCTTAACAATGAACACTTGGAACAACTTTGGGAGAAAATAAAAAAGACAAACCATTTTACAGAAAAAACAGATACTTTTTAGGGAGAATAGAACACTTTGACAATTCCACTTAGATTCCACGGAGATGATGCATAAGAGGAAGCCATTCTAACTAGTTTTCTAAAACAAGTAGAACAGGCAAGCCAAGGGAAATTCACCAAATCACCAAACATTATTCTGAATTAATGGTTCCTAGCACTGTCTCCCAGGGAATAAAATATAGTAGGCAGCTCTGAAGCATCAGTACCTTCTTTTTACTGCAACTACACTATTAACAAGACTTTCCTGGTGTTACAAGTGAAATGAGGTAGCTAATCATTGGGTGTTTATAAATGTGCTCTGATGTGGGGTGGGGAGGGTGCTTTTATTACAGCAGCTCTGAGAGCTGGTCTAATGAAGGTGTCCACAGTGTCACGTATATTCAGCATGCCACACTTCCACATGATGGCAGGGGCACTTGAACAATAGCTTGTTTGATGACTTTTTGTTCAAGCACCCCTGCCGCCATTTTTTGAGGCATGGAAATGCAGAAGAGATTTGACATGGAGGCTGCTGGAGGGCATTAATTAACATGCTCCCGCAGACTCTAATGATGTCTAGTACATATACAGGTGCCCATTAAGGCCAGGAACAGACATTACACTTTTACCAGTATCAGTGATTGGAAACCAGTCTATACTCATAAGAGAACAGAAGTTCAACACATATACATTAGTTTAAAAATGGCAGAACTCTGCCTAATGTTTGCCCCCAAATGAAAGGGAGAATGCGTGTTCTGTTCATTACCAGTCTAAACTACATGGCTTACAGAAAACTGCTTACAGAAAACTGTGTAACATAAATTGATTCTGCCTCAGGCTTTCTGAATGTCTGTACCTATCCTAGTTAGAAGGGTTAATACCCACCAATAATAGCCATAGTATTTACAGCATGGCTGCTACATGCCAAGGTATATTACCAGAAGCTGCCACTGGGTGATTACTGTTGGAGCTGGGAATGTAGCCAGTAGTCAGCAACCTTTTTGCAGAAGAGAGTTGGAATGACCTGGCTAGAAGATGCCAGTGCTAGGACCTGGCTGCAACTGTGCCACCCAGCTGCCACACAAGGGATCCTCCCACCACCCAGCTGTGGAGTGGTGCATGAAATCCGCCCCTGCTGAACATCAAAGCAACCCAGGCTGGATCTAGTGGCTCTGCAGGCTAGAGTCTGGGGAAAGCTAGGAATACTCCAGGTGTGCTAGGAGTTATGGCAGCAAAAAAGAGAGTATGCAAAGTAGGATATACAAGATTTTTCTGTTGCTTCTCTGCTCTTGAACCTCTAGACAGCAGGTAAAGATGAGAGAAGAGATAAAGGAAATAAATGGGATGGTAAAGTTTTTTTTTCAACAGCTGGGGATGTTAAACCTTCAGAGAAATATGTAAGGGAGAGACAGAAGCAGAAATGATTTTTAGCCCCAGTTGTAGTTTACACACAAAGGTATACAGGGCCTAAAGTGGCGAGAGTACCTCCTGGGGATTTCTGGGCACCAAGTTTCCAACTGCTGTCAAGGGTTGTTTTAAAACAGTCATCAACATGCAGGAAGTTATCTCAGCACATTACAGAAATCACACATACTGATATGTCCTTTGCACTGCAGGAACCCAACTATGACAGGCTTCACATGCCTTTGACATGGATGAGAACAGAGGTTTCTTTCCAGGATCCAATTAGGGTACACTCTGACAGAACATAGAGAACAATAAGAAACAAAACAATATTCTATTTGTGTCTTGAAATTATGTTAACAACAGTTTCCTGTTTAGCATGTGGATTTTGCCACATGCCACTCCTTTTTGGACTCATTTGTACATACTGGCATTGTATTTCTTCACATTATATCAGTCATATCGTTGTCTGCCAAATACTAAAAGGATGCAATGGAATATTAAGTACTGTGATTTCCCCCATAGCCTTTTTTGCCCAGCGTAAATCATGGAATCATAGAAAAGTAGGGCTGGAAAGGACCTCCAGAGATCATCTAGTCCAACCCCTGATTGAGGAAGGATCACCCCTGCCCAAACCATCCTATGCAATCCATGATCTAAACTCTTTGTAAAAGTACTATAAACCCTGACACAACACAGACCTAACAGCTTAACTTGCAACAGGAAAGGCAGGGGAATGATGGCAGCTAATGTTCTGTTTCCATCAAATATGCTCGAGAGACCCTGGATAGAGTGCCACACACCCCGCTACAGAGGAAGGCAAAAACACCCACAGGCCATACCAATCTGACCATAGATTAAAATTTCTTCCTGATGCCAAATATGGCATTTGGTCTGACCTTGAGTGAAGAGGCAAGACCCTCTATCCAGGAACTTCCAGCTTTGGTGCCAGTAGTAACATTGGCATACCCCAGTCAAAGTCCCAAGCCTTGACTGTAGCCAACATTCAAAATCTTTGAGGAAGACTTAAATACACCCTGACATATGTGGGTGGGGTGGGGGTGGGGGGGCGGAAGCAGCAAAGCCCAGAAGCATGGGAAATACCCCTAGCAGAACACAGAATTAACTATGCTTAGATCAGGGATGCTCAACCTCCAGCCCATGGATCAAATGTGGCCCATAGAGCCATGGCAGTTGGCCAGCAGGGCCCTCCATGGATCAGGAAATTTGGCAGCAGGGTTGCAGTAGCCATTAATACAGTCACCCTCCCCCTTAACAAATTCCCAGACACCAAACCCTGTACACCCAGTCAGAGCCAAACCATGGACCCTTCCCCTTACAGGATTGGATTGGGGTTGGGCCACATCATCTTTTCCCCCCATGAGACCAGACCATGCTGTCCTTTCCCACATGGGTCTAGGCCATGCCCCTCCTCTTCCCCTCCATGAAGCCAGGCTATGCTCCCTTTCCCTCTGTGGAGCTAGGTCAAGTGCCCTTCCCTTCTTGGGGTTGGGTCATGCCCCTTTCCCATTCCATCAAGGGCCAGGTGAACCCGTCTTACCCCTGCAGGGTTGGGCTCAGTCCAGGCTTCCCCTGCTTCCCTCCACATTGCCAGATGGTTCCCAACACCCTTGCTCCAGGTATTGCATCAGAACCACCATCCAGCCCATGGAAAGACCAGGCACTACCCATCCAATCTGCCAGGGATAGAGGTTGAGCACCACTGGCCTAGATCATCCCTGACCAGTGGCTGTCCAACCTTTTCTTGAACACCTTCAGTGATGAACAGTCCATAGCTTCCCTAGGCAGTCTATTCCACTGCCTCACTACTATAACTCTAAAGAAGTTTTTTCCACATATTCAATCTAAATATACAGATTAACAGTATTTTGTGGAGAACACCACTCAAGAAACACATGTAGTAACCCAAATCCTTGCAAAATGTTTCAAATCAACGCTAGAAATCAATCTAGAAACCAACAGATATTTCCTCAAGTTAAACACAGGCAGCTGATGCCTGAGAAATTTATATCTATGCTAACAGAGAAGAGTCATCACAACTGAGACATTATTTGTGTTTTGGCCAGTTGCTATAGTTTAATTAACATGAATGCATGATGCCTAGCCTCCAAGTCAGACATATTCCTAACTTGCAAAGCTTAAACTCATAAAATCTCCCTACCTCTTGGAGCAGAGTGCTAGAATTCATTAAGTCAAAGGGCTTTGACAAGCACATGTAGAAGGACCTTCCTTAAAATGAGTCTCTACTAAAAGTTACTTAGCAGAAGGTGCCTCTACATGTGCTACTAATGCTATGAAGGCTTACTGGACAATGAAATACTGCACAGTAAGCCTTCCCTGGGACCACATGTACTCATGATGTATGTTGGGGGCAGCCCAGTAGAGGGCTACTCCTATCCTGCTCTGGCCCTCTGCAGCCAGGGGGAACTCCAATGCTACCCAGGGGGCTGTCAGGGAGCATGGGGGTTGTTCCTGATGGGCATGGGGGGGAAGCTTTTCTGGCTGCAGCTGTCTCCGGGTCCAGTGCACATTGAGAGGGGTCTTGATGTGCACAGAGCCAGGAAACAGCTGCCACTGAAGAGCTCTCCAAGCCCCATGCATACAGGGACAAGCCCTGTGCCTCTGGAGACAAGTCCCCATGCATACAGGAACAAGCCCTGTGCCCAGAGGGTTTCTCTGTGCATCTGGGCACTGGCAGGGAGCTTCCCCAGCAGTGGAGCTTCTCCTGGCCTGTCCCCAGCTGGGTGGGGAAGCAGAGAGCTCCCCAGCCCTGGCACTGCGTGGCTCCCATCTCTTGTGGAGTCCTTGCAACTGAGCAGTGTCAGGATGGAGTGGGGGGAGTGGGGGAGGAGGTAGAGAGTTCCCCAGTCCCAGCACTGCTCAGCTCGCAGCTCTTGTGAGGAGCCAAAAGCTGGGCACAGCCAGGACTGGGGGAGTTCCCAATCCCCTAAGGCCCCTTTGGGTTGGGGCAATCAGAATCTATACAACTAACTGTAGATACTGCAGAGCTAGTTTACTACCTGTACTTACAGGGACTAAGACTAACTTAATGGGCGAGTTTCTGACTAACTTTCTAAGTTAATTTATTGTGCAATTAATGGTGCACATGTGTAGATGGTGGCACTTTACTGTGCAGTAGTAAAACAAATTAGTCTATTGCTCAGTAAAACATCTCATGTAGACACACCCACAGAGTGCTATCCAATTTACTAAGCCTGTTTCTTAATTTAAGGCTGTTTCTACACAGTAATCTCACCATACCTCATGGAAGTACACTCAAACACATCAACCAAACCTGAAACAATATGGCATAGCCAGATGGACAAGAGCGCTTGGCATTGAGCTGCCTCTTTACCTCTGACATCATAATAATCCCACCCAAGCATGCCACATATATGGCTATACTTTTTGTAACTTAAGAGGTATCCTACAAAGAGCAGTGTAGAAAGCTGGATAGAGCCGGTACTAGGGATGGTAACCTTCTACATACATACAGCCTAGGTTCAGGCATAACAGTGTCATGGAAAATTACCATTTCCCAGCACATAACATTGTGCATTTTGTGTATCCAATTTACAGAGGTTTAAGCATTTAAATTTCCAAGTAAAGTCGATAGAAACTACAAGTGAACGAAGGTCTTACATTCTTGAAAGAGCGCAATATATACCAGACAGAATGGATTAAAAATAGAGTGGCCAGCACTATATAACTTATCACCATTAGTCCCATATGCATTACTTAATAATGAATTTGTGACTTAGTTAATCCACATTGTGTGTCTTCTTGTTTTCTATAATGTCCAGGATAAAGGCATTTCCGTTTTGCTTTGCGTTTTTTTGGACTAAACTTTAAAGGATTTTACACTTTTGCATGTTTCTTTGACTTATTCCTATGGTGATAAATTATAATTATCATTGATACAGCTGGATACAACATGGAGAACAGGTGGAAAATTAGCCTATATGCTACATATTAATAACCAAAAATGAAATAGTACAAGAGCAATTATGTTTCCTAAGTCTTTACTACATTTCACTTTTATCAGTACATGCAATGCTGAATGGATTCAGCCAGTGGCAACAATGGCTCCCCTCTACTCTCCAACATAAAAAAAGAAAAAAGAAGTACATAAATTGACAACAAGACAAATTTAGAGAGAAAAAGAGTTGACATGTGATGAAATGTCCAAATAAGACTAGTCAGGAGGTGTGAAAAGTGTGAGAAAGTTCTACAAGAGCCCAAAATAGCTGTAAAAAATATGGAAACCTTTTTATTTAAGGTGATAATGTTAACAAGTACACTTGCTTTGAGAACATGGCAAAATGAAACAAGCTGCATTAATAGTCCATTCACTTTGGTTTTGTTTTGTTTTTGAATATAAGCTATACACAGCTCAAAGCACTTCAGATATTTGGAGAGAGAAAAATCAACATAGCTACCTAACAAAAGTAGCCTCTCTAAAATTCTTACAGTTTTCCTAGTTGCAATCATGGCTAAACTGTCAATCCTCTTCTACCAGTGCATACCACACACTAAAAGCAGGAAACAAATTTTCCTTTGATCCAAGGCTACAGTGCTCCAGCACATACACACAAATATGTAATTGATGTTACCTGGAAAAAGCCAAGGACTAGGGTGAAGTATTCACTTTTCAGGGCTAGGTACAGACATTCAAAAAGCTCAAGGCAGAATCCAAAGTCACATGGTTTTCTGTAATTAATGAAAACACACATTTGCCCTTTGGTTTGGAGGCAAATCTTAGACTGGGGTCCATCTTTATTTTTTAAACTAGTCTATGTGCGCTGAACTTCTGCTCTATTATGAGTATAGACTGCTTTTGTGCGACAAACTTCTGTTCTGTTACAGATATAGATCAGTTTCCAATCAGTTACACTGGCAAAAATGTAATGCCCATACCTTGCCCATGTGACAGGGTAGTGGATAAAGCAGAATAGTATAGGGGAAGGAGCTGTGCCTCAGTTTATTCAATCCCCCGTGTTGTCAATCCAACACTACTTAGAAGTAGTACAAATTTAAATATTCATAAATTCCATATTTATATAGAAAGATATTCCTCGTAAAATTCTGCTTGAGAAGGTTATATAGGTTGAGAAAATAATTTATCAGATGGAGAGGAGGAAAAAAAAAATCAGTCTGAAAAAAACTGGACCGATGCGAGAGTGTTAGTTACCATCAACAGGATGCATGAAACTTGCAACTTGGCACAAAGATCAAATCAGTGATTGCAATACAGTGTTACTTTTCTTAGTTATATTAAAGCAATGGTATAGTACAGTATTTTCCAAAGTGTGGGGCATGAAGCTGGGACAGCGAGGGAGAGCCACAGCAATGGTGCTGACAATTGATGGTAAGGAACACTGGTGATAGTGCAAGGAAATCAGTTGTGGGCAAAGTAGGGGGGAAAGAGCAGTTGAGTTTACAGCAGGGGGTGTAAACCAAACAGTGTTGAAAAATGATGATCTAGAAGAACAGGTTTTCCACGAAATCTGTTTCTGAAGCATAAGCTTTTTATTTAACTTCCAGTCCAAAAGCAAAAGGTCACTTTTTAGCCACTTACATTAACAAAAAAAGCAAGCAGTAGAACTAAAATCAAGTCTGTCTCATGTAAGCAGGAGATTATTAAAAAGCTCATTCACTTTTACACATTAATGTAAGTAAGCCAGCAGAGGGCTGAGAACAGTATTTATCACTGCATCAGCAAAACAATAGCCTCTCTCATTAGTTCAAACTCTTTTTTAAACAGCTTACCAGCTGACCTGTTGATTAGCTCCAAAAAGCCCAAAGGGTCATTGTTCTGTCTGCCTGACCCAGCGAAACTGGAGACACTCACGCAGAGACACCTCTCAGCATTAGCTGGCATACCACATGCCTAGGGTCCATGGGGCTGGGGTCCATGCTGTGGGAGAGGAGGGAGGGAGTAGGGTGGGATCCCTGCTTGCTGAGCAAGCAGCGAGGGGGTGGCAGGGCAGGGGCAAGCCAGGCAGACCCTGCTGTACCTATAGTCTCTGCCAGAGCTCTGGCCAGAGAGCAGAAGGGCAGGGCCAGCCCTGCTGTGATGCAGACAGCCCTGCTCAACCCAAAGAGCATGCTGGGATGCTGAAGGAGTCTGGTTTAGCTTAGACCAGCAAGGGGTCTGGAACAGACATTACATAAACCAGTTTGACCTAAATCAGTTAAGTCTGATACGGCATTCAACCAGGTTTATCTCAAACCAGTTTCAGCCATTTTCAAACTGGCTTATATGCACTGAACATCTGTTCTGTTACAGATTTAAACCAGTTTCTGATCACTTAAATTGGTTTTTGTGTAATGTCTTTCCCTAGCCCGTGTGTCCAACCTGCTATTATGTTCATTTCATACTAGAAGGACTAGTGGACATACTGTTGAAAACATCCTTTTGCTAGTTGTAGAAATGATGGTTGCATTTTGTTGAGATATTATAGTTTAGCTGCTTCTCAGCTCAATTTGGTGCTAGAATGAATTGTGAACATTGCAGATTTTTAATGAACAAGACTCTTCTTGGGCTACAGAGTTATAAATGGCCTAGGAATGACCTCTATTAATGAAATGGTGTCATCAATCAAAATTTAGTTGCAAATGAATCACTTGTATGGGAAACAAGAAAAGCTTCTAACCAATGTTGCTCTCAAGGGAAGGCATTTCCCTGCTGTTTGCTCAGAAGTAAAGCTACATGTGATCTTGCATTTCATTTCACTGTACACAGATAAAAACTCAAAAATTTTCAAGCCAAAAGGAATAATCATCATCAAGGCTGACTGACTTACTGTATAATATCATGTAGCATTTTTTTACATCAAGACCATAGTTTCTGCTTAAACTAGAGCAGGGGTGGATCCACAGGTTGTTCAGTGGTGCAGCTGTACCCCCTTTTCAGTCTATACTGTGAAAGCAGCAGCTGGGAACTTTTTTTAAAATGACCAAATTAGGTAAGAATCCCTGTCCCACAACCCCTCTGCACAACAGCACATCACCTCCTCTTCCATTCCCCTCCCTGCCCCCCACTGCCCACTCTAGAAACACTCCTAGCCCACGCCAGTTGGGATCAGCCAGGGGCAGTGGCTGCAGTAGGTACATGTTGAGAGTGGAGGGGAAGAGGAGGGAGCAGAGGGGTCTCTTGCAGTGTGGTCTGCCTATCGCAGAGTGGGATGGGGAGCTGGGAACAGGGATGTAGCCACGCCTGCAACACCGGTCACTGCTCTCTCATCCTTTACAAAATCCTGGATCTGGCCATGATCTGGAACACATATCTTTAGGTAGATGTCCTTTCTTTATTTAAAAATTTTACACCAGAGACAATAGCTGCAATCCTAGGTGAATTGTTCAAATAATGGAGAATGTCTTTGTCTGGCTTCAGCTTCAAACTCCTGGAATCATTCCCTACAGAAACTCTCTACTAACAACAATCTCTTCACTTGGAAGTAAGCACTTGGAAACCAAGATCAAGTTATCCTTTAACTTTCCCTTGATTAAATTAGATGGCTTGAAGTCTCTAAAGAAGAGGTCTCTAAATAGACAGTACTTTCCTTTTTTCTGAATTCTTTCCAATATCTCAGTATCTCTTTTTTATTATTAAAAATAATTTTTCCAAGAAACAGTGGTTTACAATCTTTAATGAAGTCTACAGATCTCTGGAGCTAATAAGTATAATTACCTTTGCTTTATGAAGTGGGAAGCTAAGGTGAAAAGGAAGAGTGTGGCAGTCATAAAGAAGAGAATTTAGATGCCATCAACTAAGACTCATACGTCCTATTTATCAAGTATCTATTTAGCAGCATTTCCCTTCATAGGATGAAATACAACATGCTATTAAAAAAAAATCAATTTTCCAGGGTTGATTTGGATAAAAAAAATAGTTGAAAAGCTTATCTGAACCCTACTGGATCTTTATAGATCTGTGGGCTACAAAGCTGGGCTGACAACTTCAGATGAACAGACTTCCTTACATGATGTCTGGACAGGGTTTTTCTTATTTCTGGCTGGGTCTAAGAGTAGAACCTCTAGAGACTTCAACTGTTCTGCTTCTCTGTATGGAAGGCAATGCCTAGGGTGAGAAAAACCTTATGGGCAAGTAAATTGAAAAAAATACAATAGTATATTAAAATAAACCTTTTTTATATAGTAATTCCTCTTTTAAGCACTATTGTCAGTGTTTAAATTTCATAAATATCTTGGGACCCCAACCAAGACTGAGCAGGGCACAGAACACACAGTTAGACAGCTGACAGTCCCAACGAGCAAGTCAATAGATGCAGAAGGAATTAGAGTAACAGTAACATGAAGCATCTTGCCAAAGGACACATAACAGGTCATGAACAGAGCTCAGAATAGAAGCAAGGTCATCTGAATCACAATCCAGTGGTGAAAATATATCTCCCTGTAGAAATCACATTCTTTAAGATCCAACTCTCTGCTCAGATCCACCACTGGGTAATAACTCCATTGCAATTAGTGAGCTCCCTCCAATATATATTGATTTAAATGAGAGCATGGTGGATCTTCATTTGTGAGGTGTAGATTTTGGAGTTTTTTTGGTGTGTTGGTTTGATTCATAGCTCAGAGGATTTAAAAGGTAGATATGGCTTTTCACCTCTCTGTCACCATCTAATATAAGTGTTGTTACCTATAGGAAAAAAAATCATGTGGTGATATCAATTGCCAGATGATGTTAAGAAAGGACCATGAAAATGCACACTGGCACTCTACTTAATATTTTAAACGGGCAGGAAAAAAATGACCAAACAGTTGTGCAATTTGGGATGAATGGTTACTCCTAGCAGTTACTTCCCCAAGCCAGAAGTGGCTTCGTCTTAGCTCCATTATTAAGCCACTCTCTTAAGAAAAACAACTTTGATGCAATTACCGCTGCATACATCTGAAATCCTATATGAACAACTGATCTTTTCAGATTTCTTTCAGCTGGGATCATTATCTACAGCAGGGGATGGTAAACTTTTGCCACTTCAGGCTGGAGCATATGACACAGCTGTCTGCCAAAGGCCATACATCTTCACCCCCAGGAGAGCTCAAGATGCCTGTGCTTACCCTCAATTCAGACACTCAGCCTCCCTACAACAAGGGTAAATGCAGGCAGGAGCAGGCTTCAGAAGAGCTACCTGATAACCTGTCCTCCCCCGGGCCAGGTTGGACCCTTCTGGGCTAGATCCAGCCTCTTTATAGGCTGGATCCAACCTACAGGCCAAAGGTTATCAATCCATGATTGACAGTATTCTCCAAGAATATTTATCCTTATCCATAATTTAAATCTCAAACCCAGATCCTAATCCATCATTCAAAACTCTAATGCATAGCACAAACTTGATACAAACACAAGAGCAACCCCTCAGCATAGTGCTAATAAAATAGTATAAATAAACAGATATATTAAACTGCCCTTGCACTATAAGTGTAATTAAATCCACTGATTTTATAGGTGCTTGTCTAAGATAAAAATGTGTTTTTTTTCTTTCCCCCACTACTGACCAATACAATTATTTCCCTAGTTCACCATCAAGTCTGTCCTCTGCTTATCTTGCCTGTTGGTGAGAACAGTTCTAATTCTATTTCTAGAGCATTAAGACAATCTGTTTGCCAGCATCAGCTTAGCCTAAGATTTCCCCCATTGTATGGTGTCAGCTTTTGTTAGAGATAATGAAAGAATGGATACAAATAAGCAGCCATTTGAGGTTGTAAGCTGTTATAAGGTCTCTTTTGACAGAAATTTCAACTGGATGCTATTAGCAGTATATTAAGAAGTGTTAATCATAGTAGTAGTAGTAGTAGTAGTAGTAGTAGTAGTAGTAGTAAACAAGTATTTGAAGAACAAACTCCTTGCATGGAAAACTACATGGTCACAAACTATGATACAATTTTATATGAAAGTATGCAAAATCTGACAATTCCTACATAAAATAAAATAAAGGAGGAATGTCTTTTTTAATTAAATGCAACAAAGGTAATCGTATCAAGTAGTCCCACACAGAATAAAGAAGATATTATTATAAAAAGTAGACTGACAACCTGGGGCACCTGCCATGCACAGAGGCAGCAACAACTTCTGGTTGCCACTGTGCCACCTACACTATCATACAGCTGATGCGGGTACATTTTTTTTTTCTGTCTGGGGAAAAGTAACCAGCAACATAAATATAGGTTAGGAGATCTCCTGGCCAGCATGATGGCTGAAAGGGACCTCAGAGTTATGGCTGATTACAGGATGAACATGAGCTGCCAATGTGATGCTGTAGTCAACAGGGCTAATAGCATACTGGGATGCATTAGTTGATGCACCATGAGCAGGGCTAAGGAAATGATAGTTCCTCTCTACTCGGCACTGGTGAGACCCCAGCTGGAGTACTGTGTCCAGTTCTGGGTGCTGCATGACAAAAAAGATGTGGAGAAACTTGAAAGGATCCAGAGAAGGGGCACAAAAATGTAAGGAATAACTTCTTTATGGTAAGGGTGGCCAGAATCTAGAATAGACCTCCCCAGGAGATGGTGCAGTCCCCAAACGTGGAAGTCTTCAAGAGAAGACTGGACAGACACCTTGCTGGGATCATTTGATCTCAGCAGTATTGCTGCCCAAAGCAGAGGGGTTGGACTTGATGAACTTTCAAGGTCCCTTCCAACTCTTAATTTCTATGATTTCTATAAGAGACAGTAAGCATTACATAAGCAAAAAGTATTTTTATACGTGTTAAATAAATAGAAATTTGCCAATGGCCAATTTAACAGGCAACTGTGAACATGAAATATCAAGTAACTTTTACTTTTCTTGATCTGCGACATAGCAAGGAGCACAGCTTTATATTATACATAATTTGTAAATGTACAGCAGACAGATTGATTTGCCACTGCATTTACACTTTTTCCAACTGTCAAGGAAAGTCAAGATATCCACCACTGACAAACCTTTGCCATCGTGGTGAAATTCGCAAAAGCTCCCCTCTTATTTTAGAATCACTGAATTGAACAACATCTCAAAAGTACGACTACTACGGTTACTAAAAAGCAATGGTTTTGGCCAGTTGTACTCCTATGGATGTCATTAAATGTATTCCAAAAAGAACTGGTTCAGAGTTCCCTGCATATACTTTCAATATGTTTTCCTCTTTCGAATACATGTTCAACTGAGTGGACTTAAAAATATGAGAGCATGTGAGAGAACACTGATTTCACATGAGTTCTCAGAAACTCTTAGGGTTCGTCTGAGGAGCTAATCCATTTGTCTTATATATTTTAAGCAACTTATTTTACTGTGAAATCTCATCTAACTTTCCAGATTAAAATAAATGCCTACCCACTTGGCTGGATAAAGGAACCAAATGGCAAAGCCACTTAACAACATTTTCATGTCAATTTAAGTTAGGAGAAAGGGATCAGAACAGGGTCAGCTTTCAAAGGAGAATTGTCAAGAAACTAAAATACTTACCTAAAATATAATATTGTAAGTAGTAGAAATAACTTGATCTTGAAAGATGATGCTTCCCATTTAGAAGCCTCATTAAATGAAAAATATTTGAAGAAGACTTCCGCAATCCTGCAGTGATTATTCTGCAATGACTTGAGTCAACCCTCATAGAGGCTTTAATCCATTTTATTGTCATGTCTCAGCTCTGCAAAATAATGTCTCAACTCCACAAAATAATGGTTTACTGACCTTTTCTGCCCTGCGAAAATGTATTGTTATGGTAGTTACAATATGGGGAAAGACTAAGGGATCTGGGAGTGTTCAGCCAACTATACAGCTGATCCAATAACAGATATCACAGAAGCCCTTGCCTCTTTAAATGTTTTGTAAACGCTTTCTCCTGAAAATTATGCAAGATGATTTATAGTATTAATGCAAATAAAAAAGAAATGGTAAATTCAAAAGAAACAGTAGAAGCTTATGATGAATCAGAACTCAAAGAATGTAACAGTAGCTGAAAGTTATAAAACTGTGTACCATTTTCAACTCTATGTCAAATGACACCTTCCATAGATGCAGTTTGTCATTCAGCATGTAATCAGGGAAGAAATGTCCAAAATAAAGGAAATAATTCCTTTATATCTTTTTTACTACAAGAAAGTCCAGCCCACAATAAATTTAACCTCATTTCTCTCTCACACTGTCTTTAAAAAAAATAAAAAAACAACCCCCATCTTTCCAACTAATGCTCTTCACTTATTTCATTAGATAAGAAAATAGAAGGGACTGTGGATCTGGAAAACCTTGCAAAAACAAGGGGAGTTGTAGTGGAATATAGGACAATTGATTCCCTTGCAGGGGGTATCACTCTCCCATTAGGAAGAGAGGGAAAAGAGAGATGATCGACTCACTTCCACTTGTCGTCCCTGTCTGTAATTTAATGCTTGCTTGAGAATTTTCAATCTGCCACTCTCCAGGGCAGCTCTATTATCTCCCTTGCAGCAGGTATACAGAAGCTGTGTTTTCAAGGTGCTGTAGTCTGACCTTTCCCTTGTTTTGAGCATCAGAAATGATATTTTTTTCCTCCCTGGGGTCAAAACCAGCAGAGGCTTTAGTTTTTTTTGCAGAAAGGGGAGTTATTATTTTTTTTTCTCTCTCTCCTTCCCCTCCCCCTTCTTCTGTT